>NC_090652.1:68496101-68818601 GCF_040937935.1 Hyperolius riggenbachi
GTTTTTTTTTTTTTTTTTACCTACTGCAACAAGAATATGTCAAAATGCAAATAACAGAACTTTTCCATTTGAGATAAGATAAGGACACTATGACCAGAAGGTAATTTAATCCCCCCTCCCTTTGAAGAATTTACACAGTGATGTAAACCTTCTTATCTAGGTTATGTTTGCTAGTTGGTGGACAATAATCTGGAAAATAGGCAGTACATTAACACTGAGATGGGTAGAAAAAAAAAAAAGAAAGAAAGAAAAAAGGGCAAAAGTGATGTCTTTTTTGGCATCACAGAGAAACAGTAAAGATAGAAACCAGCACAAATATTCTTACCTTTTTTTTCATATCACATTTCTCTTCAATCTAGTAGTGAACATTAAAACAAACAGAATAGGGAAGCTAAATAAATTATTTATTTATTTTCATTTTTTTTTTCGTTTAATATGGAGTTTCATCACACACTGTTACGGCTAGAGTTGGGCCAAACGGTTCGGCTGCGAACGGTTCCATGCGAACTTCCGTGGTTCGCGTTCGCGTCCCGCAGGCGAACCTTTGCGGAAGTTCGGTTCGCCCCATAATGCACATGGAGGGTCAACTTTGACCCTCTACATCACAGTCAGCAGGCCCAGTGTAGCCAATTAGGCTACACTAGCCCCTGGAGCCCCACCCCCCTTATATAAGGCAGGCAGCGGCGGCCATTACGGTCACTCGTGTGCCTGCATTAGTGAGAGTAGGGCGAGCTGCTGCAGACTGTCTCTCATAGGGAAAGATTAGTTAGGCTTAGCTTGTTCCTGGCTGCATACCTGTTCTGTGAACCCACCACTGCATACCTGTACTGTGAACCCACCACTGCATACCTGTTCAGTGAACCCAACACTGCATACCTGTTCTGTGAACCCACCACTGCATACCTGTACTGTGAACCCACCACTGCATACCTGTACTGTGAACCCACCACTGCATACCTGTTCAGTGAACCCACCACTGCATACCTGTTCAGTGAACCCACCACTGCATACCTGTTCAGTGAACCTGCCACTGCATACCTGTTCTGTGAACCCACCACTGCATACCTGTTCTGTGAACCCACCACTGCATACCTGTTCTGTGAACCCACCACTGCATACCTGTTGTGTTCAGTGAACCTGCCACTGCATACCTGTTCTGTTCAGTGGACCCGCCACTGTATACCTGTTCAGTGAATCCGCCACTGCATACCTGTTGTGTTCAGTGAACCTGCCACTGCATACCTGTTCTGTGAACCCGCCACTGCAAACCTGTTCTGTTCAGTGGACCCGCCACTGTATACCTGTTCTGTTCAGTGAACACGCCACTGTATACCTGTTCAGTGAACCCACCACTGCATACCTGTTCTGTTCAGTGAACCTGCCACTGCATACCTGTCCTGTGAACCCGCCACTGTATACCTGTACTGTTCAGTGAACCCGGCACTGCATACCTGTTCTGTTCAGTGGACCCGCTACTGTATACCTGTTCTGTTCAGTGAACCCGCCACTGTATACCTGTACTGTTCAGTGAACCCGCCACTGCATACCTGTTCTGTTCAGTGGAGCCGCTACTGTATACCGGTTCTGTTCAGTGAACCCGCCACTGCATACCTGTTGTGTTCAGTGAACCCGCCACTGTATACTTGTACTGTTCAGTGAACCCGCCACTGCATACCTGTACTGTGAACCCGCCACTGTATACCTGTACTGTTCAGTGAACCCGGCACTGCATACCTGTTCTGTTCAGTGGACCCGCTACTGTATACCTGTTCTGTTCAGTGAACCCGCCACTGTATACCTGTACTGTTCAGTGAACCCGCCACTGCATACCTGTTCTGTTCAGTGGAGCCGCTACTGTATACCGGTTCTGTTCAGTGAACCCGCCACTGCATACCTGTTGTGTTCAGTGAACCCGCCACTGTATACTTGTACTGTTCAGTGAACCCGCCACTGCATACCTGTACTGTTCAGTGAACCCGCCACTGCATACCTGTTGTGTTCAGTGAACCCGCCACTGCATACCTGTTCTGTTCAGTGGACCCGCCACTGTATACCTGTTCTGTTCAGTGAACACGCCACTGTATACCTGTTCAGTGAACCCGCCACTGCATACCTGTTCTGTTCAGTGAACCTGCCACTGCATACCTGTTCTGTGAACCCGTCACTGTATACCTGTACTGTTCAGTGAACCCGCCACTGCATACCTGTTCTGTTCAGTGAACCCGACACTGCATACCTGTTCTGTTCAGTGAACCCACCACTGTATACCTGTACTGTTCAGTGAACCCGCCACTGCATACCTGTTCTGTTCAGTGGAGCCGCTACTGTATACCGGTTCTGTTCAGTGAACCCGCCACTGCATACCTGTTGTGTTCAGTGAACCCGCCACTGTATACCTGTACTGTTCAGTGAACCCGCCACTGCATACCTGTACTGTTCAGTGAACCCGCCACTGCATACCTGTTGTGTTCAGTGAACCCGCCACTGCATACCTGTTCTGTTCAGTGGACCCGCCACTGTATACCTGTTCTGTTCAGTGAACACGCCACTGTATACCTGTTCAGTGAACCCGCCACTGCATACCTGTTCTGTTCAGTGAACCTGCCACTGCATACCTGTTCTGTGAACCCGCCACTGTATACCTGTACTGTTCAGTGAACCCGCCACTGCATACCTGTTCTGTTCAGTGGACCCGCTACTGTATACCTGTTCTGTTCAGTGAACCCGCCACTGTATACCTGTGCTGTTCAGTGAACCCGCCACTGCATACCTGTTCTGTTCAGTGGAGCCGCTACTGTATACCGGTTCTGTTCAGTGAACCCGCCACTGCATACCTGTTGTGTTCAGTGAACCCGCCACTGTATACCTGTACTGTTCAGTGAACCCGCCACTGCATACCTGTACTGTTCAGTGAACCCGCCACTGCATACCTGTTGTGTTCAGTGAACCCGCCACTGCATACCTGTTCTGTTCAGTGAACCTGCCACTGCATAACTGTTCTGTGAACCCGCCACTGTATACCTGTACTGTTCAGTGAACCCGCCACTGCATACCTGTTCTGTTCAGTGAACCTGCCACTGCATACCTGTTCTGTGAACCCGCCACTGTATACCTGTACTGTTCAGTGAACCCGCCACTGCATACTTGTTATGTTCAGTGGACCCGCTACTGTATACCTGTACTGTTCAGTGAACCCGCCACTGCATACCTGTTCTGTTCAGTGGAGCCGCTACTGTATACCGGTTCTGTTCAGTGAACCCGCCACTGCATACCTGTTGTGTTCAGTGAACCCGCCACTGTATACCTGTACTGTTCAGTGAACCCGCCACTGCATACCTGTACTGTTCAGTGAACCCGCCACTGCATACCTGTTGTGTTCAGTGAACCTGCCACTGCATACCTGTTCTGTTCAGTGAACCTGCCACTGCATACCTGTTCTGTGAACTCGCCACTGTATACCTGTACTGTTCAGTGAACCCGCCACTGCATACCTGTTCTGTTCAGTGAACCTGCCACTGCATCCCATGTTCTGTGAACCCGCCACTGTATACCTGTTCTGTTCAGTGAACCCATCGCATCAGTGCGCATACCTGTGCAGTTAAGTGAACCCACCTACCTACGTGAGTGCACGCAGTGTGATATACCACTCCGTGCATACCCGATATGGACAAAACAGGTAGAGGAATAGGTAGTGCCAGAGCCAAAGGAAGGCCACCCGGCAGGTCTGCGCGAGGTCGTGTAAATGTAATTTCGTGTGGACCTGGCCCACAGTACAGTGCTCAGAAGAAGGCACGTCCCATCACCTCCCAAGATTGTCAGGACGTGGTTGAGTATTTAGCGACACAGAGCACCTCATCTTGCTCAGCCACCAGCGCTACTACTAGCACCACTTCCGCTGCATTTGACACTTCGCAAGAATTATTTAGTGTTGAAATCACTGATGCACAGCTATTGTTGTTACAGCCAGATGAATTTTCACCAGCTCATATGTCTGAGTTACGCGGCAACACTATGGATGTAACGTGTAAGGAGGATGAAGGACCTACTGATGGCGCATGTTTGGATTTGTCTGAGGCAAGCGAAGCTGGGCAGGATGATTACGATGATGATGATAGGGATCCTCTGTATGTTCCCAATAGAGGAGATGAAGAGGGGGACAGTTCAGAGGGGGAGTCAGAGAGTAGTAGGAGGAGAGAAGTTGCTGAAAGAAGCTGGGGCAGCTCTTCGTCAGAAACAGCTGGTGGCAGTGTCCGGCACCATGTATCGCCACCTATGTACAGCCAGCCAACTTGCCCTTCAGCATCAGCTGCTGAGGTCCCCATAGTGCCCACATCCCAGGGTGGCTCAGCGGTGTGGACATTTTTTAATGTGTGTGCCTCAGATCGGAGCAAAGCCATCTGTTCGCTCTTCCAACAAAAATTGAGCCATGGAAAGGCCAACACTCACGTAGGGACAAGTGCCTTACGAAGGCACCTGGAGAAAAGGCACAAACAGCAATGGGATGGCCACCTGAGCAAAAGCAGCAGCAGCACACAAAAGAAAAGTCACCCTCCTTCTCCTCTTCCTCCTTCAGGTGCATCATCTGCTTCTGCCACTTTCTCCCTTCCACCTTCACAGGCACCCTCCTCCACTCCGCCTCTGCCCTTAAGCGGTTCCTGCTCCTCTGCCCACAGCAGCAGTCAGGTGTCCGTGAAGGAAATGTTTGAGCGGAAGAAGCCAATTTCAGCCAGTCACCCCCTTGCCCGGCGTCTGACAGCTGGCGTGGCGGAACTGTTAGCTCGCCAGCCAGTGGATTAGCTAAGGAGCTGTGGGCCCCGATGCAAGTTTTACAATGGGGCCCCCCAAGCACTCTATACATAACAATTGATACAGCGCACCAAAACCTGCCAATGGCAACTACAGTGTCAGAGGTGCAAGAAGGGGATGGGGAAGAGCTTGTTAATGTTTACCACTACTCAGGGCCCTTTTCCACCAGCGCGTTTGCGCTGGCTGAATCGCAAAAACGCAAACCGCTAGCGATTTTACAATCGCTACGGTTTGCTTTTTAACATGGGAATCGCGGTAGGTCATTTCCACTACCGCGATTCGTTTTTGCGGGAAACGCGAACGCGCGGCGGAGCGATAATTGCCGCGATTTTGCTATGCAGTGCATAGCATAGCAAAATCGCGGCCGCGAACGTCGGGGAATCGCCGGTAATTGCGATTCAGCAATCGCTAGCGTTCAGCGTGAACGCTAGCGATTGCTAGTGGAAAAGGGCCCTTAATGTATATATAGAAGTGATTATTATGAGCACAGGACCACTAGAGTGCTAATACTGTAGTTGAGGGAGGGCCCTTCGGGCCCTACCGCTGCACCCCCTATTGCTACGCCCCTGTCGCCAGCTGTTACCATACCGGCTGGTGGACTCTGAGGCCTTCCGTAAATTTGTGGCCATCGGAACACCGCAGTGGAAGATGCCAGGCCGCACTTTTTTTCGAGAAAGGCCATACCCCAACTGCACTGTGAAGTTGAGAGGCAAGTGGTGTCATCTCTTGCGAAGAGCGCTGGGTCAAGGGTACACCTGACCACGGATGACCACGGATGCCTGGTCTGCCAAGCACGGGCAGGGCCGCTACATTACGTACACAGCCCATTGGGTCAACCTGGTGGTGAACAATGGCAAGCAGGGCGCAGCGGACTAAATTGTGACACCTCCACGGCTTGCAGGCAGGCCTCCTGCCACCTCCTCTCCTCCTGCTACATGCTCTTCACTGTCCTCCTCCTCCTTGGCTGAGTGGCAGTTCTCCTCTCCAGCTACACAGCCCCAGCTCCGCAGGGCCTATGCTGCATGCCAGGTACGACGGTGTCACGCCATCTAAGACATGTCTTGTCTCAAAGCGGAGAGTCACACTGGAGCAGCTCTCCTGGCTGCTCTTAAGAAACAGGTGGATGAGTGGCTGACCCCGCACCACCTGGAGATAGGCAACGTGGTGTGTGACAACGGCAGCAATCTGCTTGCCGCTTTGCATATGGGGAAGCTGACACACATACCCTGCATGGCACATGTCATGAATCTAGTTGTTCAAAGATTTGTGGCAAAGTACCCTGGCTTGGCGGATGTCCTGAAGCAGGCCAGGAAGGTCTGTGGGCATTTGAGGCGGTCTTACACAGCCATGGCACGCTTTGCGGAAATTCAGCGGAAAAACAACATGCCGGTGAGACGCCTCATTTGCAAAAGCCCGACTCGCTGGAATTCGACCCTGCTCATGTTCTCCCGCCTGCTAGAACAGAAGAAAGCCGTCACCCACTACCTCTACAACTACAGTAGAATGAAACAGTCTGGGAAGATGGGGATGATCTGGCCCGACAACTGGACACTGATGAAAAATGCATGCAGGCTTATGCGGCCGTTTGAGGAGATGACCAACCTGGTGAGCCGCAGTGAGGGCACCATCAGCGACTTAATTCCCTACGCTTACTTCTTGGAGCGTGCTGTGCGTAGAGTGGCGGATGAAGCTGCGAATGAGCGTGACCAGGAACCGTTACGGCAGGAACAGGCATGGGACCAATTTTCATCAGACCCAGCTGTTTCCTCAACACCTGCGGCAGCACAGAGGGGGGAGGAGGAGGAAGAAGAGAAGTCGTGTGCAGAAGATGAGTCAGACTCAGAGGATGATGAGCAAGGTGTTTCTTTGGGGGAGGAGGAGGAGAAGGGGACGGCGGCAGGAGAACACCCGCAGCAGGCGTCGCCGGGGGCTTGTGCTGCTCAACCTTCCCGTGGTATTGTTCGTGGCTGGGGGGAGGAGGTTGACTTACGTGACGTCACTGAGGAAGAGCAAGAGGAGATGGAGGGTACTGGATCCGACTTTGTGCAGATGTCGTCTTTTATGCTGTCCTGCCTGTTGAGGGACCCCCGTATAAAAAACCTCAAGGGGAATGAGCTGTACTGGGTGGCAACACTACTATACCCTCGGTACAGGCACAAAGTGGCGGACCTGTTACCAACTCACCTGAAGGTGGAAAGGATGCAGCACATGCAGAACCAGCTGTCAACTATGCTTTACAATGCCTTTAAGGGTGATGTGACAGCACAACGCCAGCAAGGTACCACTGCCACTAATCCTCCTCCCGTGTCCACGCAGTCAAAGACAGGACGCTCCAGCGATCTCAAGGTGATGTAGGATATGCGGACGTTCTTTAGTCCAACGCCTCGCCGTAGCCCTTCCGGATCCACCCTCCACCAACGCCTGGAACGGCAGGTAGCCGACTACCTGGCCTTAAGTGTGGATGTAGACACTGCTGTGAACAGCAATGAGGAACCCTTGAACTACTGGGTGCGCAGGCTTGACCTGTGGCCAGAGCTGTCCCAATTTGCCATCCAACTTCTCTCCTGCCCTGCCGCAAGCGTCCTGTCAGAAAGGACCTTCAGCGCAGCTGGAGGCATTGTCACTGAGAAGAGAAGTCGCCTAAGTCACAAAAGTGTTAAGTACCTCACCTTTATCAAAATGAATGAGGCATGGATCCCGGAGGGCTGCTGCTCGCCCCAAGACTAAGTCAGTCCCCGCACACACAGCATCTCTGCCTGCACGCCGTGTGACTGGCTGCCTGGCCTACCCCAAGAAGACTAAGTCGCTCCCAGTCCCTCCACACAGCATGTCTGCCTGCAGGCCGCTTGACTACCTTCTCCGCCACCACCAACAGGGTCCGGGACTCCAGGCGGATTGCTGAATTTTTTAGGCCGCTGCTAGCAGCGGCCGCTGTAATAATTTTTCTGGTGCGTGTACATGACTGCCTAATTTTTCTGGCTGCACTGCGGGCAGCTGCAACAACAAAAGAAAAGGCATGTACATGCGCCCATTCCCCTTCGTGATCATTACCTTGCCGTGGTGAAGGGGCTTGCGTATCACAATGAAGCAATGACCGGCGCCTAGATGAGTGTCTCGGGGGGCACACAAAAGATAATAAGGTCGTTGCTTCATTGTGGTCAGACCAAATTTGATCAGCTGGACAGTCACTGTTCTGTCATTCAGCTACATCAGCCAGGCGACCATATGGGCTGTAAAGCCACCAAAACCTGCACTCTCGCCATGGTGCGCACCAGTCCAGCACGGCCGTAACTACACAAACAGCTGTTTGCGGTGCGTTACACGGTGAGTTTGGTGTGTCAGTGTGAAGCAGTACCTTAATTACACTACCTGATTGATGTATACACATGCAAGATGTTTTAAAGCACTTTAGGCCTGTCATTTAGCATTCAATGTGATTTCTGCCCTTAAAACGCTGCTTTGCGTCAAATCCAGATTTTTCCCAGGGACTTTTGGCGTCTATCCCACTCCGCCATGCCCCCCTCCAGGTGTTAGACCCCTTGAAACATCTTTTCCATCACTTTTGTGGCCAGCATAATTTTTTTTTTCAAAGTTCGCCTCCCCATTGAAGTCTATTGCGGTTCGCGAACTTTAACGCGAACCGAACCTTCCGCGGAAGTTCGCGAACCCGGTTTGCGCACCTAAAATCGGAGGTTCGGCCCATTTCTAGTTACGGCTCCCACAGACAAGGTATCTGGTGATCACTTTTAGAAGCATATACAAAAGTCTGGGCACAAAGATGAAGTGAAACTGTGTTTTTAATGAACTGTGTTATATACATATAAATGAAAATAAATAGTAATCTCTCCCACAAACACACAGCATACTAGCAAGTTATATACAAAATATACAAAATAACAATAGTCATATAATCGCAGTACAAGATCAGGTAGCAGGAGAAATGTCAGGAAGCAAGCCAAGGTCATATACGGGCAGATCAGGATAGACAAGTACAGAGCAGACAGAATAAGGTAACAGGAGCAAAGTCAGAGAACAAGCCAAGGTCATACACGGGCAGATCAGGGTAAACGAGTACAGAGAAGACAGAATTGGGAAGTGAACCAGCAACAGAAGCAAAGCTAAGTGAAGATCTGGAAATCTTGCAAGGGATGTGGTTGTCTTAAATAGGAAGTGGTAAACTGCTAGCAGAACACCTGTTGATCAGAGACATGTCAGAATGTGATACTCCATCTTGTGGTGAAACTGGAAAGTGCAAGTAACATTGTACAGATAGCAGAGCCACCTGCTGGTGACTTGTGATTACACCAGCAGGTGAAACAGGGTGCAATAGTTTTCCTAAAACACAGACACACGCACGCACACACGCACGCTTACACACACACACATAAATATGTTCTTGTTCATCCTCTGGCAAAAATGTGCTGCCCTATACATTTCCCGTACATGTCATGATGACCTTGTAGCATAAAAGAGTCATTACTGCAAGCTACTTAATGTCAGAAGGATTGACATTAGTCCATTAGAGATCCTAAACTTTGACTCCACCCTCAGGATGTATTGTCTGAATTTCTGAGCCACAGACTGTGATTGGCTGTGTCAAGCATGCTTTCCTTCCTGTGCCACACACCAGAAACCCAAGCTTGTTCCCTCGGTGCTGTGTCTTGCCACTGCATCATCCTTTTATTTCAATGCACAATGGAGTTATTGTTTGGTGTATATGCCACTCCCCCACCAGGACAGACTGCTGGATAGCAGGCAGCTTAAATAATCCAACAAAGCTCATGTATGATGCCATTACTGGAAGGCTGGGGGAACTGTGCTAGAACCCTCCTTAGTGTTAGGTTCAGGGCAAAAAAGAATGAAGATATGAGAGGTTCGTACACAGCACACAACTTAGGACATGAAGATGAAGCTGTTCTAGCCCCGAGTTTGTCTATTCAATAATGTGTAACCTAATGGATGTCTTTATTTACATTTATCTAACAGGAAGCTGTGTTGACCCTGTATGTGGCATCAATGCTACATGTGAGGAATTTGGTGGGTACCACCTGGACTGTACCTGTGAATTGGGGTTTGCAGGAGCTGGATCGTATTGCTATGACATCGATGAATGTTCTGATTACAATATTCACCACTGTGACTATGGATATTGTATTAACACCCTTGGCTCCTACATCTGCCAGTGTTACTCTGGCTTTACCTACAAGAATAAAGAAGAAGGTTGTGTAGACATTGATGAGTGTGCAAGTGAAACACACAACTGCCACCACTTTGCCTCTTGCACAAATTATGTTGGTGGGTTCTCTTGCACATGCTTTCCTGGATATATCGGAGATGGGCATTATTGTGAAGTCAATGAATGTGAGCAGGGAAGTCCTTGTGGTATTACAGAGGAATGTATCAAACACATTGGGTCCTACACCTGTCTGGATCCATGCCACAACAACACCATGCTGGAAGATCATTGGAGAAGCACCGCCAATACATACGGCTCTCAATGGTTTTCCTCATGGGGATGGTATCATTGTGATAATGAGTTACTCGGCTGGTACAGGTTTAAGGGACACACTGATCTTCAGATGCCAGAGTACTGTGTGCCACCAAACAGCTGTGGAACGTACGCTCCTATGTGGCTTAATGGCCCTCACCCTACACTGGAAGAAGGCATCGTTTATCGCACTGCTTGTGCCAGCTATTATTGGTATGGATGCTGTACCTGGTCCTCCACTCTTTCAGTCAAAGCCTGCCCAGATGGCTATTATGTGTACAAAATAGACCGGACACCAATGTGTGATTCAGCTTACTGTGTTGGTGAGTGGTGCCAATATTATTTCAGAGTAGGGCCAGTTGTGGAACTCAGATGTGTCATAATGTGCTTATATTCCTTTTTAGAATCAAATGTAACCTGCTTAGACATAAATTGCGCTCCTGATGAATATTGCGTCACACAAGATGGAGTGCCTGAATGTCGGTGTATCGATACCACATCTATGCGAGGAATGGATCAACACAGTATAGCAGGTAGGTGGAACTGATTATCTCAGTAACACATAATTGTATGTTTGTCAGTGAAAAAAATAAGTACATTATTACAGATAAAGAATAGAATTACTCTCCATGTTGAATAGCGTTGATGGCAAACAACAAAGGAGAGAGTGCGTCATGGAGGGTGAGAGCAGCAGACTTATGGTGAGCATGAGTGCAGGAGAGAGGATAAGTGGAGGAAGTGATTAGAAGAAACGGGGCTAGTGGAGAAGGTGAACAGAGGATTAGAGATGGCCCGAACAGTTTGTCTGCGAACGGTTCCAGGCAAACTTTTGGTGGTTCGCGTTCGCCAGCGAAGGCGAACCTTTGTGGACGTTTGATTCACCCCCATAGTGCACCATTAGGGTCAATTTTGACCCTCTACATCACAGTCAGAAGGCACATTGTAGCCAATTACGCTACACTTTCTCCTGGAGCCACTTCCCCCCTTATAAAAGGCAGGCAGTGCTGGCTTTTACACTCACTCATGTGCCTGCAATAATAAGTGAAGGGACAGCTGCTGGCAGACCCTCATAGGGAAAGATTAGTTAGGATGTTGTAGGCTTGTTAGCTTGCTCCTGGCTGATTGTTATTGCTGAAATAGCACCCCTCAACAGCTCTTTTGAGAGCTAATGTTCTCCTGATGTGTTTTTTTTCTTTTTTTTTTTTTGTGTTGCCCACTGACACTGCATTATACAGCCCTATCTGTTGCAGCTGGACCTTGGTAATTGCTATTACTGTGCCAGCCAGGCCCTGCCTAACTATCTATACTGGGACACCTACCTATGCCTACCTAACCACTGGGGCACCTACTTACCTATACGGGGACACCTACCTATGCCTACCTACCTACTTATACTAGGGCACCTACCTATGCCTATTTACCTATACTGGGTCTCCTACCTATGCCTACCTACCTATACTGGGACTCCTACCTATGCCTAGCTAACTACTGGGGCACTTACCTATGCCTATCTACCTATACTGGGGCACCTACCTATGCCTACCTACCTATACTGGGACTCCTACCTATGCCTAGCTATCTACTGGGGCACCTACCTATGCCTATCCACCTATACTGGGACACCTACCTATGCCAACCTACCTATACTGGGACTCCTACATATGCCTAGCTAACGACTGGGGCATCTACCTATGCCTATCCACCTATACTGGGACACCTACCTATGCCTATCTACCTATACTGGGACACCTACCTATGCCTATCTACCTATACTGGGACACCTACCTATGCCTATCTACCTATACTGGGACACCTACCTATGCCTACCTACCTATACTGGGACTCCTACCTATGCCTAGCTAACTACTGGGGCTCCTACCTATGCCTTTCTACCTATACTGGGAATCCTACCTATGCCTAGCTAACTACTGGGGCACCTACCTATGCCTACCTACCTATACTGGGACTCCTACCTATGCCTAGCTAACTACTGGGGCACCTACCTATGCCTACCTACCTATACTGGGACTCCTACCTATGGCTAGCTAACTACTGGGGCACCTACCTATGCCTATCTACCTATACTGGGACACCTACCTATGCCTACCTACCTATACTGGGGCACCTACCTATGCCTACCTACCTATACTGGGACACCTACCTATCAGTGGCGTAGCTAAGGAGCAATGGGCCCCGATGCAAGTTTTACAATGGGGCCCCCCAAGCACTCTGTACATAACAATTAATACGGCGCAGCAAAACCTGCCAATGGCAACTACAGTGTCAGAGGTGCAAGGAGCGGATGGGGAACAGTTTGTTAATGATTACTACTATGCAAAGTATCTATAGAAGTGATTAATATGAGCACAGGACCAATAGAGAGCTAATACTGTAGTTGAGGGAGGGCCCTTCAGGGCCCCTCTCACTCAAGGGCCCCGATGCGGTCGCTACCTCTGCACCCCCTATTGCTACGCCCCTGCTACCTATGCCTACCTACCTATACTGGGACACCTACCTATGCCTACCTACCTATACTGGGACACCTACCTATGCCTACCTACCTATACTGGGGCGCCTACCTATGCCTACCTACATACAAGAAGATAATAAGGTTGTTGCTTCATTGTGGACAGACCAAATTTGATCAGCTGGACAGTAACTGTTGTTCTATCATTGAGCTACCACAGCCCGATGACCATATGGGCTTGAACACTGCCACGGCCTGCACTCTCGCCACGGTGCGCACCAGTCCAGCACGGCCGTCACTATGCAAACAGCTGTTTGCGGTGCGTTACACAGTGAGTTTGGTGTGTCAGTGTGAAGCAGAACTCTAATTACACTCCCTGATAGATGTACACACATGCAAGATGTTTGAAAGCACTTTAGTCCTGCAATTTAGCATTCAGTGTGATTTCTGCCCTTAAACGCTGCTTTGCGTCACATCCAGATTTTTCCCCGGGACTTTTCAGCCTCTGCATTTTAATGAGGCTTCCCCTATTCTCTTCACCTTCTGGGATCCAGCACTAGTGGCCCCTGAATGGCGGAAATGTAAGTTTTTACCTTCCATTCTCCTGTGCAGGCACAGTAGCAACTTTCCGATGGGCTTCTGTGGAAATAGCCGGGCCTGATCAGGTCTACTCTACTGCACCTGTGCAGTAGAGTGGTCCCTGCCCCACAGCCGACAAGCTTGTCAGCTCATTTTTTGGGAACTACAGCACTGGATCCGGGAGGGTGAAGAGGACAGTGGAAGCCTTATTAAGATCGAGAGGTTTCCCCATCACGAGGTAAGTACCCCCCACGGGCTATTTTTTTGGTTACAGATTTTCTTAAAGAGTGCAGGAGAAGGGTTTGATGGAGATGTTAGTAAAGGAGAGTACACTAACTTTGAGGGCAAGCCCAGAATGGCAGACTGGTAGAGAGAATGAGTACAGGAGAAGGGCATAGCAGAAAAGGTGCAAGTTAGAAGATCGGTAGAGAAAGTGAACAGTGGAGATGGTACTGGTAGAAAAAGTGAGTGCAGTACAAGGTCTGCGGGGGTAGCAGTAAATAGGAGTGCAGGAGCCCTTTCAGTAAAAATGGCCCGGCATAGGCACCTATAAGCCAAATTTTACCTTCTTTGCCGCAAAATGTGGCTTTTACAATAGCCATGATATGTGGCTATGAGGGTAAATTTTGGCGCACAGAGGCTTGCAGAAAAAAAAAAAAATTGGCTTGTGGCTAACTTAAAGTTGCTCACTAAATGTTATCCACAAGCCAAATGTTTTTAGGCAAGCCCGTGTTTTCGGAAACTGTTCCCTCTAGCTGCTAATCGGGCACCTTCATAATCCGCATAAAAGGAGGGGGGGTAGGTTTAGGATGGGGATTTTGAGTAAGGCATCACCGGGGGGGGGGGGGGGGGGTTAGGGTTAGGCACCTGTTCTGTGTGAGAGTAGGGTTAGGTTTAGCCATAGTAAAATATTGGTAAACATTACCTATATTTTGCCATCAGAATGCATTAGTAGACTATTGCTAAGTTATGCAATATTTTACTAGTGGCAATCCCCTGCGCCCTTTTTTTCCAGCCGCCTTTTTTACATGTATGTGGGGGGCTACCTGGACTCTTATACTTTCTCTAGAGGCTATTATTAATGCTGCCATTCTCATCTTTGAATGACAGTAAATGCATGTGAACCCAAGCGAGAAGATATTTGATCATTATGTCTGTAGAAGTATTACCCCATACATCTATCAAACTAGAAATAACTTTTTAACAAGCATATATAATAGAAATGATTGGCTGGAGATTTGAGTCATTTCCTGCTAAAACTCTTTGCTTTGTTTTCTTCTACATTTGTTTTTCAGCCTACCTCAGTCCACAAGTGGAATGTCAAATCAGTGAGATCAGGGTGACATTTGGCCGGTGCCTGTTGGAAAGACTGGGATATAACACATCAATGATCCGACTAAGAGACAGACAGTGCACAGCTTTCGTGGAGAGGGCAAATTTAAGTTACAGTGTCAGTGCCATCTCTGTCCCACCAAGAGATGGTTATTGTGGAGGGGAGATTTCAGTGAGTAGTTCCTTCAGTACCTACTGCGTAAACAGTCACAAACAGACCAAAAATTGCAGCCAATATGTGTTGTTTTTGTCCTTTGTATTGAAGTCTATGACTGAGTGGACTGACTTTTGTGATTGATTGCAAAGTCCCCACACTGGGCATTGACACTATATTTAGTATGTCTATCAAGGCTAACCCTGAGATCATGCAAAAAAATAAAAATAAAATAAAATAAAAAATAGATCTTATTGGTTTTGAGACTAGCACTTTTCAAATTTAAGTTGGAGCATGCATGTCAAATTAGTGTAGTGTCATACTGAAGCAAATTTTGGGATTGTACACCAAATTTGCAATGTATGTCAGTCATTAGTGGGAACATGTAATGTTTGGTACTGAACTAGTAGAACCAGCGAATTATGAGGGGAGCGTGGGAATCCCTCTCCCTACATCTGTTAACCCTGTGTGTACGTAATATCTTTTGCAGATGACATGTCTCACTGACTGAAACTGCAGTTGTTAGTTTTCTCTCTGAATGAGCTGTCCAGATAAGATGCCCAGGCTTTAAGTGTTGGCTGTGAGGAGAATAATGCACTGGCTTGTGTAGACCTAGCAGTAGGAAATGTATCTGCAGCAAATAAACATTCTCTTTTGGGGTTGTGAAATTTGATACCAAGGCAGGATTTTCACACTTAAGTTTTTTGTTCTTTGTTTTTTGCTGTCAAAGGAAAATACTATGTAGTCTTCTGGGAGATGCAGAAACTATCACTAGCTGTATTGTCACTTTTCTCACAATGCACAGACTCCCCTTGCTAATAAAACACAACAAATTACAGACTTTGCCTCTGATATTTAATACAAAAAGTAGAGAAATACTTACACAGCTACTTAGACATAGTTTGCACATTGTAATTTTAGAACACTTGGTTATTGACAGTTGTCCTTTCACTACCACAGGGAAATGAAACAGAAGACATGATCATTTACAGGAATACAATATATCTCATACCAAATTATGATGGCATCATTGAAAGGGATCCTTATCCAATTAACTTTTACTGCGCTTTTCCAGTGGACATGGAAGTGAGTCTGCTGACAGCTGTAAATCCATTCATAAGGTATGTGCTTCTCATCATGCAGGAAATGATTATTGTTATTTTATTAACAGTCTTGTTGGTGTCGTTAATTATTATTTCTGAGAAGACACCAGGTCGTTGGATGTTCAGAGAAAGATTAGGTAGTTTCAATACAATATTTATTTATTTTACTTACATTTTTCTAGTTTATATGCTCTTGTATGCAAACAAAAAAAAGGTGTATAATCTGTATAGTCTAATAATAATAATAATAATAATAATAATAATAATAATAATAATAATAATAACAATAATAATAATAATTAGTAGTAGTAGTTGTAGTTATTTTTAGGTCACTAGGTACAATGACAACATGGGAGGGAGAAACAGTTGATGGTGGAGGCATCCAACAAAATAAATAAACCATAAAAAAAAAAGGAGAGGTATGGTTATCGTACTTCTCTAGTAGACCAACAAGCAGCATATACAGCAAATATAACTCATTTTAATTGTTCAATGTTTATAGACAGGTTAGACAATGTAATTTTCTGACATGTCCTGCTTCATCAGGTCAATAAAACCACAAAACAGTGTCTGTTAGCCAGCATAAGTTAGAGTAGAGCTCCTTGACTAGCAGAGAGAAGAGGGAGAAGCATCCCCCCCAAAAAAAAAAATAATAATCTAAAAACAGCCTGAAATGGTAAGCATAGCTCACCTCAATGACCCATCACCGTAAATGAGAAAAAGAGGTAATTTATTAAAACACTCAGACAACACATTTTGCAGGACACCCCCACTTCCTTAGGGGAATGCAAGTGTCTTAATGTATGGCATACATGGCTGTATGGGTGTGGCATGCATATGAGTATGGCTAGAGATGAGCGTAATGACGTAATTACGATTTCACGACATTTCGCGTAATTAGTGTAATTACGATTATGGGCGTAAGTACATAATCGTAATGAAGAAGGATTTCGCAAAATTTCGCGTAAGTGTAATTTTCGCATTACAATGGGTATTTGTTCATGCCATAATTTCGCATTAAACGCTACCGTAATTTCGCGTTAAACCGTAACGCTCAGTATAATATAAAAAGCCGCCGACTTTAAGGGTTAATAGCAAACCCCCCTTAAAAGCCAAGAGCCTCAAATTTGGAGAATATATTAAGGAGATCAGGAGGAATAAGAGGAAATTTTTTTTTCAAAAAGACCTTATAGTTTTTAAGAAAATCGATGTTAAAGTTTCAAAGTAAAAATGTATACATTTAAAAACCCGCCGACTTTAACGGTTAATAGCAAAGCCTGCTTAAAGTTTAGGAACACCAAATTCCCAGGGTATATTAAGGGGATCAGTGGGAATAAGAGGAAAACAATTTTTTTCAAAAAGACCTTATAGTTTTTGAGAAAATCGATTTTTAAGTTTCAAGGGCAAAAATGTCTTTTAAATGCGGAAAATGTCCGTTTGTTTGCACAGGTAACACTAGTGTATTATTTTCATAGATTCCCCCAAGTGGGAAGAGTTTTACTTACTTTGTTCTGAGTGTGGGAAATATAAAAAAAAAACGACGTGGGGTCCCCCCTCCCAGACCTCTTTAACCCCTTGTCCCCCATGCAGGCTGGGATAGCCAGAATGCGGAGCACCGGCCGCGTGGGGCTCCGCACCCTGACTATACCAGCCCGCATGGTCCATGGATTGGGGGGTCTCGGAAGGGGAGGGGCAGCCAAGCTTTCCCCTCCCCCTCCGAGCCCTTGTCCAATCCAAGGACAAGGGGCTCTTCTCCACCTCCGATGGGCGGTGGAGGTGGAGGCCGCGATTTCCTGGGGGGGGGGTTCATGGTGGAATCTGGGAGTCCCCTTTAAAAAGGGGTCCCCCAGATGCCCACCCCCCCTCCCAGGAGAAATGAGTATAGAGGTACTTGTACCCCTTACCCATTTCCTTTAAGAGTTAAAAGTAAATAAACACACAAACACTTAGGAAAATATTTTAATTGAACAAAAAACATAACCACGAAAAAAGTCCTTTAATATTCTTAATTAACCATTAATACTTACCTGTCCCTTTAAAAGCCAGTTCCCACTCAATATCCTCGGAAATATACTAATCAGTTACAATGTAACAAAGTTGTTACAATGTAAAAACTTTGTTACTTTGTAACTCTACCGCACCCGACGTCACTCGCCGCTCACCCGCCGGCCGCCGCATACATAAGTCCCCGCCGGCTCCCGCCGTCCACTCCGCCCACACCTGTCACCCATATACATGCTGGCACCCATGGGTGCCAGCATGTATATAGATGACATGTGGGAGAGGCGGGGAGGGCAGCGAGAGCCGGCGGGACTTAGCGTCCTGCACACCCGACAGAGCTCTGAGCTATATAGCTCAGAGCTCTCTAAAGCATCTTTGTATTTGGGCTCCAAGGAGCCCCATTGGTCCTTAGCAGACCAATGGGGTTCCTTCAAATCAGAAGGAACTCCATTGGTCTGCTAAGGACCAATGGGGCTCCTTGGAGCCCAAATACAAAGATGCTGAGAGAGCTCTGAGCTATATAGCTCAGAGCTCTGTCGGGTCCGTGCGGCGGCTGAGCGGCGAGTGACGTCGGGTGCGGCGTAGTTACAATGTAACAAAGTTGTTACATTGTAATAACTTTGTTACATTGTAACTGATAGAACATTACCGAGGCTATTGCGAGGGATCATTTATTTAAAGGGACAGGTAAGTATTAATGGTTAATTAAGAATATTAAAGGACTTTTTTCGTGGTTATGTTTTTTGTTCAATTAAAATACTTTTTCTAAGTGTTTGTGTGTTTATTTACTTTTAACTCTTAAAGGAAATGGGTAAGGGGTACAAGTACCTCTATACTAATTTCTCCTGGGAGGGGGGGTGGGCATCTGGGGGACCCCTTTTGAAAGGGGACTCCCAGATTCCACCATGAACCCCCCCCCCCCAGGAAATCGCGGCCTCCACCTCTACCGCCCATCGGAGGTGGAGAAGAGCCCCTTGTCCTTGGATTGGACAAGGGCTCGGAGGGGGAAAGCTTGGCTGCCCCTCCCCTTCCGAGACCCCCCAATCCATGGACCATGCAGGCTGGTATAGTCAGGGTGCGGAGCCCCACGTGGCCGGTGCTCCGCATTCTGGCTATCCCAGCCTGCATGGGGGACAAGGGGTTAAAGAGGTCTGGGAGGGGGGACAGGGATGGTCGTAGTCATCCAACTTCGCTACGCTGGAACTACGCGTAGTTTTACGCAATTACGCTTCGCCATACTACGGCTTCGATATCAAATATTCGCTTCGTATGCATTTCGTAGAATACGCGTTAAAATACGCAATTACGCGTAGTGCGAAGCGTAGTGTATGCGGATGCTTATGCCTGTATGCAGAAAATTGTACACATTAATTCCTCTTTAGCTGCATATCACTTGAACTCTTCTATGCGTACATTCCCCTTTCCAATGCGTAAATTTGTACGCATACAATCGTACGCGGAAAAATACATGGGAGTAATGCATACGTAGTTCACTACGCAATACACATGTTAACTACACATAGTAAGCGTCAGCTACGCGTAGCGGTACTTCGCTACGCGTAAATTCGTAAGCGTAGTTCTGCAACTTCGCCTACAAACTATGATGCGTAGATGCAAACTACGATGCGTAAATTCGCACTGGCGTAGTTTCTGCTCATCCCTGAGGGGGAACCCCACGTCGTTTTTATTTATATTTCCCACACTCAGAACAAAGTAAGTAAAACTCTTCCCACTTGGGGGAATCTATGAAAATAATACACTATTGTTACCTGTGCAAAAAAAAACTGACATTTTCCGCATTTAAAAGACATTTTTGCCCTTGAAACGTAAAAATCGATTTTCTCAAAAACTATAAGGTCTTTTTGAAAAAAAAAAATCCTCTTATTCCCACTGATCCCTTTAATATACCCTGGGAATTTGGTGTTCCTAAACTTTAAGCAGGCTTTGCTATTAACCGTTAAAGTCGGCGGGTTTTTAAATGTATACATTTTTACTTTGAAACTTTAACATCGATTTTCTCAAAAACTATAAGGTCTTTTTGAAAAAAAAATTTTCCTCTTATTCCTCCTGATCTCCTTAATATATTCTCCAAATCTGAGGCTCTTGGCATTTAAGGGGGCTTTGCTATTAACCCTTAAAGTCGGCAGCTTTCTTATATTATACGGAGCGTTACGGTTTAATGCGAAATTACGGTAGCGTTTAATGCCAAATTACGGCATGAACGAAACGCGAAATTACGCGTTGAAAATTACGCTTACGGTATTTTCAATTACGATTTTAATGGCAATTACGCTACTGTAATTTCGCATCGTAATCGCAAATTTCGCATGCGTAATTATAGTAATGCGAAATTACGAAAATTTCGGCTCAACTCTAAGTATGGCTAGCTCAATAGCTTACGAAGCATGTACCATTGTGATATATCCAAGAGAAAAATGAGCTTGCTTAGGGAATTGTAGGATTTCAAAAGCCAGCTTACATACATTGGCCAGGAATCAAACCAAGGTCTAGTGCTCGGTAGGCTGCTATCCTAACCATTATACCACCAACACAACACACTACAATGCTACATGCTGTAGCCAGCCTAGCATGTACCATTGTGATATATCCAAGAGAAAATAACCTGCTGTTACTCATACTATTTAACCCTGCGAGCCTTAAAGGGAACCTAAACTGAGAAGGATATGGATTTTTCCTTTTAAAATAATACCAGTTGCCTGAATAGCCTTCTGATCCTGTGTCTCTAATACTTTTAGCCACAGCCCCTGAACAAGCATGCAGCTCAGGTGCTCTGACTGAAGTCAGACTGGATTAGCTGCATGCTTGTTTCAGGGTGGGATTCAGCCACTATTGCAGCCACAGAGATCAGCTGGACTGCCAGGCAACTGGTATTGTTTAACAGGAAACATCCATATCCCTCTCAGTTAAGGTTCCCTTTAATGCATGTTATGCACACAATTGGCAGCATAGCATGCATACCTGCTGTCAGAGGAGCGCTCACTTGTAGTTGTAGCTTACGCCGGCTATTAGCCAGTAACGGCACTCCGATCATCCCGCCCTGGACCCCTTCAGGTCCAGTAACTTTAAAGAAAGTAATCCCGGGGGCACTCTGATTGGGCCAATAGACTGCCTGTCAAGTGATGTCACGTGACAGGCAGCCTATTGGCCAATCAAAGTGCGGGGATCACTTCCTTTAAAGTTACTGGACCCGAAGGGGTCCAAGGCGGGACGATCGGAGCGACCATTACTGGCTAATAGCTGGTGTAAGCTACAAGCGCTCGCTATGCTGACAACAGGTAATAATGCACGCTATGCTGCCAATAGTGCACATAGCATGCATTAAGGTTAATTAGCGAGAGTAACAGCAGGTTACTTGTGCTATTTGTCTTAGTGAATCAAGCCCATTGTCTCACACTTTTTTTTAATGACCATTATATTCCGTAACGTTGAACGGAATACAATGCAGGTAGTAACTGGAAACACCGAGTAGAATCAGGATAACCAGCAACACAAGCAGGACATACATTCATACTAGTTCTTGCCTGCTACAATAGCTTTCAGAAATACAACAACATTTTCATTTGAAAGAAAAGGTACCACAGTATCACAGGTTTGAGAAACACTAGAGAGGACCCTGCCCTTGTGAGTTTTTAATCTAGATCATGTCTGCACTGTAAAGACATTTAAACTCAGATAAAACTACACATTAGCAGCATGTCAAACAATAAAACATGATGTATTTGCCAGATAAACTTTCTTTTGTTTAATACTCGATATACTTCAAAAATGATCATAATTCACATATTTCAAACATGGTCTCGATCTGAGGGTACATTCTTTTATTCATTTTAAAGAGCAACAGTAGTGAGAGGTATGTGGAGACTGCCATGTTCATTTCCTTTTAAGTTGCCTGGCTGTCCTGCTGATCATCTGCCTCTACTTTTAGCCATAGACCCTAAACAAGCATGCAGCAGATCAGGTGTTTCTGACATTATTGTCAGATCTGTTAAGATTAGCTGCATGCTTGTTTCTGGTGGGATTCAGACACTACTGTAGCTAAATAGATCACAGTAACACTTAAGCATCACAGTAACAAGTTGTTGTATTTTTGTACAGTTCAGCTGCGCTTACAGTAGGAGGAACTGCTCAGCTTACAGTGCGGATGGGCCTTTTTCAGACCTTGGAATACACCAACCTTTATGAGGGAGATGAGGTCTGGCTGGACATGACTTCTATGATGTATGTTGGTGTCTTGGTGGAAAAGGCAAAAGAGACAATGCAGATCGTGCTTGTGATGAAAAACTGCTTTGCAACGCCGACACCTGATAAATCCAATCCTGTGAAGTATTACATTATAAAAGACAGGTATGATCACTATAATATCACTACTGGGGAGAATTGTCTTTAATATGTGGCATAAACAGTAGGGAACATAAGTATTATAAACCTAAACATTTTACTCTGTAAATATATTTCTAATTGGACTATTGACATGAAATTTACGCAAAATGTCATTGACAACCCAAGTAATTACCACACACAAATACATCTAAACAAAGAAATAACTCAATAAAATAAGTTATGTGTAGGTAAGTGGATGACATGGGGAGTAAGTGTTTATAGCAAAGCAGACCCGATCTCTTGTGCAGCACACAATGAAACATTTTCATTACACATGTAAGTGCTGTAAAATCAATTGCTGTGTGCCCTGTGTTTGTTTAGCTATGTCAGAGCAAAAGTAAATGTCTATAAAAAACAAATGTGTCCCTGTTCTATAAATATAGGGAGATGGGGTGGGGGGTTCTCTGGTTATTCTTTTGAGGCCCAAGAATACCTAGGTGATATCAGGAACACTGTTGCACCCTGCTTCACCAGCTGGTCTTATCACAAGTCACCAGCAGGTGGCTCTGCTATCCCTGCTATGTTATCTGCAGCTTCCAGTTTCCCCACAAGATGGAGTATCACATTCTGGGCATGTCTCTGATCAACAGGTCTTCTCCCAGCAGTTTACCATTTCCTATTTATGACAACCACACTCCTTGCAAGATTTCCAGATCTCCAATTAGCTTGGCTGTTGCCTGGTACACCTTCTGATACTCTGCTTTGTAATCATTTATTCTGATCTTCTCATGTAAGACTTTGGCTTGTTTCCTGACTTTACTCCTGTTACCTGATTCTGTCTGCTCTGTACTCGTTAATCCTGATCTGCCCGTGTATGACCGTAGCTTTCTTTCTGACTTTGCTCCTGTTATCTGATCCTGTACCTTGATTATATGAGTATAGTGATATTGTATATTTCGTATATAGTTTGCTAGTCTATTTCAATTGTCAACACACTGCGCCACAGTTCACCAAGGTTAAATTGCAAAGTCACAGTCACTGGGATCGCTGCAGATAATCCACACACTGGGTAATAATTTCAAAGTTTCTGCTGCGCTCTCCAAATCTGAAAGAGATAAATCTCCACATAGGGCAATATCGTTCAGTCTAAGTAGATCATCCCTCCACTTATTCCACGTGTCACATGTGAAGTGCTCTCCCAAATATCAATCAACTCTGTGTCCCTCGTCCCCTCTCACTAAATGCTGACCAGATTCTGGCCACCTCAGTTGTCAGGTGGATCATAGGCAGTACAGTTATATATCACTTCACTGGATTCTGCAAAGAGGGGAAAATCTCCACATAGGGTAATACAGTTCAAAAAAAACTCAATATACTTCAAACATTAATTCCACCAGGTGTCCTGCAAATCACTCTGTGTTAGTGCCAATCCGCCGTGCTACAAATCACACTGCTCACCAGATGCAGCCCACCTCTATATCCAGGTGGAATTTGCGCTGTATGCTGTAGGCAAACAAGTTTCACACTCCTGGATCCTTTTAGACAGGCCTTTTCAAGGACTTGTTATTTATTCCAATTTTTTAATTTCACTCAATAAAAACATAAAAGAAACCAACATAGCGTAATACAGTTTTAAGATGCTTCTATGCGCACAAACTCAGTGTCACTTACGCCTCCAGGTGCGTTCTGCGCATGTCAAACAATAGGTCTCTGCCAATGCCCATCCGTCTCGATGCCGGCTGATATCCGGATGCGCCTGGGTAGATGCACGCTCTCCCGTTTCGCCTCCTTCCTCGAGTTTGCTAGTCTGCTGTGTGTTTGTGGAAGAGATTACTGTCACTTATCTCTTTATATAATTCCCCTGTGTCCTGGGTCCTGTTTGTCCATGTGTCAGTGCTTTTTAACGTCTGCGCAGGTGCAGGCTGATTGTAGGAGCACTGCACGCATCCCTGTGATTTCTATGGCAACAGGGACGCTGTGGACAGAGCTGTTGGTAATTTGCAGCTTGGCCTCAACCCTCTGGTGCAACTCTCCCGTAATAAATGTATACATTTATTAAAAAGGAATCATGTTTTGTACACTGAGCTCTGCGCGTGTCCCTGTTGTTGCTATGGGAACAGGGACGCTGTGCGCAGAGCACGCACAACCGCACACCTGGCTCGCCCGCCCGCACCCGCCCGCACCCGCCCATCTCGCTTGCCCGCCCACCTCGATCACCCGCCTCGCTCCCTGATCATGCGCAATGGCGGCGGCGGCTGGAAAAAGACCTAGAGCCCGTTTTTAAACGGGCTTGGGTCTACTAGTATGTATATAACATTGTTCATTAAAAGCACAGTTTCACTTCATCTTTGTGTCCAGAATTTTGTATATTCTGCTAAACGTGATCATCAGATACCTTGTCTACTTAAGTCGTAACAGGTGAGAAGTAGGGAGAGACTTGGAGCCCAATAGTGCAGTATCGTCAGGCATAGGGAGGATAAAATTATATAGACGTACACTTACAGTTCCTGCAACCACTGTATAGGCCTGCAGGGAATTAACCGGCCCTGCTCGGTACTCCAGGTCCTGCTGGATACTGGATGGACTCTCTCCTGTAGTGCAGTAGACTTTCCAGAAAAACTGCAAAGCTATTACCTCGAAAGGAGGTCTGAATGGTAATGGGTAGGATGGAGGCGCCCAATGTGTGTTCTATTTTGGTGTTTTAAAACATACAAAAAAATAGATTAGATTAGAAGCACCTGCACTCTAACCCCTATGCTACCAAGGCATTTTGTATTGACCTGAGGAAGCGGGCCATGACCCATGAAATGCATTGTCAGATTGCTTTTTGAATAAATGTTTTTTTTTCCAGTTGAACTGGTGTCTATATCTGTTGGAGAGGTAAGCGAATACCTTTTCTCTCTCTTATTTTTTTTTTTATATTTTAAAACACTAAAATAGAACACACATTGAACACCTCCATCAATGTCATGGAACTTCACCAGGCTGAGAACAAGCACATTTGAACTGGGAATGCATGAGTTCCAAACTTATTGAAGGGCTTCTAAAGTTACAATTGTTAAGTATAAAATGGTGATACTTTGATTTAGCCAAGGAACATTTTTACCCTTGCCGCTTTTCTTTTGTGCCAGTGAAGATATAGAGAGACTCTAGGTTTTAAGTGTTGCAGTAATAGAAATAAGCACAGAGTTCTTCCCCATAAACCTCTGCTACAAAAACCAGGCTTCGATAACATGACAGCATAACACAGATAAGCATTGCGTAATAAAATAATATATGTGTTTTTTGCCTCAGCTGTGCAAACAGAAATGACCCAACCATCTCGGTGTTTGAAAATGGTCAATCTCTGCGAGGTCGCTTTTCACTTCAAGTCTTCAAATTTATTGGAAACTTTGACAAAGTATATTTGCACTGTGAAGTCCGGTTGTGTGACACAGCCTACCAGAACTGCATGCCTGTAAGTAACAAAAACGTCTGGCCTGATGCAGGTACATATAAGGGAGAAGACTAATTACTTTATTCCTGTGCCTGTGTGCACATAAGCTGATCTATGGGTTACCACAGGGTCAGTTGAGCATTATACTCAGTTCCTGGTGGTCATTTGGCCAGAAAAGCAAAAGGAAATCACTGTACACACAGTATAATGGATTTCCCAACCAGTTCTTTGTTCTCAACAAGTTGATTTGGCTTCTAACACACATCAACTATTTGACTACACAGGGGCATGGTGTGACAGGTAGAAGAATGATTAGCTGAATAATGTACTGGTTAAGGGCTCTGCCTCTAACATTGTTTAGTAATCCAGTACTTATCCAGTAAGGAGACATTGGTCAAGACTTTATAACACTGCTATTGGCTATAGAGCACGTCCTAGTGGCTGTAGCTCTAGTGCTTTGAGTCTGCCAGGGGAAATGTGCAATATAAATGTTATTTGTCTGGTCTTCTTCTACCACTACATCCAATTAGGAAATGAGCAAGGGAATTATCGTTTCTCTGTTATTTTCTGATCAATCTGCAGCAGAAATTAGTTCCAATCGGCAGGTGATCTAATATTTGGAGCTGATTAAACATCAATTGGGAGTAAATGTTGACCCATGTTTTCAAGTCCTAAGGTTCCCTAAACCAGGGGATCACTGATAAATGTATAAGAGAAACAGGTGGAAAGCAGCCCCGTGATTGCAGGGGGGCCCAGAGCTGTAAGGGGGCCCCAAATACGACTTCACTTCCTCGGTTGAAGAGGTCCATCTTTTGGAGGAGGAGTTATTGTGGCCACACTTGTTATGGGTGTGAAGATGTCCACACTTGCTTTTTGACCCTTGCAAAATGGGCCCCAGTATGTGATGGTCACCAGGGGTAGGCAAGGGAAAGGGTGGTATTATTGGGGGGTCCAATCAATGTTTTGCTGGGGACTCCATGATTTGTAGTTATGCCCCTGAAGAGAAATCTGGCTGTCTCATATTAGAGGGCTGGGTTTAAGCCCCCAAGTACTTTACAAGGAAAGTGAAGTACAGACAGCGACTCAATGCACTGCATGAAATTCATGCATGAGTCGAGATGTAATTGCTTAAAGTGAACCTCCAGACTAAAAATCTACTCAGCAGAACTGAAAAGGCTTGGTGTTTCTTTAACAGTTTCACAGCATCAGAACTTTGTTTTTCTTATAGAAGTCTAATTTTTAGCTGCATTTTTAGCTAAGCTCCGCCCCATCAAAGAAAACTGCCCGGGCTTTTTTCCCTTTATGCTGTGCAAAGCATGATGGGATTCCCTATGTTGTTGTTCATGTTGCCTAGCAACTGGGAGGGGTGATCAGCACACAGGACAGTTGGAACTGTGTCTCATGCTCCCTGTCACCTTCTTTCAACCAAAAAGATGGCTGCCCACATGAAATCACAAACCTTTGCCTGTTCTTTTAAAACAGGGTGGGTAAGAGATTATATTACCTATCTATTCTAATTAACATAACTAATGTAACTTAAAGGGAACCTTAACTGAATGGGGGGTAAAGAGTTTTACTTAACTGGGGCTATTACCAGTCCCCTACAGCAGTCCTGTGCCCTCGGCGCCGCTCCGGAATCCTCTGGACCCCCGCTGTCAGTTAGTTTCGTTTTTGACGACTCACCAGTCGCCGGCCGCCATGCGTATTATTGGACGCATTCACCAATGCAAAAAGCGCTATTGCGGACCGCATACGCGTTGCCGCATTCCGCACGCGTAGATATGCGGCAACGCGTATTTTTGTACGCGTTGCGTTCCGCAATAGCGCTATTTGCATTGGTGAATGCGTCCAATAATACGCATGGCGGCCGGCGACTGGTGAGTCGTCAAAAACGAAACTAAGTGACAGCGGGGGACCAGAGGATTCCAGAGCGGCGCCGAGGGCACAGGACTGCTGCAGGGGGCTGGTAACAGCCCCAGGTAAGTAAAACTCTTTACCCCCCGTTTAGTTAAGGTTCCCTTTAATGACAGTATGTTTGTTTACGCTGAAGTTCCTTTTTAAGTTAAATGATATTTCCCACAATTATGAATATGAATAATGCACATAACATCCTCTGTGCTCTCCATTTGCAGTGGTGTGGGATGAGATCAGCCTCCCAGGATGAAGGCTCCGCCACCCAAACACTGTCCATCGGGCCTCTTCACAACAGAGGTAAAATACAGACTTATTGTAGCTAACAAGGCTAAAAACCTCTTTTTTATGTTACATTTTTTATTGAAATTACTACAACATTAAACTACAGATGAATATCACAGGTAATGTTGTAAAATTGAACTATAGGTGATATAGTATGTTATTTTGTATTCATTGTTACATACATAAGGGATATCATCTATATCCCTTACCTCCCTTCTCTCCCCAGAGAAAAAATGCCAAGCTGCAGTAAATAGCCAGGCATTTTTTCTCCAGGGAGAGAAGGGAGGTGGTCTTTAAATAGCCAGGTGTTTTTTTTCCGAGGAGAGAGAGGAGGTGGGGCCACGCAGCAGAAGTGGGGTGATGCGGGGTCTTTGGGACAGCTTCGTGGGACAAGACACCACAGGTAAATATAACTTTTTGTTACAGCAGCGCTACAGGATTTTGTATTTTACGTTGGATATCCACTTTAAGTATAAGGATAACTTCTGACATTTCGTCTTCCACAGCAGCATCGTAAGTGAGGGAATCTCTCCAATGAGGGTAGCAATAGCAATAAACGTTGTGACCCTTCTCTGTGCTACTGTATGTAGCTGTGTACATTTACATGGGTATGATTCTTCCCTATTTCCTATCCGGCTCCCCACACGTGCCTCTCACCGCTGTACTGTTGCTGACAAACTTCCTGACTAGGGAGTACAGTCAGGAAGTCAGCCCTGGTACAACTAAAGCTAATATGCGTCAATAACAAAGAGTGACAAAAAAATAAAAAAATAAAATACAAAGACATCTTTAAAACATGTTAAAGCAAATCTGTAATACAACAACAAAAGTCAGATACTTACCTATGGAGAGAATAGTCTCTGGGTCCTATTGAGCCTTCCCAATCCCCTCTCAATACTTTCCCCTTTATTAAGGTACGCCACCTCCGGGAGGCAGGAGCCCTCAGAAGGCTTTGGTTGCACTCATGCTCCTAAAGATGATCGGCTCCATTCTGGGCAAGGGCGAGTGTGAGCTAGGGATGATCAGAACCAGCAAATTCCGTTCCGCCGGAAATCATGGATTCCGTCAGTGTTAAATTCCGTCGCTATGAAAATTCCGCCGGATTTGTACGAAGTTCCGCGGAATTCCGGATTCCGTCAGAAAAAAACATCTCTCTCTCTCCTCCTCCTCCTCCGCCAGTAATAGCGCGGTGCGACTATAACGTTGCACCCACTCACCCTAAAACATTGCAGCCAGTGCGACGAAAACCGCGCATTGGGTGCCTCTAAAGTAGCGCATTCATGCGTTGTTTCGAGGGCACCCGACGCACCATTTTTTACAAGGCAGCGGGTGCGACGTTACTGTGCGCGCGCACTGAGCGGGACTGTGTGCAAAGTAGCTTTGAGCGCACTAGGGGCACAAAGTGGCTTTTCACACCAACGCTAACACTTAGCGCCGGTGTAACGATCGGTGTAACACAGAGAGGGTCTGATTACCGGTGAACTGCAGTATCACCGAGAATGCAGAATATACCCGATTATTGATGATCTGCAGTATCACCGATAATCAGATATATCTACTAACCTCTGGACACCTGAGAGTGAAGTGAGTGATAGGGTGTAACAGTAACACAGTGGGCTGTACCTAAGGAGTAGGTACAGAGGCAGTAAGGAATACTGCACAGAAGTATGCTCCTTCCGTAAGCCTAGACTCTCCCGGGGGAGGAGCTAAGCAGAATGTGGGAAGGACAGTGCGTGAGTGACACCAATGAGCGGGTGTCACTAACAGATCTGGGAACTGCCTCTAACAGTCAGGCTAGTTCTCGAGGTCGGCCAAACCAGGTCGTCAACACACAGACAGATAAAGTACAGAATCAGAAGGCAGATACGGAATCCAATAACAGGCAGGGTCAGGCAACGGAGAATCAGAATAACGAGGTACAGAATCAGGAGGCAGATACAGAGTCCAGGAACGAGCAGAGATTGGCAACAGGATATCAGAAATAGCAAGGTACAAGATCAGAGTTCAGAGGAATAGTCAGGCAGGCAGAAGGTCATAACAATTAATACAATTCAATATTCCTAATGCTAAGGTGTGAACTCCTTGATGTCAACACCTTTGGAAACTATGCTAGAACACAGAAACAGACGAGGCCTGAGTGCTACCACGTAGTGATCGCAACGACAGACAACCAGAGAATGACCAGCACCCAGTATATATACTATAGCGCTCTCCAGCGCCACCCTTAAGTGCTGGACCAATGAAAAGTGGTGGAGATGTCAGCTGACCAGCTTGGTCAGCTGACCTTCTTCTGGCTGTCATATAAACTCTGCCTCTCAGCGCGCGCGCGCGCGCGCGCGCGCATCATTCTGAACCTGTGTGGACTATCAGTCCCAGCCACACCAGTCACGTTTTGCAATGTCTCTGCTGGCCTGCATGCGGGGTGAGATGCACCGCTATCAGCACATGCGGTGGCCTCCCCGCGCCTGGTCAGACCGTCAGTATCAGGCCTGTGCGCGCAAACCGCCACGTCAGACGCGGCGGTTTTTCCGCATTCTGCTATGCCAGCCGCGGAAACAGCCGCCTCATCCTGCATCCATGCGGCGGCTTTTCCACGTTTCTTCACAGCTGGTTAGTGAATCAAGCCACCTGATTTCTAATTTTACAGGAAGGATCAGTGGGTAAAGTGAACTGTCTTTTTGCCCCAAAGTCTAGTATGTGCACTTTAGTCATGTCTGAATTGTTTATCTTACAGTGTACCAGAGACAAATCAATCTAAATGTTCAATATATACCTGGGGCTTCCTCCAGCCCCCTCCACATGGATTGTTCCCACTCTGTCTTCCTCTGCCTCTTCCTTCTTCTGGTAGAAGCCTTATAGGGGCAGTCGGGGCATGCACAGTGCGGCAGTGCATGCTCCCTGTCCCCCTCCCGCAGCTGGGAGCATTCTGCACCTGCACAGTAGTGCACACAGCCAGGCCGCACATGTGCAGTGCGTCCCAACTGGCCAAACTTACGGGCTTCTACCGGTATCTGGCCTTGCTGTGTTTTCGTAGTAGGAAATTTAGTATGCTTTGCGAATTGACTAACCACTCTTGTTTCGAGCATGTTTTTGTTCAGAAAATGTTTCAAAAATTTTCCAAACAATTACAATTTAATTTAACAAAAGCATATGGTGAATCATTTATTTCTCTTCTAGATTTTAAAGAATCCACTTCTGCTGTTCCTTCTACAAGCAAACCTCCTGGGTCAAACGCCAGAGGTAATGTCTTAATGATTGCACCTGACACTGTTGTACTTTGTAACTTGACTTCTACTTTGACGCTACCAAATATACCCTGTTTTGCCACTTCTGTAGTTAGCTATTAGTTTGTGAATTATGTTTCCCAGCATTAGGGATGAACCTCTAACATTATCACAAAAAAATTCTTGAATATATGGTCGTTCCTATGATTTTCATTTTTCATGAAAACGTTCTTGCAAATACATTAACGTCTATGGCACCAACTTAAGCGGTTAATAGCAAAGTCCCCATGCATGCAAGAATTTCCAAATTCGCTAGGTATGTTAAGGAGAACAGCAGGCAAAAAAATCGGATTCACGATCAGAAGCATTTATTTTACCAAGCACGACTCGGTCGTGCCCAGAATTGGGCTTGGCATATACAGGGCTAGCATAGAATATGACAATATAATACAGCAATACACACAATACAGCAATACAATACAAACAATACAGCAATTCGAACACAAAAACCATTTAAACCAGAGTTCGACCACAGAAAAATGTGCAATGTGTAGCAGTGCAATCATGTGCTATCGGTTACAGTGCAGAGAGTTCATAGAGTTCAAAGAGTTGACAGCTGAGGGGAAGAAACTGTTCATGTGTCTAGTGGTCTTGGTGGGGATGGACCTAAGGGGTGCCTACTAAAGAAGTGGAAGCCCGGATGGGAGGGGCCATTGGCGATCTTCAAAGCCCTGGCTTGCAGTCTGGAGTTGTAGAGGTGGTCCAGAGGAGGAAGTGGCTTGCCAACGATCCTTACTGCTGATCTTATGACCCTCTGAAGTTTGTGTCTGGTGCTGGTGGAGGAGGCAGCGTACCAGACCATAATGGAGGCACAGAGGACATATTCGATTATGGCAGAGTAGAAGCTCGTCAGAAGTTTCTGGGCCATACCAAACTTCAGTTGGCAAAGAAAAAATAGCCTCTGCTGAGCTTTCCTCTGAATGGAGGCTGTGTTGGCCTTCCAAGTCAGGTTTTTGGCGGCAGTAGTGCCTAGGAGGCATGCACTGGAAACGTTCTCAACTACAGTGCCGTCTACATGGATTGGAGGTGGGGTGGGAGCCTGCCTCCTAAAGTCAACAATCAGCTCACAGTTTTTCCAGTGTTAAGGGCCAAGCCGTTCTCCCTACACCAACTGCAAATTCTGTCAAACTAGTGGCGGTACTCCTGCTCATCATTATTGGTGATAAGGCCAACTATGGTGGTGTTATCAGAAAAACGTAATTATTTTGACAGAGTTTGCCATAGATCTGCAGTTGTTTGTATATAGTGAGAGTAGGAATGGTGACAGTACACAACATTGTGGTGGGGAAAAAAATATTTTGTAGTTTCAATGGATTTTTTTTTTTTTTTTTTTTGTTTTGTTTTGTGTTTTAATGGGGTTAAATGAAATATAATGTATGCACCAATTGGTAGTGAAAATTTACAGATATTTACAGATATAAACAGAAAGGACAGTGAATATCCTGCCAAGGTTTCCAGGTGGTCAGAACACAGTGTGCAAGAGCTGCAATACTGCTGTAAAAGGATCCCTGGCAAATATACCTATTGTTTGCATTATTAAAAGTAAAATAAAAACATAACCCCCCCCCCCCCTCTCTGGCACTGATTAACCCTAAGGCCCCCTGCCGGTCGCTTCCCTTCATTAGGCAGTGCCTGGGGGTCTTTGGGTTAAGCATCACCGGAGGGGGTTAAAGAGAGTCTGAAATGACATTAAAAATCGCTTTTTACCTTATAATAAACATAACCCTAAGCCCCTGCTAAAATGCCTCTATCTCGCGGCAGAACGAGGGGTCTTTACCCCCCAAATCCCCTCCATGGTGTCCGGGGATCGCTTCCTGTTGAGGCAGGGCTAATGGATGCAGCCCTGCCTCTCAGCGCGTCTATCAGCACTGATTGCCGCCTCTCCCCACCACCCCTCTCAGTCTTCCTTCCCTGAGAGGGGTGGGGGAGGGGCGTAGATCCACCGCTGATAGACGCGCTGTGAGGCAGGGCTACAGCCGAAAGCTCTGTGAGTTGAAACGCGGAAAAGCAGCCGCCTCTGCTCAGCGTTAGGCGGCTGCTTCTATGGAGAGCAGGGCGGAACGCGGAAAAACCGCCGCGTCAGACGCATGGCCCCGTTACTGACACTCTGTCCCTGCGCGGGGAGGCTGCCACATGTGCTGTGAGCGGTGCGACCAACCCCGCGCATGGGACCGCAGAGACTTTGCAAAACAGTGTCGGTGTGGCTGGGACTCATAGTCCCTCTAGGTTCAGAATGACGCGCGTGCGCGCGGAGAGGAAGAACTTATATGGCAGCCAGAAAAAGGTCAGCTGACCTGGTCGGTCAGCTGACGACTCTGCTCCTTCCCATTGGTCCAGCACTTAGGGAGGTGCTGGAGAATGTCTGTGTATATATACTGCCGGCTGTTCAGTTGCTGATTGTCTGGCGTGCGATCACTACGTGGTGTGCCGGGACCAGCTGGAGCTGTAATCCTACACTTAGCTAGATTCTATTGATAGTCTAAAGTACTAGTTTGATTGTGATTATCTGTTATGACCTTCTGCCTGCCTGACTATTCTTCTGAACTCTGATCCTGTACCTTGCCATTCTGATACTCTGTTGCTGAACCCCGGCTCGTCCTTAGACTCTGCATCTGCCTCCTGATTTTGTACCTCGATATTTCTGATACCCTGTTGCCGAACCCTGCCTGTACTTTAGACTCCGCCTCTGCCTTCTGAATCTGTACTTTATCTGTCCGTGTGTCTTTGACCTGGCTTGTCCGACCTCGAGAACTGACCTTACTGTTAGAGGCAGTTCCTAGATCTGCTAGTGACACCCCCTCCAGGGTGTCACTCCCGTTCTGTCCTTCCTACCTTCAGCCTGACTCCTCCCCCGGGAGAGCCCAGGTCTTCGGAAGGAATCTGTATTTGTGCAGTACTCCTTGCTGTACGGAACTTGTTCCTGAGGCTCAGTCCTCAAAGTATTACTGTTGCACCAAACACTCTTACTCTACTCAGGTGTCCAGAGGTTAGCTTATATATCTGATTATCGGTGATACTGCAGATCATCAATAATCTGGTATATATCTGTATTCCCAGTGATACTGCAGATCACCGGTAATCAGATTCTCTCTGTGTTACACCGATCGTTACACTCTGCCTCCAGGAGCAGAAAAATCTACGATCAAGTTGGTCGTGGATTTTGCAGGGGGGGATTTGGGGGGTAAAGACCCCTCATTCAGTCGCGGGATATCGGCGTTTTAGCAGGGGCAAACATGCCCATGTTGATTATTGGGTAAAAAGCCATTTTTAATGTTGCTTCAGAGTCTCTTTAAGGGTAGGCATTGTCAGTGGGATCAGTTAGGCATCGAAAGGGATATCTGTAAAGACTACTGATATTTTACCGTCCTAATTAATCAGTAAAATGACTAGCTTCCTGTAGCTAGCTAGTCATTGCTACAGCAAATTCATAAGGATATATGTGTACTCAAAGCCTGTGTGCAGCCCCACCCAGTTTTGACTTGCTGCAGCATGCCTGTAAGCCAGGAGACAGAAAGGGTCGGCACCTCCAGCATCCATATCTCTTTTTAAAACCTAGTTCTTTATTCAAAAAAAGTTAACATGTTGAATAAAAAGTGAGTGGCTGCATCCACAGTCCACTGTTTCAGGTCAAGTGCCTTTCTTCAGGCTGAACAACCTCCCAGTAATGCAGTAATCTAAAGACATTACAAGATATAATGCTGACTCAATATTCAAACATTGTGTTTTCCTCCTTTTTATTATCCATACAAGTTATCATATTTGCTTTTGTGCACAAGTATTTAAGTCCATTTACAAATAACAAGTTTCCAAAGTACAGTTTATCTACTCTGAAAGCTGCCATTGCATTTTACTACATAGCTGCAATAATTATATATTACTAGTTAACCCGCCCACTAGTTAGCCCGCCCATTAAAAAATAGGCGCTAGGGCAGGGACGTGACCCTTTTCACAAGGGCGCCCGCCCGTGCTCCCCACCACGCACACACACACACACGCTCCATGCCACATGCGCACATGGCCTTGCTCTCCGTCCCGCGCATCAACGGCCGCACCCCTGCCCTCGTCCTCCTGTTTGTAACGTCCATGTGCCGCACATGCAGGCCAGCAAAAATCACGGACTCAGGGACAAGTGATGCAGGGACAGTGGGGTTTTATTAGGTAGGATTATGTATCCACTGATCACTCTTCTCAGCTGTCTCTGGTTCTACAATGTGTGCAGTCAGATTCAGCATGCTGCTGGCTGCATACTAATTGTAGCAGATGAAGGAATGCATACACAAGATAATGTTATCACCTCTTTGGATGTGGCACAGAAGCTTCCCACTGAAGAAAAAATAGCTGTATTTAACTGTTTGAATGCTGTTCTGCTAATTTTATTTTTATTTTTTCTTTCTTTTTTTTCTTTTTTTGTGCCAGTATGTTTTATGTTGTAAATAATCTATTGGAGCAATGAAAAAATGCTGAATTTCAGACCACTTTAATTATAATAACAGAATGCTACATGGTAACCTGGCCACATGACCAACAGCAATATGTACAATATTGATATAGGGTGATTAATCTGGTTATGGAAAGCCATGTAGTGACATCTTTCTATATTTCTTGTTCCAGGAATATCTGCCTCATTGGAAGTCCTGGTAATCATGCTTCTTATAGCCTTCATTCTGCTGAAGTGAAATACAACTGTATTTGATGAATTTATATTTTATTGAGTTTGAATGATGAAAATAAAAATTTTATTTGCAATATTCCTCTAAAAATGTTTTGAAAAGATGGGCTGGAAATAATTCTTATCAGTGTGTCAATGTAACTGGTATGATTTTTTTTTTATTAATGAAAAGCAACCAATTAAAAACTTATAAAATGTGTGTAGAATCCTGTCTGTGTTGTGTGTGATTGTTTAACCACTTAAGTACCATCGGTCTCTGCTCTCTTAAAGAGGAACTCCAATGAAAATAATGTAAAAAAAATATTTTTTACAATAATTATGTATAAATGATTTAGTCAGTGTTTGCCCATTGTAAAATCTTTTAAATCCCTAATTTACATTCTGACATTTATCCCATGGTGACATTTTTACTGCTGGCAGGTGATTTAGCTGCTGCTTGCTTTTTTGGCAGTTGGAAACAGCTGGAAACAGCTATTTCCCACAATGCAGCAAGGTTCACAGACAGGAAACTGCCAGGACCATGGTCCTCAGAGTTTCTTGTGGGAGGGGTTTCACCACAATATCAGGCAGCCATATGGAGCCCCCTGATGATCCGTTTGTGAAAAGGAATAGATTTATCACGTAAAAGTGAATATCAGCTACTGATTGTGATGAAGTTCAATTTTTGGTCACTTTAAAGAAAACCTGAACTGAAAATTAAAAGACAAAATAAGCATACACAAGTCATACTTACCTTCCATGTAGTCTACTCCTCAGTCTCTTTTATCCTGTCCCGCGTCCTGTTTGTTCACTGTGATCAAGGGAATTTTCCATCCTCCATTTTGAAAATGGCCATTACTCATAACAGCTTTCTGGTCAGCACACAGTTAAACTGTAACATCGCCCACTTGAGCCATAGGGAAACATGGACATTACCTGGTACATCAGTTGACCTCTCAGCTATAACTGACAGCAACTGATATATTTCAGATCTGACAAAATATTGTCAGAACTGGAAGGGATTCTTGTCAGGAGAAAATGGTGAGCTTCTGAGAGGAACTGATGGCAAGGTAACTGTGTAATGTTCATTTGAAGTTACCTCATGTGTATTTTAAATATTTTTACTCAGTACAGGTTCTCTTTAAGGACCAGAGACTGCTGGTACCAGAAACAACAGAACACTCATGAATACCAACGAATCGCTGCACATACCCACCACAACCGCCATCCAAGCCACATGCCGGGAACCTCAGGCCACCCACTCTGCCGTCTTTATGATGGCAGAGTCCTATGAGCCGGTCAGGAGCTGCTTTCATTGGCTCCTGACCATGTCTATCAATGTAATCCAATGGAAGGTGCTTACCTTGATTGGCAGGGTCAGGAGCCATTGAAATCAGCCCCTCAACCGCTTACAGGGCTCTGCTATCATAGAGACAGCAGGGCAAGTGAGCTGCAGCAGGGAGATAGCGACGCGATCACCAGGAGAAACGAGAGAGGCGGGAATGTGTAGCAGCGGTGAGTTGAAATGTATGCCCTGGCAGCCAAATCAGCATGAAAACGGGGCGTAGATTTCAACTAGCGTCATGCTTAAGTCGTTAAAGAGACTCTGAAGCGAGTCTAAATTCTCTTTATTAACATGTATTCATTTGAATCACCCTCAGGCTCAGCCCTGCTTAACCGCCGCTATCCCGCGGCAAAATGAGGGGTTTATACCCCCCAAATCCCCTCTGCAAAATCCACGACTTTCTTGGTCGTGGATTTTGCTGTTAATGGAGGCAGAGCTAGGAGCTGCAGCTCTGCCTCCATGCACGTCAATCAGTGGCGGATCTCCACCTCTCCCCGCCCCTCTCAGTGAAGGAAGACTGAGGGGATGGGGAGAGGTGGCGATCAGCGGGGATTGACACGTGAAGAGGCAGAACTACAGCCATAAGCTCTGCCTCAAGCAGGAAGCGCTCCCCGGACACAGGAGAGGGGATTTGGGGGATACAAACCCCTCGTTTTGCCACGGGATGGTGGCGGTTTAGCAGGGCTGAGGGTGATTAAAATGAATACAAGTTAATAAGGAGAATTTAGACCCACTTCATAGTCTCTTTAAAGAGAATCTGTACTCTAAAATTCTTACAATAAAAAGCAGACCATTCTATTCATTATGTTCTCCTGGGCCCCTCTGTGCTGTTTCTGCTACTCCCTGCTGCAATCCTGGCTGGTAATTGCCATTTTTATGCAGTGTTTACAAACAAAAGACATAGCAAGTGATAGGCTGAGAGGATCTCAGTGTGTGAGTCATACAGAATGTGCAGGGGGCCTGGAGAGGGTGTGTATAGCTTCTATCCAATCACAAGCAGCACAGCACATTCCAGCCTGACTGCCTCAGCCCAACAGAGCCGACAGAGGAGAGAAGATTAGATCATATAACAGAGATAATACAGCCACTGTGCAACTAGAAAAGGCTGCAGTTAGACAGAGCACATTAGAACATGTATAGGAACTTATAGGATAGAAGAAATAAGGATGAAAATTTTGTCACAGAGTCTCTTTAAATATATTTAATATATTGATATTTGCATGGATTTTCTACAAAGGAGAATTGACTGGCGCTGTGGTTTATATTAAGAAAAACTAGGGTACTTGTCAAAAAAGATTATTAGTGTCTATACATTTAGAATTTTTAACCCCTTAGCAGCTGCAGGGCCGAATTTTTCCTGCCGCTGGGGAAGTGTGCCTTCCCCAGTCTGGCAGGCTCGGCAGGGGATGCAGAGTGGGTGGCAGGGAGCTTTCATAGTAACCTGTCCAGACAGCTGGATCAACTTCTTCTTCCTCCACCGCGGCGGAGATGTCATCTTGACATGTCATCTTGATTCCGATCACATGATATGACATTTGATGGGGATCCAGGAGACCATTTTAGTGTTACAGTGCCACCCGGTGGTGGAAGAGGGGTGATGGAAGACTCTCTTCCATCTCTTCCATCACCCCTCTTCCACCACCGGGTGGTGCTGTAATGCTGACACAGTCTCCTGGATCCTGATCATATGTCATATCATATTATTGGATGTGATCAGGACCCAGAAGACAAGTCGAAGTTCAGAGCTGCCAGTGGAGGAAGAGGTTATCCTCCCTGCCATCCGGAACAGGTAAATATAACTGCTCCCTGCCACCTGGTCATTTGGCTACACCAGGCAGCCAAACAAGATATGCCAACAGAGGTTTAGAATGCACCAGCAGCTTTTAATCAAAAACATTTGAAGTTGCTAATGGGTTAATAATGGTTACAAAAGCATTATGCTGTAGATAGAATGTGTTACTTAGAGGAAAATCAATCACTGTGAAATCTATGTCTGGATTAGTTTCACTGGAAGAGAGACCGTTATCAGCTCTTCTGAGCAACTTTTTTAAAACAGTCACTTGGAAATTAGTTGTAACTTAGGAAATAAGAGAGTTGTGAACAGACCTGGATTTACATCACAGGAGCCTATAGGCACAGATGTCCTGGCACCCTAGACTTCACCCTCCACGAACCTACAAACATCGAACCACACTGCAAGTGTGCTGGCTGGCCCAGCTGTCACTTCTCCCTTACTTCCCTTGTCCGACATAGGTAGCTACAGGTGTCCCTTAGCATTAGGTGGCCAGAGGTACCCTCAATATTAAGTAGCTAGAGGTGCCCCCGACTGAAGGCAGATCTCATCAGTGGAATGCCAAGAGCTGGGTGAGTAATCTCACATTTACGCTCGGGAGTCATGCATAGGGAAGGAGGAAGGGAGGCGCTCGGAGAGGGGAGTGAGCCACCTTTCCATCATCAGGAGCCTGTAGGCACGTGTCTACAAGGCTTTATGATAAATTTGGCACTGGACCTAAATAGATCCAGTTACTTGTACATTATTCCATGGTTGCTGGGATCTATTGTTATAAAAAGACACGATGGGTACTGCATTGGTATTTCAATTGCTATTTTTCTCATAATTACATCCTTGTTACTGTTTCTATTTCTTGTTTTCTATTTCTGTTTCTATTTCTTTTTATTTTTTGTAAGTTGTAGTAGTTTGTTTAGTTTTTTTTTTTTTTTTTTTGCTTTTCTTTTTTTATTAGTGTCGACTAAATATCTCTGTGTTCGATTTACTGGCCACCATTTGATCAAATAGGTCCACATTCTCCAGGCTGGTGAATTTGAATGTCAATTTTTTCCCAAACTGCATTAACCCCCTTGCAGTTCCAATTACTGCAGCAAGGGGGCAGCGCAGCACTTTTTTTTGAATTAATTTTTTTAAATCATGTAGCTAGCCTACCCCCTACCTCCTTTGATCGCCGCCAGAAAATCCCGTTGAGAACAGGATTTCCTGCATGGCTTACCCCATCGCCATGGCGACGGGGCGGGATGACGTCGCCGATGTCATGGACGTCGGGACGTCAGAGGGAATCCTGATCCACCCCTCAGCGCTGCCTGGCACTGATTGGCCAGGCTGTGCAAGGGGTCTTGGGGGGATGGTGCGGCGCGACGGGTAGCGGCGAATCGGCGGCAAGCTGCGGCGATCGACTTATGCACGCAGCTAGCAAAGTGCTAGCTGTGTGTAATAAAAAAAATTGTGAAAATCGGCCCAGCGGGGCCTGAGCAATCATCCTGCGCAGGTTACCCCGAGCTCAGTTCGGGATAACCGGCAAGGAGGTTAAAGTCACTGGTGACTGGTGACTATTAACCACTTATACTGATTAGTGATTAATAACAAAGCTCCCATACATGTTAGAATCATGAAATGTGCTTGGTATGTTAAGGAGAACAGTGAGTGGAAGGGGAAAAAATAAAAAAAACTTGTAGTTTTTTAATAAATCAATAGTGAAAAAAGTTATGATAGAATGGATATGTTTTAGGCCTCTTGCACACTGCAAGCGATTCCGATTCAGATTCCGCTCTTTAATCAGTTTTTACATCCGATTCAGATTCAGATTTGCAGTGTGCAGGGAGCAAACTGCAAATCGGAATCTGAATCGGATGTAAAAACTGATTAAAAAGCGGAATCTGAATCGGAATCGCTTGCAGTGTGCAAGAGGCCTAAATGCTGTTAAATGACAGACAAATGTATCCACCCCTACTTAAAGTAAAACAAAAAAAAGAAGAAAAATGCCAAATTCCTAGCATTTCTTTAAACAAGTTGTGCATCTAGATGTGATAATTACTTTAGATGACACAAGATGACAGTAGAGACATCTTAGAGGTCTAAAAAAATGTTTCCCTAATGCAAGCTTCATGTCCTTGTTCCTCAGGCTGTAGATCAGTGGATTGGCTGTAGGTAGGATGATACAATAAACAAGTGCAATTATTCTGTCATTTTCATCCATGTTGCCTGAGCCTAGACGCAGATACATGAACATAGCAGTGCCATAGTAAAGAACTACGGACGTCAGATGTGAGCCACATGTAGAAAAGGCCTTATGCCGACCTTCCATGGAGTGTATGAGGAGTATAGAGCATAAGATGTTTATGTAAGAGCAGAAAATGATAAGGAGAGGAACAGTTGCTCCACAGATACAAGCAATTAACACAGAGAGTTTATTGTTGAATATATTGGCACAGGCTAAATTTAGCAATGGTGGAACACCGCAGAAGAAGTGGTCAATGTGATTAGAACTGCAGTATGGTAAGCTGAAGATAAAGCAGGTCTGGCCAAGTGACACTAAAGTCCCTACTAGCCATGTACTAGCAGTCAACAGATAACACAATGTTGTGCTCATAACTGATATGTATCTCAGTGGAGAACAAGTGGCCATATACCGGTCAAAAGTCATCACCATGAGGAAAAGACACTCAGAAACACCAAAGGTGAAGAAAATATACATCTGTGCAAAGCAACCTATAATTGAGATGGACTTTGTGCTGGACAAAAAGTTCTCCAAAACCTTGGGAACCACCACATTTGTGGTACACAGTTCAAGAAACGAGAGATTCCTCAAGAAAAAATACATGGGGGTGCTAAGAAGTGGGTCCAGTGTGACGGTCACAATAATTAGACTGTTGCCAAGCAAAGAGAAAATGTAGGTGGTTACAAAGAAAGCAAAAATGAAAGCTTGAGATACGGGAGAGAAATCTGAGAAACCAAGAAGGAAGAACTCTGTGATATTTATATGATTTTCTCTCTCCATCAAGATAAAAGGAAATGAAAGTCTTAGTAAATAAAGTTAATGTTCTGGTGTTCAGCAACCACTCAGTTGTGTCTAGTTAAGGCAGCTAGTATATTCTAGTATTATTTTGAATGTCATATTAAATGTTACTTTCTGCACACATACATAAACATAGGTTATTAATTTAATTGACCTCTAAAATGGATTTAGTTTTTATAAAAATAAAAAGATAAGCAAAAAACCATGCACCGGTTGCTGGCTACTAAAGGTCAATTACTGTCAAGATTTAAAATATACAATTATGATGCATGCATTAATCATTCATAATGTAACCCAGAGCTACCTTCCTTTAGGATATTGGACAGGACAGCACTATGAACGATATGTCATGACCTGTGCCTTCAGTCTCTTGCTGGTGGCTGCACTGATTGAACTTTTGTGTGGACTTCCGCTATCAACCTCACACACAGATCACTCTTTGCATTCTGAAACTAAGGCATTCTTCTGCTCTCATCTGTAGGTGGTAATCTGTAAATATTCAAAGATATCACATAATCAATGGTCAGGGCATTTAAGGCCTTCTTCTCCCCTTAGTGAGTGCTAGATAATTGTTGCTTGCAGTTTGTAAATCTGGTCATTCATTCCTTGTTTCTTGTTCCTTGTTCACATGACTCCCTGGTATTGATCTTTTGCCTGCTTGACTATTCTCTTGCCTACCCTTTTTTGCTATTTTGATTATTTTGGTATCGATTCTAGCTTCGTTGATTACTTTTGCCTGCAGCTATGTTATGTTATGAGGTTTATGTATTTTGTGTGCTATGTGCTGTATATCTGTCTTGTATATATTTGCTGCATTTAGATTATTAGTTAGCTAGTTAGGGTTGTTTTTGGGGATTGTGGTGCAAAGTGTGTTGTTTGTATTTTTCATATGTACATATTGCTAACTTGTAATAAACCCAATTGCTGAAGCTCTGCAGGTAACAGGTAATTCACTCAAATCAAATAATAATAATAACAACAACAACATTGATATTATTATTATTAGTAGTAGTAGTAGTAGTATTATATAGCTAGAGTAGTGCTGGTACAATTTCCTTCAGACCAGTTTAATTTCTGTTTATCTTACCGTACTTAGTTCCAATGTCTGGGTCAAGTCAGGAGCTAAATTGAGATTCCATTGAAGTACTGGAAGATTTCTATTTAACATGTTTTAATTTGAAAAAAGACAAACATTAAAATACACTCAAAAAATTTGAATATTGTGCAAAAGTCAATTTCAGTAACTCAACTTAAAAAGTGAAATGTATATATGAAATAAGATTAATTAGCTGATTAGAGTCAGACACTTTAAGCCTAGAATTTTGAACATTTTCGGAATCTTCCACTGGTCTGAGTTTTTGATTTTTGGGGTTCTCATAAGCTGTAAGCCATAATCATCAAAATTATAACATACAAAGGCCTGACATGTCTCCATTTGCATGTAATGAGTCTATTGCATATATTAGTTTCACCTTTTAAGTTAAGTTACTGAAATAAATGGACTTTTGCACAATTTTCTTATTTTTCCAGTTTCACCTGTAAAGATGAAAACAAAAACAAAAAAACTCAATTCAAATAAACCACAATTCTATATCAGTGCTGGATACACACAAATTGATGGATCACGTTGGATCATGTATAAACAATTGCATTAAATGGGCGATAGTAAATATAGTCAATAAAGGGGAGGGAAAACAAAATCGGTAGACTACCAGCTTCAACTTATCAATTGCTACCCAGTCTTGCCATACGTTTAGAGCTGAAATATTTCTGTTGGTGTCCATTTGTGCCTGTTGTTGTCAGTTTTCCATTCAGTTATATAAGTTTCTCTTGGTTTCCATAAATATTGCATCCAGTTTCTGTTAGAAACAGACAAAAACTCAGTGCACTGCATATACCAAAGGATGAAAAAGATGCCAACTGACAATTACATACCAAACACACAAAAAAAGACAGTGCTTGTGGCTAGATATACACAAATTTGGGTCCTACCAAGTATAAAACATTGATTCAGAACTTAATATGAGGCAATTGCCAACATAAATTAAAACAAAATAAAAAAAAAGCTTAAACTCTAAAATGTATGTGGTCCTTTGAGGCAAAATTTCAAAATAAGCTGCAATCCACAGGCTATGAATATCTGGAAGAGCACTACAAGAAAACACAAAAACACTCCCCTTTCTTAGTGTATTTTGCAAAAATAAATTTACACTAAGAACTTCACATGTTTCAGTCTTTTCTTAATGATTTAATACTAACCTAAATGGACAATTTTAAATGTTGGCAATTTTCCACTTTCCTTGGTTCGAGCCAAATGACAGATGTTCAGGTTGAACTAAAAGGGGCAGTACAGCGAAATTTAGGCTACTGGAATAACCGTAGTAGCATGTTTCTAATAGTAATAGATACACATATTACCTGGGGCTTCCTCCAGCTCGTGGCAGGCAGGACGTGCCCTCGACACCGCTCCGGAGCCTCCCGGTCTTCTCCGGTGGCTCACTCGACCTGGCCAGGCCGGCTTCCAGGACAGGCTATTGTGCACTCCAACGTGCATCTCACGCATCGGACGTCCTCCAGCTGTACTGCGCAGGCGCTGTAGTTCTGCGCCTGCGCAGTACAGTCTGTGTGAGATACTGTCTGCCACGGGCTGGAGGAAGCCCCAGGTAAGTGGATTAGTATTTTTTTTTAAGTATTCTGTGGATCTTCCCTTTAACAGCTATTTCAATCCTCTCTGTGTTTTAGATAAAAGCCTGTTATGTGAGCTGGCTCCATCAGTGGCAAATACATATATCTTAGCTAAATAAACAAATGACTTCCTGTTTATTTACCTAAGATATCCATACTACTTGCTGCTGACAAGCCAGCCTACAGTACAGGCTTTTATCTCACACATGAAGAGGATAGAAATAGCATACAGCTAAGGAGAGAAAGAGGTCACTTTCTAGCGATGGCCAGGATCTATAAATGGTGCTATAAGGTGCTATAAATTATCCCATCCAGCCAGCATTTGTAACTAGATACACTACCTAATATGTGTTTCTCTTACTATTAGAAATATGCTACTAGGGTTACCCCAATAGTCTAACTTTCACTGTAGTGTCTCTTTAAGGATAACCCAAATTCAGACACTGACTTAACTCTTGAGCTTATGAAATGAAGGGCATAAGAAGAAGAAGAAAAAGAAGCAGCAAGAGGTGGAAGTAGTGAAGTATTGTATGTCTTATTATTTGTACAGATGAGCCAACATTCACTTATGAGCTAGGAAAAATAATGATAAATATGACTGAAACTATATTCTTATGCAAACTAATAATAACATCTCTAAAAAATGATGGTTTTGATGATCATTAAAGAGAACCTGAGGTAAAAAAAAAAAGGATACGAAAAAACATACTTCCCTAAGAAGAGGGAAGCCTCTTAATCCTCCAGAGGCTTAGGTCTTCTGTCTCTACCCGGGACCCTCTTTAACATCAGGGTCACACTCCTTTTCTGGCACTAGCATGGCTGTGCCTGTACCGCAACATGCATCTGCTCATGCATGAGTGGCTCCAGCTTACTGCACAGGTGTGGCAGTACCTGCACAGTTGCAGTTGAAGCCACCCCTGTGCCTGGAGAGGAGTGTGGGCCCGAGGTTCTTACTGACAAGCTTTTGTCAGTAATTTTCTAGGGTCCAAGCTAGGTGACGAGGGAGCAGAGGAGGGTGTGGGAAGCCTCCATTGGATCCAGGGCTTTGGTCTTCTTAGGTTAGTATTTTTGTTTTGTTCCCAAGGTTCCTCTCAGGTAAATGTTAAGTGATCGGGGTAGCGGTAAATATTAAGGTTATGCACATCTCTCACTGTATATATGTGTAAGTGACTAATTGAAGCAATATGACAGGAGCTGAAAATCTGTAATATTATAATTGGGATACTGTCTTTTTTTGTAGGAGAAAGACTGAAAAACCTTTTGTCCTTTTTTGATGTGATCTACCTCACTTCAAAACAACTCACTTTATTTGTAGAAAGGACTATGGTATAAACATAAAGCACAAGGTCTTGTGGGTCTTGTGGTACAAAAATATCCAAAATCTTTATTGACACAATTACAAAATTCTTAAAAAGGAGGTCTCTGCAGGATGCTCCTCATTTGCATGAATAATCACAGGAAGTTTCAATAATTTGTAAAAAAAGGCTTTCAGCAAGAAATCAATTGGCAACGACACGCTTGTTTCGGGCATATAATGCCCTTCATCAGGCCACTGTATTAGCACTTTCTACAAAAGAGATCAAAAAAATTCCCATTAAGAAACATTAATATAATGTATTAAGTAAACGAGTACCGACACCCTACAGAAAAGTTCCGAGAGAAGGTGAAGGCGGAGTGTGTTCTACACAAGGCCCAAAACAGGGTCCTCCACACTACGTCCAGGAACGTATAGTGTCCAATCCCAAAGGAAAGTCATAGAAGGGTAGACATGTAGAGACATCAATCCAGGTGTAGAGGACAGTGTGGTAAGAGCAACATGAGGCAGTAAATATCGACTCAATCGCCACACTGTCAAGGATGAAAAGTAGAGTATATAATATAGTCACGACCAGATAGGGCCCACACCATAAAAGATAGCAACAACCACATGGGGCCTGTAAATATTGGTCCCCGTTGCTGTACTAAAAGAGAAAGAGGCACCTATGAGTATAGAGAAAGAAGCACCTAGAAGTATGGAAAGATCAATAATATACATGTACACCAACCTATATATCCTGCCATGTATTGCCTACAGGATATATAGGTTGGTGTACATGTATATTATTGATCTTTCCATACTTCTAGGTGCTTCTTTCTCTATACTCATAGGTGCCTCTTTCTCTTTTAGTACAGCAACGGGGACCAATATTTACAGGCCCCATGTGGTTGTTGCTATCTTTTATGGTGTGGGCCCTATCTGGTCGTGACTATATTATATACTCTACTTCTCATCCTTGACAGTGTGGCGATTGAGTCGATATTTACTGCCTCATGTTGCTCTTACCACACTGTCCTCTACACCTGGATTGATGTCTCTACATGTCTACCCTTCTATGACTTTCCTTTGGGATTGGACACTATACGTTCCTGGACGTAGTGTGGAGGACCCTGTTTTGGGCCTTGTGTAGAACACACTCCGCCTTCACCTTCTCTCGGAACTTTTCTGTAGGGTGTCGGTACTCATTTACTTAATACATTATATTAATGTTTCTTAATGGGAATTTTTTTGATCTCTTTTGTAGAAAGTGCTAATACAGTGGCCTGATGAAGGGCATTATATGCCCGAAACGAGTGTGTCGTTGCCAATTGATTTCTTGCTGAAAGCCTTTTTTTTACAAATTATTGAAACTTCCTGTGATTATTCATGCAAATGAGGAGCATCCTGCAGAGACCTTCTTTTTAAGAATTTTGTAATTGTGTCAATAAAGATTTTGGATATTTTTGTACCACAAGACCCACAAGACCTTGTGCTTTATGTTTATACCATAGTCCTTTCTACAAATAAAGGAGCTGAAAATCTACCAGGAGAAAATTAACCTGGAACAAAATATTGTTTTGAAAGGTCATCGTCACACGTGTACATTGATTTGGCTATGCCAGTTAACTGGTTATCATCTGTAAAATCAGTTGGAATGATTAGTTAGGGTTGGCTGATGATATAAGGCCTTACTAGAGAATAGCACAAGGGCAGGCCAGTAACTAGCAACATATACTTGCTAAGATCTTACATCAGTGCCTGTAGAATACAGCTGCTTCCTGTGCTAGTCACAGACAATCATGTGACCTGTTTGATTAAGTGACAAATTAGGTGATTTGTAAGGATCTAATTTGCTGTTGACATTAACCGCTTTAGAAGACAGGAAACTAAATGTAATTATTAATAGCTAATTATTAATTAGGCCACATGGTATAGCATGTGAAAAGGTAGTGAAGAGTTGGTGATTTCATTTTGCAAAGCTGCATTTACATCTCATAAAACAATTCAGCAGGTTATCCAATCAACTGTCTGCCATAATTGTTTGTAATAGACCTAGTATTGTTATTCATTTATTGACTTCTAGCATACAAAAATGATGATACAACTTTAGGGCAAGTACAGAGAGGTTTTACAAAGCAAAGAGTTTTCTGTAACAGAGGGGTGTATTAAAGGGTCCCTGAGCAGACCCATAAAAAGCAAATATGCCCGTCGCCGCAAGCATCTTGCGCATGCGGGACTCAGTCTGCGCAGTTGTGCACGATGTTGTACGAAGTTGCCAGGGTAACGGGGCCGCCAGCGGGACAACGAGCGGGGCCTAGAGGATGCAGAGGGACCTCGTGGGCTACGGAGGCTGGAGGAAGACCAATGATTGGCTTTGTAAAAGTCTGCTCATGGTCCCTTTAAGCAACCTACAGTAAACTTGCCATGCTAAGGAAGCACATGACAATTCTACCAGTAACAGTAAAGTAGCACATGTTGCAGAATTAGCATGACCAGTGTTACTTAGGTAAAACGTACTTGCGCACCAGGTGTTACCCTGGTAATGTATGAATTGCCTAGGTATTGTGGGTTTACACTAACTGCGTAACACACTACTTTACTGTCAGGATTACGTGTAAAATTGCTGAGTACTCTCTGCGCATAGCAACATTGCCATAGGTTGCTGAATACGCCCTAGCGACACTGATAGTAACATTACACTGCCTTAAAAAAGGGGGAGGGGGCATACTATTTTCAAGATATTTGTAGTTCTTATTTTCTAGTAAATAAACTTTCACTGTTTACAGTACAAGTGACTTACAGTGGCTTGCAAAAGTATTCATCCCCCTTAAAGTTTTCCACATTTTGTCACATTACTGCCACAAACATAAATCAATTCTATTGGAATTCCACGTGAAAAACCAATACAAAGTGGTGTACACGTGAGAAGTGGAAAAAAAATCATACATGATTCAATTTTTTTTTTTACAAATAAATAACTGCAAAGTGGGGTGTGCGCAATTATTCAGCCCCCTTTGGTCTGAGTGCAGTCAGTTGTCCATAGACATTGCCTGATGAGTGCTAATAACTAAATAGAGTGCACCTGTGTGTAATCTAATGTCAGTACAAATACAGCTACTCTGTGACGGTCTCAGAAGTTGTCTAAGAGAATATTGGGAGCAACAACACCGTGAAGTCCAAAGAACACACCGGACAGGTCAGGGATAAAGTTATTGAGAAATTTAAAGCAGGCTTAGGCTACGAAAAGATTTCCAATGCCTTGAACATCCCACGGAGCACTGTTCAAGCATTCATTCAGAAATGGAAGGAGTATGGCACAATAGAGTTGGGCCGAACCTCCGATTTTAGGTTCGCGAACCGGGTTCGCGAACTTTCGCGGAACGTTCGGTTCGCGTTAAAGTTCGCGAACCGCAATAGACTTCAATGGGGATGCGAACTTTGAAAAAAAAAAATAATTATGCTGGCCACAAAAGTGATGGAAAAGATGTTTTAAGGGGTCTAACACCTGGAGGGGGGCATGGCGGAGTGGGATACACGCCAAAAGTCCCCGGGAAAAATCTGGATTTGACGCAAAGCAGCGTTTTAAGGGCAGAAATCACATTGAATGCTAAATGACAGGCCTAAAGTGCTTTAAAACATCTTGCATGTGTATACATCAATCAGGTAGTGTAATTAAGGTACTGCTTCACACTGACACACCAAACTCACCGTGTAACGCACCGCAAACAGCTGTTTGTACTAGTGACGGCCGTGCTGGACTGGTGCGCACCATGGCTGGTGCGCACCATAGGTGGGTTCACTTAACTGCACAGGTATGCGCACTGATGCGGTGGGTTCACTGAACAGAACAGGTATACAGTGGCGGGTCCACTGAACAGAACAGGTATACAGTGGCGGGTTCACAGAACAGGTATACAGTGGCGGGTCCACTGAACAGAACAGGTATACAGTGGCGGGTTCACAGAACAGGTATGCAGTGGCAGGATCACTGAACACAATAGGTATGCAGTGGCGTGTTCACTAAACAGGTATACAGTGGCGGGTCCACTGAACAGAACAGGTATACAGTGGCGGGTCCACTGAACAGAACAGGTATACAGTGGCGGGTTCACAGAACAGGTATACAGTGGCGGGTCCACTGAACAGAACAGGTATACAGTGGCGGGTTCACAGAACAGGTATGCAGTGGCAGGATCACTGAACACAATAGGTATGCAGTGGCGTGTTCACTAAACAGGTATACAGTGGCGGGTCCACTGAACAGAACAGGTATACAGTGGCGGGTTCACTGAACAGGTATACAGTGGCGGGTTCACAGAACAGGTATGCAGTGGCAGGTTCACTGAACACAACAGGTATGCAGTGGCAGGTTCACTGAACACAACAGGTATGCAGTGGCGGGTTCACTGAACAGGTATACAGTGGCGGGTCACTGAACAGAACAGGTATACAGTGGCGGGTCCACTGAACAGAACAGGTATACAGTGGCGGGTCCACTGAACAGAACAGGTATACAGTGGCGGGTTCACAGAACAGGTATACAGTGGCGGGTCCACTGAACAGAACAGGTATACAGTGGCGGGTTCACAGAACAGGTATGCAGTGGCAGGATCACTGAACAGGTATGCAGTGGCAGGATCACTGAACAGGTATGGAGTGGCAGGATCACAGTACAGGTATGCAGTGGGCTGAGGGCTCACTGAACAGAACAGGTATGCAGTGGCAGGATCACTGAACAGGTATGGAGTGGCAGGATCACAGTACAGGTATGCAGTGGGCTGAGGGCTCACTGAACAGAACAGGTATGCAGTGGCAGGATCACTGAACAGGTATGCAGTGGCAGGATCACAGTACAGGTATGCAGTGGGCTGAGGGCTCACTGAACAGAACAGGTATGCAGTGGCAGGATCACTGAACAGGTATGGAGTGGCAGGATCACAGTACAGGTATGCAGTGGGCTGAGGGCTCACTGAACAGAATAGGTATGCAGTGGCAGGATCACTGAACAGGTATGCAGTGGCAGGATCACTGAACAGGTATGCAGTGGCAGGATCACAGTACAGGTATGCAGTAGGCTGAGGGCTCACTGAACAGAACAGGTATGCAGCCAGGAAGAAGTTAAGCCTAACTAATCTTTCCCTATATGAGAGACTGCAGCAGCTCGCCCTACTCTCACTAATGCAGGCACACGAGTGGCCGTAATGGCCGCCGCTGCCTGCCTTATATAAGGGGGGGTGGAACTCCAGGGCCTAGTGTAACCTAATTGGCTACACTGGGCCTGCTGACTGTGATGTAGAGGGTCAAAGTTGACCCTCAGTGCATTATGGGGCGAACCGAACTTCTTCCGCAAAAGGTTCGCGTGCGGTACCCGCACGCGAACCACCTACGTTCGCGCGAACCACGTTCGCCGGCGAACCGTTCGGCCCAACTCTATGGCACAACTGTAAACCTACCAAGAGAAAACTGTCCACCTAAACTCACAGGCCGAACAAGGAGAGCGCTGATTGGAAATGCAGTCAAGAGGCCCATGGTGACTCTGGACGAGCTGCAGAGATCTACAGCTCAGGTGGGAGGATCTGTACATAGGACAACTATTAGTCATGCACTGCATAAAGTTGGCCTTTATGGAAGAGTGGCAAGAAGAAAGCCATTGTTAACAGAAAAGCATAAGAAGTCCTGTTTGCAGTTTGCCACAAGACATGGGGGGACACAGCAAACAAACAAACAAACACTGAACATTTATATCGCACTTTTCTCCTGGCGGACTCAAAGCGCCAGAGCTGCAGCCACTATGACGCGCTCTATAGGCAGTAGCAGAGTTAAGGAGTCTTGCCCAAGGTCTCCTACTGAATAGGTGCTGGCTTACTGAACAGGCAGAGCCGAGATTCGAACCCAGGTCTCCTGTGTCAGAGGCAGAGCCCTTAACCATTACACTATCCAGACAGCAAACATGTGAAAGAAGGTGCTCTGGTCAGATGAGACCAAAAGGGACAGGGAAGCTAGTCAGAGTTGATGGGAAGATGGATGGAGCCAAATACAGGGCAATCTTGGAAGAAAACCTCTTGGAGTCTGCAAAAGACTTGAGACTGGGGCGGAGGTTCACCTTCCAGCAGGACAACGACCCTAAACCTAAAGCCAGGGCAACAATGGAATGGTTTAAAACAAAACATATCCATGTGTTAGAATGGCCCAGTCAAAGTCCAGATCTAAATTCAATTGAGAATCTGTGGCAAGATCTGAAAACTGCTGTTCACAAACGCTGTCCATCTAATCTGACTGAGCTGGAGCTGTTTTGCAAAGAAGAATGGGCAAGGATTTCAGTCTCTAGAAGTGCAAAGCTGGTAGAGACATACCCTAAAAGACTGGCAGCTGTAATTGCAGCAAAAGGTGGTTCAACAAAGTATTGACTCAGGGGGTTGAATAATTATGCACACCCCACGTTGCAGTTATTTATTTGTAAAAAATGTTTGGAATCATGTATGATTTTCATTCCACTTCTCACGTGTACACCACTTTGTATTGGTCTTTCACGTGGAATTCCAATAAAATTGATTCATGTTTGTGGCAGTAATGTGACAAAATGTGGAAAACTTCAAGGGGGCCGAATACTTTTGCAAGCCACTGTAACGCTCCACACTCTCCATTTAACAACATATATTCTTCTATTGACTCTTTAACCACCCTGGCGTTCTATTAAGATCGCAAGGGCGGCTGCATGAGGGTTTTTTTTAAATTAAAAAAAAACTATTTCATGCAGCCAACTGAAAGTTGGCTGCATGAAAGCCCACTAGATGGCGCTCCGGAGGCGTTCTTCTGATCGCCTCCAGCGGCCAAAAGTAACACGGAAGGCCGCAATGAGCAGCCTTCCGTGTTTGGCTTCTCCTGTCGCCATGGCGACGAGCGGAGTGACGTCATGGACGTCAGCCGACGTCCTGACGTCAGCCGCCTCCGATCCAGCCCTTAGCGCTGGCCGGAACTATTTGTTACGGCTGCGCAGGGCTCAGGCGGCTGGGGGGACCCCGCAGAGCGGCGGCGATCGGGCAGCACACGTGGCTGGCAAAGTGCCGGCTGCGTGTGCTGCTCTTTATTTGATCAAAATCGGCCCAGCAGGGTCTGAGCGGCACCCTCTGGCGGTACTGGACGAGCTGAGCTCGTCCATACCGCTAAGGTGGTTAAGCAAGGCCTTTTTTAGGAGTTTTTTACTTAAAATAATTTCTAACGTATCCAAACTTTGGCTGAAGATGTTTTGTATTGTTTCATATTGGCTTTTTAATTTTAAAATTTAAGTTTACAAGGGCTGATGTTTTGGTTTAAAATCATATATTCCTTCTGGGTCTTATAAAGGCTTTTTTACAATATCCAAAGTTTTCTTTGTTTTCTTGGAAGGCACCTCAATTACCAAAATAGTAAGATGCCAGGCAGCCTCCCCACGCCCATGCACACTATTTTGGCAGTTAGATTTAGGAACTGCTTTTCAGGAAAAGCTTTTAAAAATAAAAAAATGACCCACTACGAGATGGACTAGTTGATTCTGTCAGATATTAACTTTTTTTTTTTTTTTTTTTTGCTGTAGTGGTCCTTTAAATAAAAAAAATAAAAAATCACAACAACTTAACATAATTATGAAAAAGACCAATGCAATACACTTAAATAAAATAAAACTGAAATAAAATACATTTGGACAGATTTTGAGAAATAAGCATCATAACTAAATAAAAAAATAAAAAAACCTCAAGAAAAAGATCCCTTTAACATAAATAAATAATGGATGGACAAAAGACACTGGCTTGACTCTCCCAGTACACAGTATGCTATCGACTCACCTGGTGGGCTGATGTAACCAGCAGGACTTCAGTATATACAACATTATTTATAAGGTTTAGTTCCCCATGTGGCGAGAATTCCCTGAGATGATAGATCTCTGAGCTTCCTCTGCAGAGAAATCCCTTGTGATCACAGTTCCCTGAGTGTTCAAAACATTTAGCAAAAAATACCTGAACTGTTCTTAAGTACAAATATCTTTTAAATATTTATATGTTGTCAGTCAGTGTAGAAAAGTCCAGAACCTTCTTTTTAGTGCATATAGCCACACCCTCCTTCAATAAGCTTACACTGTAGGAAGTTAGTCAGTAAGGGCTGTAATTGCAATTGGAACTCTCCCTCCCATCTCTATATGGTGTCACTATGGTCCTTGCATGACTTGGGGGCCATTCATACATACTTTTTGAAGAAAAAAAAGTGATTTTCTGCATGCAAAATTTTTAATGTGGGATTTTGTATAATTTGTTAAATAAACAATCATGCAAGTTTGTTAGATTTGTTTTTAATATATGCATTTGTATGCAAAACATGACATTGTAATTTCTCCATGAAAACTAATAAAGTGAATTTACATTAAAATCCATTTTATTAAAATGGCATGCAATTTTTTAATGCATTTTTTCTGAGATTCCATGGATTTGCATTAAAAGACAAATGGTATATTGCACATGAAAAAAAAAAAACAGAACTACTATCCAAATTTTAAACTCGAGGTGAGAGTGATATGGAAGCTGCCATATTTATTTCCTTTTAAACAATACTAGTTGCCTGGCAGCCCTGCTGATCTGTTTGGCTGCGGTAGTGTTTGAATAACACCAGAAACAAGCATGCAGCTAATCTTGTCAGATCTGTCAGAAACACCTGATCTGCTGCTTGCTTGTTTAGGGTCTATAGCTAAAAGTATTGGAGGCAGAGGATCAGTGGGACAACCAGGCAACCGGTATTGATTAAAAGGCAATAAATAGTCTTCATATCACTCACACCTCTGGTTCAATTTAAATGCAGAAAATTCACAAATACAAACACAAAATCACTAATAGAATTCAATGCCATTGAGATACAGTACATTAGAGGCAAACGCAGTTCCACAATTTCGCAAATCACATGTGGATTTTAATGTGTGCCCTTGCCTGAGAGGACGTGGATTGTACTGCCTGCCAAGAAGGAGGTTGGGCAATGGGCAGAGATATGTAATTTGGGCCCCGTCATAGGCCAGACTTAGTGATCACAGCTATAGCTGTAATACATATTGTGGTTTCCAAAACTATTCAACCTCCAGTGCTGTAAATGGTTTTAGGGAATTTAGTGTACATTTGTAATTGTGTTCAGAATGAAATCTTACAAGGACTTTTTAAAGAACCAAATGCAACTAAAATGACATCAATTGTTTTTGTAATACAGTATTAAATGTTTTTTTTGTGTGATTTATTCATTGACACAATTATTCAACTCCTTAAAGACTACCACTCTTAAGAACAGAGGTTCACTCAAGTGTTTTCGGTCAGGTATTGAAAACACCTGTGGATGTTAATGAGCAGCAATCAAGCATAATAAGCAGCAATTAGGCAGATTTAAAATGACTGTGATACTCAGCTCCTTCTAGACATTTACTGGTGTGTTTACAAACATGATCCAGGAAGACAAGAGAAGAGGTGATTTCCCTTCACAGAACAATGGTTATAAGAAGATTGCAAAGATGTTAAACATACCAAGAGACACCATAGGAAGCATCATTCACAAATTCAAGGCAACGGGCACTGTTGAAATGCTACCTGGTCGTGGCAGAAAGAAGATGCTGACTTTGACTGCTGTGCGCTACCTGAAGCGCAAAGTGGAGAAAAGCCCTCGTGTGACTGCTGAGGAACTGAAAAAAGATTTGTCAGATGCGGGTACTGAAGTTTCAGCTCAGACAATGAGGCACACACTGCGTAATGAAGGCCTCCATGCCAGAACTCCCAAGCGCACCCACTTGCTGTCTCCAAAGAATAAGAAGAGTCGACTGAAGTATGCCACAAGTCATGTGGAAAAACCACAAAAGTTTTGGGATAGTGTTCTGTGGACTGATGAAACAAAATTAGAACTGTTTGGGCCCATGGATCAACGCTATGTTTGGAGGAGGAAGAACAAAACCTATGGAGAAAAGAACACCTTGCCTACTGTGAAGCATGGCGGGGGGTCAATCATGCTTTGGGGCTGTTTTGCTTCTGCAGGTACAGGGAAGCTTCAGCGTGTGCAAGGTATCATGCATTCTCTTCAGTACCAGGAGATATTGGATAAAAATGTGATGCAGTCTGTCACAAACCTGAGGCTTGGGAGATGTTGGACCTTTCAATAGGACAATGATCCCAAGCATACCTCCAAGTCCACTAGAGCATGGTTGCAGATTAAAGGCTGGAACATTTTGGAGTGGCCATCACAGTCACCAGACTTAAATCCAATTGAGAACCTCTGGTGGGACTTAAAGAAAGCAGTTGCAGTGCGCAAGCCTAAGAATGTGACTGAACTGGAGGCTTTTGCCCATGAAGAATGGGCTAAGATACCCGTAGACCGCTGCAAGACACTTGTGACAAGCTACGCTTCATGTTTAAAAGCTGTTATAACTGGAAAAGGATGCTGTACTAAGTACTAAGAATGAATGTCACTTGGGGGTTGAATAAAACTTATAATAATGTGAGCACAGAAAAGACATTTGTGGTTATTTCATTATAAATATTATGTTATATTTATCTGACTTACAAATGCCTCTTTGATTTAATTGTAAACAAGATTACTGAAATGATCAAAATCAATTTCAAACTGGCCGAAACACTCAATTTCAGTGGGGGTTGAACAATTTTGAACACGACTGTATAGCTGCGATCAATGAGTAAGGGCTCGTTCACATTAGAGGCGTTTTTCGGAAAATGTAAGTGCAGGCGATTTTTCAGAATTGCTCTAGAAGCGTTTACACAACGCTTTCCAATTAGATAGTTCTCATTGGGTCGTACCATTTGCTTTCCGCTGACTAAAGCGCTGCATGGACCATTTTCAGGGTGATTTGCGCTGAATGGAAGGTATAGGAAAAAAACAAAATGCTCACAAAATCGCTTTGTGCATTGATTGCGTTCGCGTTTTTAAGACTAAAGACATTGTATCTATTCTTTACCGGATCAAAGAGTTCACTTCCTGATTGACGTCAGGGATGGAATAAAAAAAAACGCTCTGAAAAACCGCTTACAAAAATGCTTAGCAAAAACACCCAGCGCTCAGAAATCTCCAGGAATAAAAAAAAAAATGCATTAAAAATCGCCTTACGTGAACGGCCACGCATTTGGAACGCAATAGGAATGAGGCCTTATTCATGCTTCGGAAATACCCGCAACCCAGGCAGTAGTGCAAAATTACAGAGAGTGCAAGTGGAGAGTAGGGATACTCATTTTGATTCTGCGGAGTTAAAATTTTGGCATTTCCAATCGGCTTTCAGAAATTGGAAAAGGGAAATCAGAGATCGGAATTCCACAGAAATGCAATTTACCGCAACTTGGTAATTTTAGCCCAATCACAGAACTCGGAAGCATTGGACCAATCAGAGAATGTAGAATCTTTCTGCAAAATGTTCATTTTAGACCAATCACAAGAATGATTTTCCATTTTTCCGATTTCTATTTTTCCTATTTCCATTTTTCCAATTTTTTTTTCCGATTTCCATGTTTCCAATTTTCATTTTCCGATTTCCATTTTTCCAATTTTTTTTTTTATTTTTTTTTTTGCATTCTCTGATGCAAAAAAAAAAAAAAAAAACTACTAATAAAATACTCCTAGGAAATCGGAAAAATGTAAAATAGAAAACCGGAAAAACAAAAATCGGAAAAATGGAAATTAGAAAAACTGAAAATCGTAATTTCCGACCATCCCTAATAGACAGAGCATGCACGGCTTTTTTGTTGAACGGGAAGAAGATCAGCACAATGGAGGTAAGCCCCTTCAAATAATTGATTATTATTTGGCTTATTGGACAGAATGGTGTGTGGGGGGGGGGGGGGGGTGACAGCGGGCCTTGGATTCTGGAATGTACCAATCCAGCCCTTGAAGTTATTTCAGAAAACAGATGCAATGTGGCACAAGCAAAGCCCCCGCCATATACTTATGCATACAAGAGCTGCCCTGCCAGACTGAAAAACATGCAAAGCTGCATCCCTTATCTGCCTGCTTGTTCCTGAATAAGCCCTGTATGTAGTGCATTGCCAGACAATTGCCATGGAGAAATATTGAAGTTACACTCCAAACATTTGCTTTCATTACGTTAATGAGCATCATAAAGTAATTACGTTTCAGTTCTTAGCGGCAGTTTATCACCACACCTAGAGCGAGGGAGGAAATATTCCATGCTTCTCTTCCTGCATTGTCCGGGTGTGTTAGTGGAGAGATCAAAGATCACATCTCCATTCTCGTCACACCAACACACACACCAAGCAGGAGGACAAGGTAAGGTTGTATGATGGACCATGGAGGGGGGATTGCTTGTGTTTTATAGGGAATACGGAAGCACGGATTGATAGTCAAACAGGTTCAAACATTATCCAGGAATACACTATAAAATGTTATATCTGAGTATATAAAAACATTGAAAACTTAGGCCCATAGCTTCTTAGTTATGCCACTGAGAAGGTAGTAGTTTTACTCTACCTAGAATGTAAGTTTAGCCATATGCAACATCCTCTTGATCAGAGATATTAGCTTAATACGCATGTTTTGTCAATAAATCCTGCTTTATCGTCTTTTTTTAGGCAAAAGTTATTTGATGACTGATTTTATTCACAGACAAATGTTTACTTGTAATGTCTGTAAAAGTCAACAGTCTATTGGAGAGCAAAGTTTAAAGACAAGATGGCCTTATCATTCTAGAAGACAAATAATGTAATCTTGTGTATAAACAGTGAATGCAAATAGTAAAATGTGCCATTTATCTACCAACAACTTTTATAAAACATCCAGCTGATTTTACCTTTATTTTCTCGATTTTTCATTAGGTTTTCTATTGCAGACCTGTACAACTTTCCAACAGCTGCATCGCCTGACCTTGTTTAAAATATTATATCAGTCTACTCAAGCAGCATTGCTTCTTAGTTTTTAACCAGGTCATGACAAGGCCAAATATTTCTTTAAAAAAAAAGAATGTATATATATATATATATATATATGTATATGTATATATATATATATATATATATATATATATATATATATATATATATATATATATATATATATATATATATATATATATGTATATATATATATGTATATATATATATATATATATATATATATATATACACACACACACACACACATATATATTTATATATATATATATTATTCTGACTTAAAGGTGGCTTAAAATACAAAATAACTTTACTCACCTGTAGCTTCTTTCAGCCCCTTGTGTTCCTCGCCACAGCTCCAGTCTTCTCCTGGGTCCTGAAGGAACCCAGGAGAAGGATCAGCGACCCAGTCAAATTACTCAATCTTCTGCACATGCACGGGCGCGCACGAACATACCCATGTCACTGAGAGCGTATTGTATGCTCCAGATGATGTGGGTGCCTTTGATGGGCCGGTGATCCTTCAAAGGCTGTCAGCAGGACCCAGAAGAAGACCTGACGTCCGGGACTGCTGTCCTATATCAGACATCAGTCTATAGTGCTGTGACAGCGCTCCTCTTCTTTTCTACAATTTAAACATAGAAAAAACAATCGCACATAGTGCATTACTGTGAATCGCAAAGTACAGTTCCCCACACGTGCATAAGTGCTCAATTGTGCATCACTCGTGGTCTCTACAGCCCCTCCACACTAGCAGCTCACCAGATTGACACCACCTCACAGTCCAGGTGGGTCTAGCGCTTAGCCTATAGAGCGGCCAACTCCAATGACACTTCCACGATAGTTTAGTTCACAATTGGATGATCCATATTTAATGACAAGTTCCACATGAAAAACATATAAGAACACACATAGCATAAAACCGTTGGGCTAAAAGTTATGGCCTGCGCAATATCAGCGCACTCACTTGTGTAGGAAGATAACAGGCATTTCAGGCATTGCAGCCTGGCAATAAAGCTTCTCTGCTGGCGGTGTCGGCGTCCCGAACTTCCCCGCTCCTCGTGGCAGCCTGTCTCCTGACCTTCCAGATCCCAGTGACGTCAACGCTCCTGGTCACGCCCGACGCGTTTCGTCCAATGGACTCATCAGGGGCTGACGTCACTAGGGCGCTGACGTCTTTTATACTGAGGGCTAGCTCTATTGTGTAGTCTATGGGTGCCTAGGCTTCCACTACTTCCTTATTATGACGTCATCAGTGGCCGTCTGGAACACTGATGTCCCGGCCCTATCTGATGACTAAAACCTGTGATGAGGGTTAATGCCATCTTGTGGCCAAATTACTAACTTCCACCCTTTTGGCTGAAGAAAATCTTACAGTCTAAAACAGTGCCATCTTGTGGCCATTTAGCTAACTTATTAAAGCTAGGTTAGCCAGTATATCAACTCATGATTGAACATAAGGGTGGAACACCCTTGTTTAAGAATATATTTTATATTTTAAAAAGTCCCAATGTTCCAGTTTTTTCTTGTTTTTTCTGGTTCAATGATTTTCATTATCTTTTTCATTCGGAATAAAAAATCTTGTTAATAAAAACCAAAAACTAAAAACTAAAAAGGACACATTTAAGATTTAATAGAAATCAACTCCTCCATCCTGCCTATTAATTTCAACATGGGGGACTGGTTAAAGGTGGCCACTATCACCATCCCTATGATACTCAAGGGGTCGACAAAGCCCAGATGAAAGGGGGCTTTGCACAAGGAGCTCAATATCTTTGCTTCTATTACTTACATGTTTCCATTAAGGATCTTCTACTTGAGGCACCTTGTTGTTTAATTGGGCAATAGCTGTTTATTCCTGGGCTGCAATACCTTGCCCTCTAATTACAGACAACAGTCACAAAAAGATTCCTTTAGGCCCAAATATCAACACCTCCTCAGTTTACATGCTGCAGTGCCTCCATTGGCACCCGCCTACTGAGTGAGAATGCTGTGTATCTCCTCCCCATCATATACTGTGCCCTTAATTGGCCTCTATGTCCCCTCCCCTTAGCTAGTGTGGTATTATAAACAAGTGTGTGACCCCCACTTTAAATATATCAGACATGTTTCCAATCCTGGATACGTCCAATGGATGTGTAGGATGCAGGATGCAGATGCATCCACACTTAGCTTATGGGCCCCTCTTGGAAGTTGACTTTGACACTGTCAAAGGTGCTTAATTTACATGTCTGTTGGGTATGTGACACCAACAATCTTTTTTTTTTTTTTTTTTTTTTTTTTTCTGTTGTGTTAGCAGCTGGCGATCTGTGAGGCCCCTAATATGATGGTTATCAGTCTGGTTCAGTGACCAACAATTTTTTGTTATGTAAAGGTGAAACTCAAAAAATTAGAATGTTGTTCAAAAGTCCATTTATTTCAGAAATTCAACTTAAAAGGTGAAACTAATATATGAAATAGGAACCCTTTGCAGGTGTTTTGGATTAATTCATTGATTAGAGTCTGACACTTTGAGCCTAAAATATAGAACATTTTCACATTATTCTAATGGTCTGAGATTTTAGTTTTGGGGTTCTTATAAACCCCCATAATCCATGATCATCAAAATTATAACAAATAAAGGCTTTGCGTATAATAAATGGGTCTATTTCATATGCAGTATTAGTTTCACCTTTTTAGTTGAAATAAATACGTTTTGCACAATATTCTATTTTTTTTTAGTTTCGTCTTTATTGTTTGGTGTGCAGAGGCACAGGGGAATCAAGCTTGCATGAATGTTTCCAATCATGGATATGTCCATTGTATGTGTAGGATTCGGATGCACCATTAGCTTAGGGACCCTCTAGGAGATTGGCCTTGATGCCGGCACAGGGGCTTAACCCACATGTCTGTTGGATATGTTGTACCAACAACAATCTCGTTTTAGGATGTTGTGTTTGCCGCTGGCTATGTGAATTTTGAGCCCAGGGGCCATATGTAATTAAATTTTTCACCTGAGTTTTCTCCTAATTAAAATGTTCAAACTTGTCAATAAAATGCCTTTTAACCACTCTGCAACTGCCTAACGCAGGATTGCAGCCACAGAGGGGCTCCTTCAAGACCATCTAATGCAGAATTGCGTCATTTCGCAATGTGCAAGATTTGCAGGGAACTAGCACTCGTTCAGTGCCTGTTCCCTGCAGGGGGAGAGAGGTGGCAGCAGCGATCAGCCTGCTACCCCACGATCACAGGCAGCAGGCTGTCACAAATTTAAAAAAAAAAACAGTTTATTTCCTTGTAAAGCGCTGCGATCTACTACAGCGCTGTACGGAGGACAGCTCTGTCACTGAGCTGTCCCCTCGGGTGGCATGGAAAGAGATCCCTCTCACAGGCTGATGCCTATGAGAGGCAATCTCAGGGATTGGATCTGGGGGTAGGGATAAAATAAAAATAAAATAGACATTTTTATTGTAACCCCCCCCCCCCCCCAAAAAAAAAAACAATAAAATTAATAGAAAAAAAGAGAGATTTTAGTTGAAGTCCCTTAAAATGATGCTCTGTATGGTTCTCCACAGCCTCTTGAATAAGTCTTCACACCTCTAACCCACAGAGGATGTTGTGTTCATCCTTCTGCTTAGTAAGGACAAGAAGTGATAACCATGTACTGTGGAATGTCTCATAATGTAATGCACAAGTGAATTATTACAAGTCTTCTTGCAGGGGGAAGATGTCTGGCCACAGACTCACAGTTGGGATCTTCTCAAGAGATGGAAAAGAAAATTGCACGTGGCTGATTAACTTGCTGCGCTCCCCCATGTTCCAGAGTCTGGTGGAATATGTCCTCAATGTGTACATCACTGACGATCCTCGCCTATTTACCAATGCTATCACTCAGTGCACTTTCGCCATCTTGTACCACACTAAGAAGAGAGGCTCCCTGAACATTGCAAATGTCCCTAATTCCCTCTACAATGATGAGTTAAGGGACCTGTCTGAGGAGCTGGGTAACAAATAACAAGTCTAAAGAAAACAATAATAATAATAATAATAATAATAATAATAATAATAATAATGAACTGTTTTAGCTTTATGTACAGGACAAGGTTCTCTAGCACTAGAGCTGGAGATTCCAAAGTGTGCCTCCACCCAGAATTTTTCCCACCCCAGTATAGGTAGCAAATGTGCACCCAGTATTAAAGGAACACTATCAATACCCAAGTGTTCTAAAATGACAATGTACATATAATGTCTAAGTAGCTGTGTAAACATTTTCCTACTTTTCATGTTAAATATCAGAGGCAAAACTTTGAATTCATTGGGCTTGATTGTTACGCTAATGGTTTTCACATGCAAACACAAATTTCCACGCGCAAATGCAATTTTTTACGCATAAAAATTTGCATAGAGCGCAAAAATTTGCAATTGCATGCGGAAATTCGTCTTTGCCTGCAAAAAAGTTACACATGTTATAGCGCATGCAAAACGCTATTACATCTGTGCTATGAGTCAGCACAGCTTTGTGAATCAAGCCCATTGTGTGTAGGATTTAGCCAGGGCCGTATCTCTTAAGAGGCATCCGTGCCACGGGCGGCCCCTCGGGGGGGGGGGGGGGTCGGCCATCTCGGGGGGGGGGATATGGGTGCCGGCTGAGAGCGCGCACACAATGAGGGGAACCTGCTCCCCCCCTCCAGCAGAGTGGTAGCAGACGGCCAGGGAAATTTCCCGACGCTGGAGGGAGACTCTGCATGCCGCTAGCTGGTCTGAGCAGTGACGTCACCAGACCAGGCAGCGGCATGCAGAGATGAGATTCCCTCGCGCGCCGGGAAGAAGAGTTGAGATGTTCTCTGGCCGCTGCCCCTGGACTCGTGGCTGCACAGTGCACTGACTGGAAGGGGGAGCGGGAGCTACAGGTAAGGGAGGGGGGGACCTCCCCCCTGCTTCCCCGCTACTCTGTGCCTGGTCCACCTTCCAGGCTACCTAAAATGGGGGACACTTATATATCTCCTACCTAACTGGGGGACACCTATATACCTACTACCTAAACTGGGGGACAGCTATATATCCACTTCCTAAACTGGGGGACATCTATATACCTACTACCTAAACTGGGGGACACCTATATACCTACTACCTAAACTGGGGGACACCTATATACCTATTACCTAACTGGGAGACACCTATATACCTATTACCTAACTGGGGGACACCTATATACCTATTACCTAAACTGGGGACAGCTATATATCTACTTCCTAAACTGGGGGACACCTATATACCTACTACCTAAACTGGGGGACACCTATATACCTACTACCTAAACTGGGGGACACCTATATACCTACTACCTAAACTGGAGGACACCTACATACCTATTACCTAAACTGGGGGACACCTATATAAATACTACCTAAACTGGGGGACACTTATATACCTATTACCTAAACTGGGGGACAGCTATATATCTACTTCCTAAACTGGGGGACACCTATATACCTACTACCTAAACTGGGGGACACCTATATACCTACTACCTAAACTGGGGGACACCTATATACCTACTACCTAAACTGGGGGACACCTATATACCTACTACCTAAACTGGAGGACACCTACATACCTATTACCTAAACTGGGGGACACCTATATAAATACTACCTAAACTGGGGGACACTTATATATCTACTTCCTAAACTGGGGGACACCTATATGCCTATTACCTAAACTGGGAGACACCTACTACCTAAACTGGGGGACACCTACATACTGACTTCCTAAACTGGGAGACACACATATCTATCTATCTATCTATCTATCTATCTATCTATCTATCTATCTATCTGTCTGTCTGTCTGTCTGTCTGTCTGTCTGTCTGTCTGTCTGTCTGTCTGTCTGTCTGTCTGTCTATCTATCTATCTATCTATCTATCTATATATATATATATATATATATATATGTATATACTACCTAAACTGAGGGGACACCTATATACTTTTTTCCTAAACTGGGGGACACCTATATACCTATTACCTAACTGGGGGACACCTATATACCTATTACCTAAACTGGGGACAGCTATATATCTACTTCCTAAACTGGGGGACACCTATATACCTACTACCTAAACTGGGGGACACCTATATACCTACTACCTAAACTGGGGGACACCTATATACCTACTACCTAAACTGGAGGACACCTACATACCTATTACCTAAACTGGGGGACACCTATATAAATACTACCTAAACTGGGGGACACTTATATACCTATTACCTAAACTGGGGGACAGCTATATATCTACTTCCTAAACTGGGGGACACCTATATACCTACTACCTAAACTGGGGGACACCTATATACCTACTACCTAAACTGGGGGACACCTATATACCTACTACCTAAACTGGGGGACACCTATATACCTACTACCTAAACTGGAGGACACCTACATACCTATTACCTAAACTGGGGGACACCTATATAAATACTACCTAAACTGGGGGACACTTATATATCTACTTCCTAAACTGGGGGACACCTATATGCCTATTACCTAAACTGGGAGACACCTACTACCTAAACTGGGGGACACCTACATACTGACTTCCTAAACTGGGAGACACACATATCTATCTATCTATCTATCTATCTATCTATCTATCTATCTATCTATCTGTCTGTCTGTCTGTCTGTCTGTCTGTCTGTCTGTCTGTCTGTCTGTCTGTCTGTCTGTCTGTCTGTCTATCTATCTATCTATCTATCTATCTATATATATATATATATATATATATGTATATACTACCTAAACTGAGGGGACACCTATATACTTTTTTCCTAAACTGGGGGACACCTATATACCTACTACCTAAACGTTGCGATTATTTTCTGGTGAAATGCTGCCCACTGTACGATTATTTTGTAATGAAATGCTGCCCAGGGTGCGATTATTTTCTGGTGAAATGTTAGCCAGGGTGCAATTATTTTGTGGTAAAATGCTGCCCACTGTACGATTATTATCTGGTAAAATGATGCACTCATTGCGATTATTCTCTGGTGAAATGCTGCACTCATTGCATTTATTCTCTGGTGAAATGCTGCACTCATTGTGATTATTCTCTGGTGAAATGCTGCCCACTGTATGATTATTATCTGGTGCATGTTGCTGAAATGTTGTACTCATTGCGTTTATTTTCTGCTGGAATGTTGCACTCATTGCATTTATTTTCTGCTGAAATGTTGCACTCATTGCATTTATTTTCTGGTGAAATGTTGCACTCATTGCGATTATTTTATGGTGAAATGTTGCCCACATTGCGATTATTTTATGGTGAAATATTGCTGCATTACGATTTTATGGTGAAATGCTGCCCCATTACAAATATTTTATAGTGAAACGCTGCCCCATTACGATTATTTGGCACCTATGGGGGGGCCCCATCCAAATTTTTGCAAGGGGGCCCAGTGATTTCTAGTTATGCCCCTGACTACTACCTAAACTGGGGATACCTATAGACTTGGCTATCTATACTGGGGACACCTATAGTATGTCTATATTGGGGACACCTATAGACCTGGCTACTTTATACTGATACTAATTATTTAGCGCCAACATATTACGCAGCGCTGTACAGAGTATGTATTGTCTTGTCACTAACTGTCCCACAGGGGGGCTCACAATCTAATCCCTACCATAGTCATATGTGTATGTATGTATCGTAGTCTAGGGCCAATTTTTAGGGGGAAGTCAATTAACTTATCTGTATCGTATGGTATTGGGATGTGGGAGGAAACCAGAGTGTCTGAAGGAAACCCACACAGACAAAGGGAGAACATACAAACTCCTTGCAGATGTTGACCTGGCTGGGATTCAAACCGGGAACCCAGCGCTGCAATGCGAGAGCGCTAACCACTACGCCACCATGCTGCCATACTACTGTACTATATCATACTGCCATCTTCAGCAGTACTTTACAGAGTATGTAGTCATGTCACTGACTATCCTCTGAGGAGCTTACAATCTAATCCTGCCATAGTCTAATGTCCTACCATATTATTATGTAGTTATATAGCATCCTCGACTCCAACTCCAACTCCACAGCTCTGCTGGCATCTTCTGCAGCACTTTGCAGAGAACATAGTCATGTTACTGACTTTTCTCAGGGGCGCTCACATTCTAATACCTACCACTATTTTGTGCGAGAGAACACTGGCTAATGTGTGTTTTTTTGGGGGAACATTTCCTACTTGCTTTTTTAGGGTCACTTTACTCATACCCGGGGAGAAAACATGGCCCCCACCGACTCTGGGCTTCACTCTTACTAGGAAATTTGAATTGGCCACACCCACTGTAGGTTATGGACACGCCCACGGCATTCTTTGGCCATGCCCATTTTTTCGACGCAGCGCGCCAGTTCCCTCCCGGGGGGGGGGGGGGCACCATAGGTTTGGGGTGCCTAGGGGAGCCCAAACCCTAAATACAGCCCTGGATTTAGCTCTATTGAAACATTTCCTCTGCTCTCTGCAGACAGCTCAGTCAAAGACACAGGACACAGGCAGCTGCAGCTGCTGAGGGCTTTCTCACACACAGGGATAACACATGTAGTGTGATGGAATTCCCCCTCCCCTCATGGTTCATTCTGCCATCAGATTTGGCATCGGTTAAGAGTGAAAGGCATTTGATACCGTAAACAAAAGAGGTAAGCAAGTGAAATGTATACATCACTATTTAGCAGCACTTCAGGAACTCTCTCAATCCCAGGTTAAAAAGAAAAAAAACATGTTAATCAAAGTAAGTTGCCCCCCACCACAGAAATAGGTAGCCAGATGTGCTTCCAGGATTAGGTAGCCTGCCAGATGTGCGTCCAGGATTAGGTAGCCTGCCAGATGTGCTTCCAGGATTAGGTAACCTGCCAGATGTGCTTTCAGGATTAGGTAGCCTGTACCTCAATTAAGATCCTCAGATGTGCCCCTAGTTTTAGGTAGCTCCGCTTAGCCCCAGTATAGGTAGGCAAATATGTATCCAGTATTAGATAGCTCCCCCCCCCCCAGTATAGCTAGCCAGATGCGCTGCCAGTATTAGGTATCCCCCTAACCACTTTATATAGCCAGATGTTCCCCCAGTAACAGGGAGCCCCCTCCCCAGGTTAGCGTGCCAAATGTGCCCTAAGTCTCCGATATACCCCCAAACATGCACAGGCAAAGCATTGTACAAGTTACTCATCTCTCTGCACTGGTATGTCTTCAGCCATGTCACAGTGTATCCTTTCTAGCATAAGACAAAGAGAGATTCCCTAAATGTTGAACACCTATAATTCTGTATGCGCTGGTTACAATGGCATGTAGTACAATTAGACTCCCCTCCATATATGTGAATAGGGCTACACATAAACTGCATCCTGCAAGCTGAACCATTGTTCAGGGGAAGGAGAAGGCATTGAAAAGCAATATGTGCAACATTCAAAATACAGGATGGATTTGGAAAAAATCCCTTGGTGCAATCAGTCCAAACCAGCTTGTTATCAGGCTGCTTGATATATCCACTAGACCAATTCAAGAAAAACACACAAAAAGCGCTCTGATTATCAAATATTTTGAGAAGCTAAGGTCCTATCCAGGACAGGTCTCACATGGATTTGGTGCGGCTGTCAGAAGATGCCCAGCCAGTAAGCACATGTGTCCCACTTATGGTCAGCCGTGGACCAGGCTATCCGATCTCTCTGTGGTCGTCCAAAGCACTGTGGGGTGTTGTAGGGCAGGCCCCGATGGTATCCAGCAGCTCCTCAGGTGGCACGCAGCCGCTCGCCACCGTCCTCAGCTGGGGCAGAACAGTAAGCGCATGTGATGCATTGCGACTGTTACTTCCGGGTCACACTGCTACCAAGCGGTACAGCGGAATAGTAGAGAATAGATTATGGCCAAAGGATTAAAAAAGTTAAAATATTTATTGTAGCAGACAATCTACTACAATAAATATTTTAACTATTTTAATCCTTTGGCTATAATCTATTCCCTACTATTCCGTTGTACCGCTTGGTAGCAGTGTGACCCGGAAGTAATAGGCGCAATACATCACGTGAGCTTACCTCTCTGCTGCCAGCTGAGGACAGCGCAAGCGGCTGCATGATACCCAAGGAGCTGCTGGATATCATCGGGGCCTGCCCTGCAACACCCCACAGCTCTTTGGACGACCACAGGGTGATCAGATAGCCTGGTCCACAACTGATCATAAGTGGGACACATGCGCTTACTTGCTGGACATCTAATGATAGCTGCACCAAATCCAGGTGAGACCTGTCCTGGATAAGACCTTAGCTTCTCGAAATAATTGATAATTAGAGCGCTTTTTGTGTGTGTTTCTTTATATGTGCAACATGGCACACTTAGAGGTGTGATTATACAGTGTAGAATTTGTTTACTGATCTGGTTGGTATAGCTGTTTTCCTTGTCTTTTTTCACAATCAATTTTGATTTAAGGCTTTAGTATTTACAAACAATACATACTGTATATCAATCGATATAGTAGTAGTAGTGCGTTGCATAACCTAAAATGGTGCCAAGAATCACATAATATGAGTAAATATAATAACATTTCCTTGAAGTCGGATACAACTCTGACATAACATTCAATAAAAATTAGTTTCTTCTTTTTATTATCCATACAGTTACCATATTTGCTTTTGTGCACATGTAATACTGTTGGTTTACAAATTACAAGTTCCCAGAGTACAGTTTATCTACTATGAAAGCTGCCATTGCATTTTCTTGCATAACTTCTGTATTGAAATTAAAAATAAAATCTATCTAGTGATCGATCACTTCTCAGCTCTCTGCTTCTACAGCAGAGATAACTCATTTTCAGCACAGCTAAGAATGTAGCAGACAAAGGAATATAACCAAAAGATAATATTATCACCTTTTCTGGTGGGGCCAGAAGATGCCCACTAAAGCAAGGGGCTTTCCACTGAAGAACAAAGTGCTGTGCTGAACTGTTTGAATGTTGTTCTGCTACATTTTTTTGTAGTAGAAATGCTGAGTTTCATAACACTTTGAGCATGTAAATCTATACATAGATAGAATGTTAGTTAATGACATTGTCCATGTGTTTAGGAGAAAGTGTTGTTGTGTTGGTGGACGACTTGGAAGACAGTAGTGATGGCACCAAGAGGAGACTATTGATGGAACAACCTCTCATTGAGCAATGTGCCAGTGACCTGATTCTCATCAGTAAGTCTGAGAAACAAGCTGCAAATCTGGTTGGCACCGATCCGAGATGGTGTCCATCTCCCACTTCACCGGCACTGCAAGATGCCCACGACTCAATGCACAACAAGGTGTACAGGCTGAGGAACCTAATGGAGGACTCATCGGGCATCAATGCAGGTACTTTATTTTGAGCATACATTTTCCACCAATATTTACCAGTTGCCCTTGTAAAGCTGAGAACATGGCAACTAGAAACCAGTCACATCAGCAATTCATCAGCGGCTCATATGTTGTTGTCCTAGAAAAATGTTCACTTACATTATACCTATTTACAGAGACAATAACCAACAAAAGTTGATATCTGTACCACCTCAGCAAAACCACTTGACTTCCTTGATTCATTTTAAATGTGTACAAACACAAATAAAATTGTGACAGCAGGAAAATGTTGAATGACAGCTACAGTCAGTCCACTAATTTGGGCTGTTGTCCTTTTTCAAGCCTTTCGGCAAAAGGTTGCATTTCTGACTTCTAACATAAAAGGGATTTCGTCAGTTTCACTTATCTTTATTTTCAGACCTACCGGTAATTACTAAAACTATTTAAATTTTGTGTTTAGTTTACTGAGCTGTTTATGTTGATGTGATTCAGGGATGGTCGTAGTCAGCCAACTTCGCTATGCTGGAACTACGCATAGTGTTAGGCAATTACGATTCGTCAAACTACGGCTTCGAAAATCAAATATTCGTTTTGTGTGCATTTCGTAGAGTACGCATTCAAATACGCAATTACGCGTAGTACGAAGCGTAGTTTATGTGGATGCTGATGCCGTATGCAGAACATTTTATGCATTAATTCCTCTGTAATGCTTATACTGGGAACTCTTCTATGCCTACATTCCCCTTTCCAATGCGTAAATTTGTAAGCAAACAATAGCACGCGGAAAATTAGATGCAAGTGACGCATTCTTAGTTCACTACGCAATACACATGTTAACTACGCATAGTGGGTGTAAGCTACACGTAACGGTACTTCGCTACTCATAGATTCGTAAGCATAGTTTTGAAACTTCACCTACTAACTACGATGCGTAGATGCGAACTACGATGCGTAAATTCGCACTGGCGTAGTTTCTGCTCATCCCTGATGTGGTTGTTTTTTATTTGTTTGTTTGTTTCGAATTGTGAAGAGTTTTGTTGCAGACTCTATAGATATTTGGAAATGTTGTCTTTTGTTTATTAACGGGACGCTGCAGTGAGAGTGATATGAAGGCTGATATATATATATATATATATATATATACTAGCTAGTCGCCCGGCGTTGCCCGGGTATGTAATTGGCTAGTGTTAGCTCTACCCACTTTTTCTAATCCTAACACACAATTACTCAAGGATGACCTAGTTTGTGAGCTTTGTGGTCTTTGGCATCAATAATTGGCATTGAAATGAAATAAATCGAATTGGCTGTGGCTTCACTCCTTTGAAAATCAATAGGTGAATTTGAATTAGCTTTTGTAGGCTCCACCCACTTTTCTGAAAATTAATCCCAGTCACCCAGTGACCAACTGTGCAAAATTTAAGAACCCTGCCACTGACAGAGTAAGAACAACAAAAGTTTGCTTTCTTAAAACAGAAAGAATTCGCGATAATTCAGGTTGGAGTGAGCTTAAAATGTCGCCCAGTACATCACTGTTGAATATATTCAAATTAACCATTGTTACCCTTAAAAGCTAAACACACCTCCAGAGCTGCTGGAATGCAATGATGTGTCATCTTGCTAATTTGTACAGAGCCATAATAAACCAACATGCATACAGCCTGTTTTGGATTGTTTGCTCCTCATCAGTGCATAGCATGGATTAATTTGGCTCTATGCAGTAGGGCTTGTAACACCGAGAGGTACAGACTAACCAGCAAGCTCATGGTGACTCAGAACTCATTGGAGTGTGTAAGGGACTACAATGGTTCTAAAAGCCCCCTTACTAAGATGTTAAGAAAAACAAAAGTTTGCTTTCTTAAGACAGAAAGAATTTGCGATAATTCAGGTTGGAGTGAGCTTGAGATGTCTCCTGAATATATGCAAATTAACCATTGTGCCCTTAGAAGCTAAACACACCTCCAGTGTAACAGTGTAAGAATGGCTGCAGTTTACATTTTCTGTTACATTTTCCAGTGAAATTTGTATTTGTCTCTGCCCCCTTTTTGATTATGGGAATAAAAAGTATCCTATACTTTATTCCAGGTAATGTACTATGTGTGTGCCAAATTTCAGTTTACATTCTAGCAGTGAAATTTGTATTTTTCTCCACCCACTGATGTCCAAATGTTTCCCGGATATGTATTTGGCTGCTGTTGGCTGTGGCCACTTTTTCTAACCCTAACACACAATTGTCAATAGTCAATGACCAAGTTTGTGAGATTTGTGGTCTTTGGCATGAATAATTTTCATTGAAATGAAACACATCTGATTCGCTGTTTGTGGCCCCACCCCTTTTCTAAATATTTAACCCCAGTCACCCAATGATAAATTGTACCAGGTTTGAGGCTTGTGCCATTAACAGTGCAAAAATGGCAGCAATTAAATATTTGCCTTGAAAATCAATAGGTGAATTGTTATTGGTTTTTGTAGGCTCCACCCACTTTTCTGAATATTAATCCCAGTCACCCAGTGACCAACTGTGCAAAGTTTTAGAACCCTACTATTAATAGTGTAAGAATGGCTGCAGTTTACATTTTCTCAGTGAAATTTGTATTTGTCTCCGCCTACTGATAACCCGGCATTGCCCGATTATGTATTTGGCTGGTGTTGGCTGCGCCCACTTTTCCTAGCCCTAACCCTTAAACACAATTACTCAATTACTCAATGACCAAGTTTGTGAGCTTGGTGGTCTTTGGCATCAATAACCTGCATTAAAATGAAACAAATCAGATTGGCTGTTTGGGGCTCCACCCCCTTATATAAATTTAAACCCCAGTCACGCAATTTGGTCAACTGTACCAAGTTTGAGTCTTGTGCCATTAACAGTGCAAGAATGGCAGCAATGAAATATTCCCCTGAAAAATCAATAGGTAATTTTTGGTTGTTTTTTGTAGACTCCACCCACTTTTCTGAATATTAATCCCAGTCACCCAGTAACCAACTGTGCAAAGTTTGAGAACCCTACCATTAACAGTGTAAGAATGGCTGCTGTTTACATTTTCCCAGTAAAATTTGTATTTTTCTCCGCCCACTTATGACCCTGCGTTGCCCGCTTATGTATTTGGCTGGTGTTGGCTGTGCCCACTTTCCTAACCCTAACACACAAAAATTTGCATTGGAATGAAACAAATCTGATTGTCTATTTGTGGCTCCCCCCCTTTTCTGACATTGAACCCCAGTCACCCAATGATCAACTATACCAGGTTTGAGGCTTGTGCCATTAACAGTGCAAGAATGGCAGAAATATTTCCCTTGAAAATCGACCAACTGTGCAAAGTTTGAGAATCCTATCATTAATAGTGTAAGAAAAACAAAAGTTTGCTTTCTTAACACAGAAAGAATTTGCGATAATTCAGGTTGGAGTGAGCTTGAGATGTCTCCCAGTTCATCACTGCCGAATATATGCAAATTAACCATTGTTACCCTTAAAAGCTAAACACACCTCCAAAACTGCTGGTATGAAATGATGTGTCAATTTGTTAATTTGTACAGAGCCATAATAATCCAACATGCATACAGACTGTTCTGGATTGTTTGATCCTAATCAGTACATGGCATGGATTAATTTGGCTCTATGCAGTAGGGCTTGTAACACCGAGAGGTACAGACTAACCAGCAAGCTCATGGTGACCCTGAACTCATTGGAGTGTGTAAGGGACTACAATGGTTCTAAAAGCCCCCTTACTAAGATGTTAAGAAAAACAAAAGTTTGCTTTCTTACAACAGAAAGAGGTTGGAGTGAGCTTGAGATGTCTCCCAGTGCATCACCGCTGAATATATGCAAATTAACCATTCTACCCTTAGAAGCTAAACACACCTCCACAGTGTAAGAATGTCTGCAGTTTACATTTTCCAGTGAAATTTGTATTTGTCTCTTTTTGGTTATGGGAATAAAAAGTATCCTATACTTTATTCCAGGTAATGTACTATGTGTGTGCCAAATTTCATTCAAATCCGTTCAGCCATTTTTGCGTGATCGAGTAACAAACATCCAAATATCCAAACATCCAAACATCCGAACTATCCCATTTATTATATTAGTAGGATATATATATATATATATATATATATATATATATATATTTCATAAATACTAGTTGCCTAGAAGCCCTGCTGGACTCTTTGTCTGCGGTATTGTCTGCATCTCACACCCAGGGCGGGATTTCTGGAAAGGCTACAAAGGCCCGGGCCTTGGGCAGCTGCAGCCTCAGGGGGCATTTGGACATAAAAGAGAGGTTGCTAAATATGAAAGAGCAGGCTGGAAATGGAGCAACATACGAAAAAGGGAAACTGATGCTCAAAGGAGCTGTTCATGTAACAAAGGGGTTGCTGTACATGGATGATACACATGGAAGAAGGGGCTTTGCATGGAATGGGAGGGGGCTGCAGTACGTGGATGCACATGGAAGAGGGGGCTGCACATGGAGTGGGAGGGGCACTGCTGTGCAAGAAAGGGGAGACACAACATACTTGGCCCTAGGGGCATAAATCCAGCCTTGACCACATGTGAAACAAGCATGTCGTTAATCCAGTCAGAAACATCTGATGTTCATATTTGTTCTGGGTTTAATCAGCAGGAAAGCCAGGCAATTGGCATAGTATAAAAGGTTAATAAAAATCCTTTTACTGCAGTGTCCCTGTAGTGAGGATCCTGTAGTGGATTTTCCACATACTGACTATAAATGCCATGTTCTTTTTTCATCTGTAGATTCCCGAGCCCGTCATGATTCATATTCCGAATCTGAATCACGAAGCCAAGGTAGGATGTTCGGAAGGATTCTCTGTAGTGTAATTAAAGTAGAACATCAAAGCTGCCCTCTCAGCATGGGGTTGTTTAACCTTTTATTTGGCTGCAGAGCTGAATTTTTCCTGCCGCTGGGGAAGTGTGCCTTCCCAGCCTGGCAGACTCAGCAGGGTATGCAGAGTGGGCAACAGGGAGCTTTCATAGTTTCCTGTCTAGACGGCTGGATTGGCGGCATCTATGTAGCCCCAACACGTCTACTCGGTTCCTATCACGTTATGACATGTGACCGGGATCCGTGAGGCCGTGTCAGTGTAACAGCGCCACCCGGGGGTGAAAGAAGGGTGTTGGAAGGGTCTGCTCCATCACACCTTCTAACTTGCAAAATGTAATTTTTTATGCAAAAAGGACTTTGGTGACACTTTGAATTTTGTCGCTACTGTACAACTCAATACAAATCAATACGAGTGCTACCCTTGGGCATATATTTGCTAAACAAGACAATTCTTTTTAGAAACCAAACTTGAGGTAAGTAGGTGGACCTCTACAATTAAAATAGTAATAGGTACCATTTGATATTATGTGTTTACTAGTCTACCTAGGCCCGTTTAAAAACGGGCTCTAGGTAGAGAAATTACCGCCGCCAGTCAGCGCGCCCGCCCGCCGCACCCACCGTGAGCACGCGTGCACCGGGCCGCCCTGCTCCCTGGCCCCACCTCCCGCCACAACGGCCGTCTGTACTGCGCACATGCGCATTTTTCAACCAATAAAAAAAGAAAGTAAAAATATCAATGATTTCAGTTTTTTTCCATCGTCTGTTTTTTTTTTTTTTTTTTTTATTTGTTTGTAAGGTCTATACATTCTACCATGCATTGTATGTGGATGTAACGTCTGACTACATGCTTTTATGTTTACATCTGCAGGTTACAAAAGCTCAGTATCCTTCAAGTCTTCTGGCTACCGGCAGGGAGGTACGTGAATAAAGGTCAAGAGTACAGATGAGAGAAGTCAGCTTTTCTTAATTTCCTTCCCTTTAAATTTTAACTAAGAGCATTGTTGCTCTTTCTCTTCCCACAGAAAAGCATTTGAAGCAGAAATTTACCGGGAATAAACTATTTAGCAACACTTTATATTTGCCATTTTATAGGGTGTATGACTTGGTCTTTCCTCTGATTTCCTCTAGGCAGGGCTTCTTAGCGCACGGCATGCACCACATAGTGCCTGAATTGGGCACCGCTATAGCACTAATGCTATAGGGTGTGACCCGCGCAGTAGCTATGACTTGGAGGGGGAATAGTAATTAATGCTGCCTGGAAGTTCACCGGCAGCAGGGTGAGCAGAGCCATCATTCGGATCACCCTGCACCAAAGTTACGGGGTGGCAAGTGCCATGTATGCGATTTTCTTTCCCTATCTTTTTTCTTTACCTTCCCTTTATTTCTTTCCTTCCTCTCCTCCTTATCTTATCTTTAAGTGTTTTCCAGAACATGTAAACATGTGATGTAACCAGGAATTTTTCTGAAAATCACAGATCCAGCAGATTTTTTTTTATTTTTTTTTATTTTATTTTTTTGGGGGAGGGGTGCCCACTCTTCTTAACCCCCCATATAAAAATGTGGAGGAGGGTGGACCAAGGACCTCTGTGGACCAAGAAAACATAAGGGAGGCAGCAATAACTGCAGGAGACAATAGGGTAATATGCAAGGATACTGGGATATATAGGATAAGGAAATGTACTTACAGTTTACAGGTTGCAAAATAATGTAACCAACCAGGTTTATGAAGGAATTCCTGCCTCTGTTTGGCTCAAAGAAGAGCCTCAAAGTCCACACTCAAGGTAATTAAGTTAGTCTTGCTAGGCAGAACACAATTTCACAACTGAGTTTTGCTTAACCACTTGAGGACCTAGGGCTTTCTACCCCTTAAAGAAAACCTGTACTGAAAATAAAAGTCAAAATAGGCATACACAAGTCATACTTACCATCCATGTAGTCTACTCCTCAGTGTCTTTCTCCTGTCCTGCGTCCTATTTGTTCACTATGATCAAGGGAATTTTCCGTCCTCCATTTTGAAAATAGCCATTACCCATAACAGCTTTCTGGTCAGCACACAGTTAAACTGTAACATCGCCCACTTGAGCCATAGGGAAACATGGACATTGCCTGGTACATCAGATTTCCTCTCAGCTATAACTGACAGCAACTGCTATTTTACTGACAGCAACTGATATATTTCAGATCTGACAAAATATTGTCAGAACTGGATGGGATTATTGTCAGAAGAAAATGGAGCGCTTCTGAGAGGAACTGATGGCAAGGTAACTATGCAATGTTCATTTGAAGTTACCTCATGTGTTTATTTTAAATATTTTTACTCAGTACAGGTTCTCTTTAAGGACCGGCCACTTTTTTTCCATTCAGACCACTGCAGCTTTCACGGTTTATTGCTCGCTCATACAACCTACCACCTAAATAAATTTTGGCTCCTTTTCTTGTCACTAATAAAGCTTTCTTTTGGTGCTATTTGATTGCTCCTGCGATTTTTACTTTTTATTATTTTCATCAAAAAAGACATGAATTTTGGCAAAAAAATGATTTTTTTAACTTTCTGTGCTGACATTTTTCAAATAAAGTAAAATTTCTGTATACATGCAGCGCGAAAAATGTGGACAAACATGTTTTTGATTAAAAAAAACCCATTCAGTGTATATTTATTGGTTTGGGTAAAAGTTATAGGGTTTACAAACTATGGTGCAAAAAGTGAATTTTCCCATTTTCAAGCATCTCTGACTTTTCTGACCCCCTGTCATGTTTCATGAGGGGCTAGAATTCCAGGATAGTATAAATACCCCCCAAATGACCCCATTTTGGAAAGAAGACATCCCAAAGTATTCACTGAGAGGCATAGTGAGTTCATAGAAGATATTATTTTTTGTCACAAGTAAGCGGAAAATGACACTTTGTGAGAAAAAAAAAAAAAAAGTTTCCATTTCTTCTAACTTGCGACAAAAAAAAAATGAAATCTGCCACGGACTCACCATGCCCCTCTCTGAATACCTTGAAGGGTCTACTTTCCAAAATGGGGTCATTTGTGGGGTTTGTTTACTGTCCTGACATTTTGGGGGGTGCTAAATTGTAAGCACCCCTGTAAAGCCTAAAGGTGCTCATTGGACTTTGGACCCCTTAGCGCAGTTAGGCTGCAAAAAAGTGCCACACATGTGGTATTGTCGTACTCAGGAGAAGTAGTATAATGTGTTTTGGGGTGTATTTTTACACATACCCATGCTGGGTGGGAGAAATATCTCTGTAAATGACAATTTGTTAATTTTTTTTACACACAATTGTCCATTTACAGAGATCTTTCTCCCACTCAGCATGGGTATGTGTAAAAATACACCACAAAACACATTATACTACTTCTCCTGAGTACGGCGATACCACGTGTGGCACTTTTTTGCACCCTAACTGCGCTAAAGGGCCCAAAGTCCAATGAGTACCTTTAGGATTTCACAGGTCATTTTGAGAAATTTCGTTTCAAGACTACTCCTCACGGTTTAGGGCCCCTAAAATGCCAGGGCAGTATAGGAACCCCACAAATGACCCCATTTTAGAAAGAAGACACCCCAAGATATTCTGTTAGGAGTATGGTGAGTTCATAGAAGATTTTATTTTTTGTCAAAAGTTAGCGGAAAATGACACTTTGTGAAAAAACACAATTAAAATCAATTTCCGCTAACTTGTGACAAAAAATAAAATCTTCTATGAACTCGCCATACTACTAACGGAATACCTTGGGGTGTCTTCTTTCTAAAATGGGGTCATTTGTGGGGTTCCTATACTGCCCTGGCATTTTAGGGGCCCTAAACCGTGAGGAGTAGTCTTGAAACGAAATTTCTCAAAATGACCTGTGAAATCCTAAAGGTACTCATTGAACTTTGGGCCCTTTAGCGCAGTTAGGGTGCAAAAAAGTGCCACACATGTGGTATCGCCATACTCGGGAGAAGTAGTACAATGTGTTTTGGGGTGTATTTTTACACATACCCATGCTGGGTGGGAGAAATACCTCTGTAAATGGACAATTGTGTGTAAAAAAATCAAAAGATTGTCATTTACAGAGGTATTTCTCCCACCCAGCATGGGTATGTGTAAAAATACACCCCAAAACACATTATACTCCTTCTCCCGAGTACGGCGATACCACATGTGTGGCACTTTTTTGCACCCTAACTGCACTAAGGGGCCCAAAGTCCAATGAGTACCTTTAGGATTTCACAGGTCATTTTTGTTTCAAGACTACTCCTCGCGGTTTAGGGCCCCTAAAATGCCAGGGCAGTATAGGAACCCCACTAATGACCCCATTTTAGAAAGAAGACACCCCAAGGTATTCCGTTAGGAGTATGGTGAGTTCATAGAAGTTTTTATTTTTTTGTCACAAGTTAGCGGAAATTGATTTTAATAGTTTTTTTTTCACAAAGTGTCATTTTCCGCTAACTTGTGACAAAAAATAAAATCTTCTATGAACTCACCATACTCCGTACGGAATACCTTTGGGTGTCTTCTTTCTAGAATGGGGTCATTTGTGGGGTTCCTATACTGCCCTGGCATTTTAGGGGCCCTAAACCGTGAGGAGTAGTCTTGAAACCAAATGTCGCAAAATGACCTGTGAAATCCTAAAGGTACTCATTGGACTTTGGGCCCCTTAGCGTACTTAGAGTGTAAAAAAGTGCCACACATGTGGTACCGCCGTACTCAGGAGAAGTAGTATAATGCGTTTTGGGGTGTATTTTTACACATACCCATGCTAAGTGGGAGAAATATCTCTGTAAATGACAATTGTTTGATTTTTTTACACACAATTGTCCATTTACATAGAAATTTCTCCCACCCAGCATGGGTATGTGTAAAAATACACCCCAAAACACATTATACTACTTTTCCTGAGTACGGCGGTATCACATGTGTGACACTTTTTTGCAGCCTAGGTGCGCTAAGGGGCCCAACGTCCTATTCACAGATCATTTTGAAGCATTTGTTTTCTAGACTACTCCTCGCGGTTTAGGGCCCCTAAAATGCCAGGGCAGTATAGGAACCCCACAAGTGACCCCATTTTAGAAAGAAGACACCCCAAGGTATTCCGTTAGGTGTATGGCGAGTTCATAGAAGATTTTATTTTTTGTCACAAGTTAGTGAAAAATGACACTTTGTGAAAAAAAAACCAATAAAAATTAATTTCCGCTAACTTTTGACAAAAAATAAAATCTTCTATGAACTCGTCATACACCTAACAGAATACCTTGGGGTGTCTTTTTTTCTAAAATGGGGTCACTTGTGGGGTTCCTATACCGCCCTGGCATTTTACAGGCCCAAAACCGTGAGTAGTCTGGAAACCAAATGTCTCAAAATGACTGTTCAGGGGTATAAGCATCTGCAAATTTTGATGACAGGTGGTCTATGAGGGGGCGAATTTTGTGGAACCGGTCATAAGCAGGGTGGCCTTTTAGATGACAGGTTGTATTGGGCCTGATCTGATGGATAGGAGTGCTAGGGGGGTGACAGGAGGTGATTGATGGGTGTCTCAGGGGGTGGTTAGAGGGGAAATAGATGCAATCAATGCACTGGGGAGGTGATCGGAAGGGGGTCTGAGGGGGATCTGAGGGTTTGGCCGAGTGATCAGGAGCCCACACGGGGCAAATTGGGGCCTGATCTGATGGGTAGGTGTGCTAGGGGGTGACAGGAGGTGATTGATGGGTGTCTCAAGGTGTGATTAGAGGGGGGAATAGATGCAAGCAATGCACTGGCGAGGTGATCAGGGCTGGGGTCTGAGGGCATTCTGAGGGTGTGGGCGGGTGATTGAGTGCCCTAGGGGCAGATAGGGGTCTAATCTGATAGGTAGCAGTGACAGGGGGTGATTGATGGGTAATTAGTGGGTGTTTAGGGTAGAGAATAGATGGAAACACTGCGCTTGGGTGGTGATCTGATGTCGGATCTGCGGGCGATCTATTGGTGTGGGTGGGTGATCAGTTTGCCCGCAAGGGGCAGGTTAGGGGCTGATTGATGGGTGGCAGTGACAGCGGGTGATTGATGGGTGGCAGTGACAGGGGGTGATTGATGGGTGACAGTGACAGGGGGTGATTGATGGGTGATAGGTGATTGGCAGGTGATTGACAGGTGATCAGTGGGTTATTACAGGGAAGGACAGATGTAAATATTGCACTGGCAAATTGATAAGGGGGGGTCTGAGGGCAATCTGAGCGTGTAGGCGGGTGATTGGGTGCCCGCAAGGGGCAGATTAGGGTCTGATCTGATGGGTAACGGTGACAGGTGGTGATAGGGGGTGATTGATGGGTAATTAGTGGGTGTTTAGAGGAGAGAATAGATGTAAACGCTGCGCTTGGGTGGTGATCTGATGTCGGATCTGTGGGCGATCTATTGGTGTGGGTGGGTGATCAGATTGCCCGCAAGGGGCAGGTTAGGGGCTGATTTTTGGGTGGCAGTGACAGGGGGTGATTGATGGATGATAGGTGATTGGCAGGTGATTGACAGGTGATAAGTGGGTTATTACAGGGAAGGACAGATGTAATTAATGCACTGGCGAATTGATAAGGAGGGGGGGGTCTGAGGGCAATCTGAGCGTGTGGGCGGGTGATTGGGTGCCCGCAAGGGGCAGATTAGGGTCTGATCTGATAGGTAACAGTGACAGGTGGTGATAGGGGGTGATTGATGGGTGATTGATGGGTAATTAGTAGTGTTGGGCGAACACCTGGATGTTCGGGTTCGGGCCGAACAGGCCGAACATGGGCCAGATGTTCGGCATGTTCGGCCCGAACGCCGAACTCAATGGAAGTCAATGGGACCCCCGAACATGCCCATTTTGGGGGCCCTATGGGGTCGCAGGCATAAGGGGGGAGCATGCCCCGATCGCGGGGGGGGGGGGGTTGGAAATTTCCCCCACCTTCTCCGCTAGTGCTCCCCCCTCTGCCCGCTTCCCCATAAAAAAAGTTTAAGGCAAGTTAAATAGTACTTGGTGGCTGGCCTGGCACTGGCAGTGGAGTGAGGAGGAGGAGGAGTCCGAGTAGCAGAGTGACGCGTTGAGGCCGGGCAGCGGGCGGTTCAGCGGTAGTACCCTTGTGGTACTTCCGCCCTTTCTCTGACCTCACGTCCTCTTCATACGAGGGTACGCGTCACGCGTACCCTCGTATGCGTCATCACGTAGAGGACGTGAGGTCAGAGAAAGGGCGGAAGTACCACAAGGGTACTACCGCTGAACCGCCCGCTGCCCGGCCTCAACGCGTCACTCTGCTACTTGGACTCCACCTCCTCCTCACTCCACTGCCAGTGCCAGGCCAGCCACCAAGTACTATTTAACTTGCCTTAAACTTTTTTTATGGGGAAGCGGGCAGAGGGGGGAGCGCTAGCGGAGGGGGTGGGGGGAATTTCCGACCCCCCCCGCGATCGGGGCATGCTCCCCCCTTATGCCTGTGACCCCATAGGGGGGCCGTATTGCGGCATGTTCGGGCGAACAGGGCCCTGTTCGGCCGAACAGGGGCCCTGTTCGGCCCTGTTCGGCGGCCATTCAGTAGTTCGGGGCGAACCCGAACTTAAAAGGCCGAACACCATCAGGTGTTCGGCTGAACTCGAACATCACCCGAACAGGGTGATGTTCTGCAGAACCCGAACAGTGGCGAACACTGTTCGCCCAACACTAGTAATTAGTGGGTGTTTAGAGAAGATAACAGATGTAAACGATACATTTGGGAGGTAATCTGGTAATCTGACGGCGGGTTTGCGGGCGGTCTAATGGTGTGGGTGGGTGATCAGATTGCCCGCAAGGGGCAGGTTAGGGGCTGATTGATGGGTGGCAGTGACAGGGGGTGACAGGGGGTGATTGATGGGTGATAGGTGATTGGCAGGTGATTGACAGGTGATCAGTGGGTTATTACAGGGAAGAACAGATGTAATTAATGCACTGGTGAATTGATAAGGGGGGGTCAGAGAGCAATCTGAGCGTGTGGGCGGGTGATTGGGTGCCCGCAAGGGGCAGATTAGGGTCTGATCTGATAGGTAAAAGCGACAGGTGGTGATAGGGGGTGATTAATGGGTAATTAGTGGGTGTTTAGAGGAGAGAATAGATGTAAACAATGGATTTGGGAGGTGATCTGATGTCAGATCTGTGGGCGATCTATTGGTGTGGGGGGGTGATCAGATTGCCCGCAAGGGGCAGGTTAGGGGCTGATTGATGGGTGGCAGTGACAGGGGGTGATTGACGGGTGATTGACAAGTGATTGACAGGTGATTGACAGGTGATTGACAAGTGATTGACAGGTGATCAGGGGGATAGATGCATACAGTAAACAGGGGGGGTGGTCTGGGGGGGGGGGTCTGGGGAGAATCTGAGGGGTGGGGGGTGATCAGGAGGGGGCAGGCAGCAGGGGGGGGGATAAAAAAAAAATAGCGTTGACAGATAGTGACAGGGAGTGATTGATGGGTGATTAGGGGGGTGATTGGGTGCAAACAGGGGTCTGGGGGGTGGGCAGGGGGGGTCTGATGGGTGCTGTGGGCGATCTGGGGCAGGGGGGGGGAGAAATCAGTGTGCTTGGGTGCAGACTAGGGTGGCTGCAGCCTGCCCTGGTGGTCCCTCGGACACTGGGACCACCAGGGCAGGAGGCAGCCTGTATAATACACTTTGTAAACATTACAAAGTGTATTATACACTTTGTATGCGGCGATCGCGGGGTTAACATCCCGCCGGCGCTTCCGTATAGCCGACGGGATGTTGCGGCGGGCGAGCGGTGACAGGCGCCGGTGGAGGATCGCGTCACGGATGACGCGATCGCTCCGCCCATGCCCTTAGAAGGACCGCCGCCTCTGTGGGTGAGCCGGTCCTTCAGGGCTCCACCTCCCGGCCGCCGCTGTGCGTTAGGCGGTCGGGAAGTGGTTAAAGTGAGTCTGAAGTAAGAAATTAAAATAGCCAGAAATAAAAACAAAAAAAACAAAACAGATACTTAAGACGGAAGGCTCTGGGTTCTATAGAGCCTCCTCATTCCTTTCCTGGTCCTCTCTACTGCTGGCTCCTACATTCAAATCTCCCACCACGGGAGGCTTCAGAAGTCTTCAGGAGCCCAAGAGCTCCCAAAGATGAGCTGCTCTGTACTGTGCATGCGCGAGTGCACGAAAGAGCAGTACGGAGCAGCCCATCTTGGGGAGCACTTTGGTTCCCAAAGACTTCCGAAGCTTCCTGCTGTAGTGGCATTTTGAATACTACAGGAGAGATAAGCCAGCCTTAGCTCTCATATTTAAACTGTTTTCAGATGGTTTTATAAATTTTTTGGTGCCTCCACCCACCTGTTATTACTGTTTATGACTTTGTTGGGAGGTTATGTTTTTAGTATGTTCCATCTAGAAGGACTAGCCTCATTACCAAGAGTGCAATCTTTTAAGGACCTTTTTGGGTGCCTCTGCCAACCTGATATAACAAATGTAGACACTATAAACTTTACAATAACAGTACATCCATTCTGAAATCCACTAAATCCCAACAGGGAGGAGGTTGATGCGAGGAAAAAACAGCCTCTGGGAAAATGAGACAAGCAACAAAAGTGGAAATGCCGTGCATCGACACATAGGGCCTGATTCACAAAGCGGTGCTAACAGTTAGCACCCTGGTGAAAAGCCCTTTATCATGCCTAAACTCAGTTTAGGCATGATAAGTTTAGGTGTGATAAGTTTAGGTGTGATAAGTTTAGGCATGATAAGTTTAGGTGTGATAAGTTTAGGCATGATAAGTGACTTTAGGCGTGATAAGGGCCTTTTCACCATGGTGCTAACACTTTGCACCGCTTTGTGAATCGAGCCCCTAAACTTATCGGGCCTGATTCACAAAGCGGTGCTAACAGTTAGCACGCTGGTGAAAAGCCCTTTATCATGCCTAAACTCAGTTTAGGCATGATAAGTTTAGGTGTGATAAGTTTAGGTGTGATAAGTTTAGGCATGATAAGTTTAGGTGTGATAAGTTTAGGCATGCTAAGTTTAAGCACCAACTGCGTTAGCACCGCAGTGCACAGCTGATCAAATGTTTTGCGCTAGCAAAGTCTGGTGCACTTTGCATAGAGTTTAATGGTGCTGCTTTGCGTGCGGGACTTTGCACGCTATCTACACTTATCTAAACTTAGCATGCCTAAACTTATCACACCTAAACTTATCACACCTAAACTTATCACACCTGGGGCTCGATTCACCAAGCGGTGCAAAGTGTTAGCACCGTGGTGAAAAGGCCCTTATCACGCCTAAAGTCACTTTAGGCATGATAAGAAGAAACTCGCGCGAAGTTGCCGCGCGCAAAGTTTTGCGCGCGCAACCGCGCGCGTGCGCGCGCAGCGTCCCCCGCTTCGTGCGAAGCTCCCATTAAGCCCTATGGGACTTTGCGCGCGCTCTCACGCGCGAACGCGCGAACGCGCGTTCGCGCGGTAACTTCGCGCGAAGAGCAGGAAAAAGCGGTGATAACTCAGTGGTGAAAAGGTCATCACGCCTAAAGTCTTTTAGGCGTGATAACTGGGTTATCACCGCTTTGTGAATCGAGCCCAAGGGCCTCGATTCACAAAGCGGTGATAACCCAGTTATCACGCCTAAAAGACTTTAGGCGTGATGACCTTTTCACCACTGAGTTATCACCGATTTTTCCTGCTCTTCGCGCGAAGTTAGCGCGCGCAAAGTCCCATAGGGCTTAATGGGAGCTTCGCGCGAAGCGTCGGGTGTTGCGCGCGCTCTCACGCGCGTACGCGCGTACGCGCGTACGCGCGGCAACTTTGCGCGAGTTTCTTCTTATCATGCCTAAAGTGACTTTAGGCGTGATAAGGGCCTTTTCACCACGGTGCTAACACTTTGCACCGCTTGGTGAATCGAGCCCCAAGTCTCTAACTGGGTTAGCACCGCTTTGTGAATCGAGCCCATGGGGCTCGATTCACAAAGCGGTGCTAACCCAGTTAGAGACTTTAGGCATGATAACCATTGCACCACTCTGGTGAAAAGCCAGTTTAGGTGTGATAAGTTTAGGCATGATAAGTTTAGGTGTGATAAGTTTAGGCATGCTAAGTTTAGATAAGTTTAGATCGCTTGCAAAGTCCCGCACGCAAAGCAGCGCCATTCAACTTTATACGAAGTGCACCAGTCTTTGCTAGCGTAAAACGTTTGATCAGCTGTGCACTGCGGTGCTAACGCAGTTGGCGCTTAAACTTATCATGCCTAAACTTATCACACCTAAACTTATCATGCCTAAACTTATCACACCTAAACTTATCACACCTAAACTTATCATGCCTAAACTGAGTTTAGGCATGATAAAGGGCTTTTCACCAGGGTGCTAACTGTTAGCACCGCTTTGTGAATCAGGCTCATAGGGCTTGATTCACAAAGCGGTGCTAACAGTTAGCACCCTGGTGAAAATCCCTTTATCATGCCTGGGGCCTGATTCACAAAGCGGTGCTAACAGTTAGCACCGTGGTGAAAAGTCCTTTATCATGCCTAAACTCTGTTTAGGCATGATAAGTTTAGGTGTGATAAGTTTTTAGGTGTAATAAGTTTAAGTACCAACTGGGCTAGCACCGCAGTGCACAGCTGATCAAAAGTTTTGCGCTAGCAAAGTCTGGTGCACTTTGCATAGAGTTTAATGGCGCTGCTTTGCGTGCGGGACTTTGCGTGCGATCTAAACTTATCTAAACTTAGCATGCCTAAACTTATCATGCCTAAACTTATCATGCCTAAACTGAGTTTAGGCATGATAAAAATGGTTATCACGCCTAAAGTCTTTAACTGGGTTATCATCGCTTTGTGAATCGAGCCCCTAAACTCAGTTTAGGCATGATGGACTCGATTCACAAAGCGGTGCTAACCCAGTTAGCATGCCTAAAAGACTTTAGGCATGATAACCATTGCACCATGCTGGTGAAAAGCCAGTTTAGGCGTGATAAGTTTAGGTGTGATAAGTTTAGGTGTGATAAGTTTAGGCATGCTAAGTTTAGATAAGTTTAGATCGCTTGCAAAGTCCCGCACGCAAAGCAGCGCCATTAAACTTTATACAAAGTGCACCAGTCTTTGCTAGCGTAAAACTTTTGATCAGCTGTGCACTGCGGTGCTAACGCAGTTGGCGCTTAAACTTAGCATGCCTAAACTTATCACACCTAAACTTATCATGCCTAAACTTATCACACCTAAACTTATCACACCTAAACTTATCATGCCTAAACTGAGTTTAGGCATGATAAAGGGCTTTTCACCAGCGTGCTAACTGTTAGCACCGCTTTGTGAATCAGGCCCGATAAGTTTAGGGGCTCGATTCACAAAGCGGTGCAAAGTGTTAGCACCATGGTGAAAAGGCCCTTATCACGCCTAAAGTCACTTTAGGCATGATAAGAAGAAACTCGCGCGAAGTTGCCGCGCGTACTGCGCGCGCTCTTACGCGCGTACGCGCGGTAACTTCGCGCGAAGAGCAGGAAAAATCGGTGATAACTCAGTGGTGAAAAGGTCATCACGCCTAAAGGGCCTGATTCACAAAGCGGTGCTAACAGTTAGCACGCTGGTGAAAAGCCCTTTATCATGCCTAAACTCAGTTTAGGCATGATAAGTTTAGGTGTGATAAGTTTAGGCATGATAAGTTTAGGTGTGATAAGTTTAAGCACCAACTGCGTTAGCACCGCAGTGCACAGCTGATCAAAAGTTTTGCGCTAGCAAAGTCTGGTGCACTTCGCATAAAGGGCTCGATTCACAAAGCGGTTCAAAGTGTTAGCACCGTGGTGAAAAGGCCCTTATCACGCCTAAAGTCACTTTAGGCATGATAAGAAGAAACTCGCGCGAAGTTGCCGCGCGCAAAGTTTTGCGCGCGCAACCGCGCGCGTGCGCGCGCAGCGTCCCCGCTTCGCGCGAAGCTCCCATTAAGCCCTATGGGACTTTGCGCGCGCTCTCACGCGCGAACGCGCGAACGCGCGTTCGCACGGTAACTTCGCGCGAAGAGCAGGAAAAAGCGGTGAAAACTCAGTGGTGAAAAGGTCATCACGCCTAAAGTCTTTTAGGCGTGATAACTGGGTTATCACCGCTTGATGAATCGAGCCCAAAGTTTAATGGCGCTGCTTTGCGTGTGGGACTTTGCAAGCGAACTAAACTTATCTAAACTTAGCATGCCTAAACTTATCACACCTAAACTTATCACGCCTAAACTTATCACACCTAAACTGGCTGTTCACCGGCGTGGTGCAATGGTTATCATGCCTAAAGTCTCTAACTGGGTTAGCACCGCTTTGTGAATCGAGCCCAAAGTCTTTTAGGCGTGATAACTGGGTTATCACCGCTTTGTGAATCGAGCCCTAGGGGCTCGATTCGCAAAGCGGTGATAACTCAGTTAGAGACTTTAGGCATGATAACCATTGCACCACGCTGGTGAAAAGCCAGTTTAGGCGTGATAAGTTTAGGCATGCTAAGTTTAGATAAGTTTAGATCGCTTGCAAAGTCCCGCACGCAAAGCAGCGCCATTAAGCTCTATGCGAAGTGCACCAGACTTTGCTAGCGCAAAACTTTTGATCAGCTGTGCATTGCGGTGCTAACCCAGTTGGCGCTTAAACTTATCACGCCTAAACTTATCACACCAAAACTTATCATGCCTAAACTTATCACACCGAACTTATCATGCCTAAACTGAGTTTAGGCATGATAAAGGGCTTTTCACCAGCGTGCTAACTGTTAGCACCGCTTTGTGAATCAGGCCCCAGGGGCTCGATTCACAAAGCGGTGATAACCCAGTTATCACGCCTAAAAGACTTTAGGCGTGATGACCTTTTCACCACTGAGTTATCACCGCTTTTTCCTGCTCTTCGCGCGAAGTTACCGCGCGAACGCGCGTTCGCGCGTTCGCGCGTGAGAGCGCGCGCAAAGTCCCATAGGGCTTAATGGGAGCTTCGCGCGAAGCGGGGACGCTGCGCGCGCACGCGCGCGGTTGCGCGCGCAAAACTTTGCGCGCGGCAACTTCGCGCGAGTTTCTTCTTATCATGCCTAAAGTGACTTTAGGCGTGATAAGGGCCTTTTCACCACGGTGCTAACACTTTGCACCGCTTGGTGAATCGAGCCCCAGGTGTGATAAGTTTAGGCATGATAAGTTTAGGTGTGATAAGTTTAGGCATGAGGGGCTTGATTCACAAAGTGGTGCAAAGTGTTTGCACGCCAGTGAAAAGCCCCTTATCACGCCTAAACTCACTTTAGGCGTGATAAGAAGAAACTCGCGCGAAGTTACCGCGCGTACGCGCGTAAGTGCGCGCGCAGCACCCGACGCTTCGCGCGAAGCTCCCATTAAACCCTATGGGACTTTGCGCGCGCTCTCACGCACGTACGCGCGAACGCGCGTTCGCGCAGTAACTTTGCGCGAAGAGCAGGAAAAAGCGGTGATAACTCAGTGGTGAAAAGGTCATCACGCCTAAAGTCTTTTAGGCGTGATAACTGGGTTATCACCGCTTTGTGAATCAAGCCCGATAAGTTTAAGCGCCAACTGCGTTAGCACCGCAGTGCACAGCTGATCAAAAGTTTTACGCTAGCAAAGTCTGGTGCACTTCGTATAAAGTTTAATGGCGCTGCTTTGCGTGCGGGACTTTGCAAGCGATCTAAACTTATCTAAACTTAGCATGCCTAAACTTATCACTCCTAAACTTAGCATGCCTAAACTTATCACACCTAGGCCTCGATTCACAAAGCGGTGATAACCCAGTTATCACGCCTAAAAGACTTTAGGCGTGATGACCTTTTCACCACTGAGTTATCACCGCTTTTTCCTGCTCTTCGCGCGAAGTTACCGCGCGAACGCGCGTTCGCGCGTTCGCGCGTGAGAGCGCGCGCAAAGTCCCATAGGGCTTAATGGGAGCTTCGCGCGAAGCGGGGACGCTGCGGCAACTTCGCGCGAGTTTCTTCTTATCATGCCTAAAGTGACTTTAGGCGTGATAAGGGCCTTTTCACCATGGTGCTAACACTTTGCACCGCTTTGTGAATCGAGCCCCTAAACTTGCTTTTCACCAGAGTGGTGCAATGGTTATCATGCCTAAAGTCTCTAACTGGGTTAGCACCGCGTTGTGAATCGAGCCCATAGTGTTGTTTGCAAATTTTTGACAAAGTAATTTTTACATTGCACATACTATTTTTAATTTTGGGAAAATATTTGTAAAAATAGCTTGTATGTTCAGGTTTTTGTGGGGGTAGGGGTGTTTGAGAAAACATGAAAAATCAATATTTTACCGTGAAAAGTGCAAAAACATAAAAAAACCCAATATTTTTATAGCAAAAGTGTGGAAACTATATTTTTACCACAAAAATGTGTGAAAACTAACAAAACTTATTTTCAATCGCATTTTTGCTCGAGAATCTGATTTGACATTATTTTCGTGAAAATTAAAGCACAAAGAATATTGGCATTTTCACTCATCACTGCCAGTCATTTTAGGCTACTCAGGGGAGCTCTGAAGAGTGTGGAGTCAGGATTAACGTGTGTGTGTGTGTGGGGGGGGGGGGGGTAGTGGTAAGGAGATGGAGAATCCCTGAGTTCAGGGCTTCTCCTTCACCCCAAATAAATATACCACTGCATTTTCCATTTAGTTCTATTTAGTAATAGATCCATTTAGTAATACAGTAATAAAATAACCGTAAAATGTGAAATTGTCTGATTTTTCTTTCAGATTTGGAAAGTATCAGATCCTCCAGTGCCTATAGCTCAGGTAATAACATCTTGGAAAAAAAATCTTTACCAGTCAGAATTACAAAAACTAATTAAAAGCAAGAAGTTTTAAATCAGGATGATACCGTTTATTGGCTAACTAAAAACAAATTAATATTACCATTCATTTAAGCTTGCTTTTACATTTTATGCAAATTGTATGCAACTTGTAAATGGACCAGTCTATATTTCTGGGGAGTGCATTTGACTGTCCCGATCCAAGCTAATTACATTAAATTAATTTCTAACAAGACAAATTAATTAGCATCTTGTAGCCCATCTTAAAGGACAACTATCTACATTTTATGCAAATTGTATGCAACTTGTAAATGGACCAGTCCATATTTCTGGGGAGTGCATTTGACTGTCCCGATCCAAGCTAATTACATTAAATTAATTTCTAACAAGACAAATTAATTAGCATCTTGTAGCCCATCTTAAAGGACAACTATCAAAGTTAACTAAAATTATAAATGCAACATACTGTATATATCCAGCAATTACTAACAAATAGCAATGCAAAGGCTTTTCTTCATCTTTTCATGTTTTATGTGAAGAAAATATGACATTTACAGTGAACAGTTTTTACTGTGGGCATTACTATGGAGGACTGTGACCAGCACATCCAGCATACAGAAACAATCTTCACTGGCTGTAATACTGTGAAGTGTTCAGAATGTTAGCAGAAATATAGCTACAAATAGGTGTGTAAATAATCAACAGCTGCAGCTCTGTGTCTGATCCTGTGTGTGTATCTCTCTCTGCCTCACAGTGTAAAGTAAACAGTTTGCAGACAGGAAGAGCTCATTGTGAGTGTAAGGGGGGAAGCATGCAAAATCAGGAATACAGTACAGGTCCTTCTCTTCAGATCCTTCTCTCTAGCTGACAAATCCCTCAGCTGTTCTTATATAATATGTGATAAAGCAGTGTGTGTGTGTGTGTGTGTGTGTGTGTGTGTGTGTGTGCGTGCGTGCGTGCGTGCGTGCGTGCGTGCGGGTGCAGGGCAGTAACCCATTTCTCTGTGAATAGTGACAGAGAAATGGAACCTGTCTACACAGTATAGCTATAGTCTTTAGCCTGATGCCAACACAAACTGTTACAAACAGCTGATAAACAAGGCATTTTTTCACACAGGCTGTGATGAGAGATTTCTGAAAAGCTGTCTAGTGTTGCTGGCTATAACTCAATATGTATGTGGAGTTTACAGAAGAACAATTTCTTTGATCGTTGTTCTTTAAATCATTTCATGCAAGAAGCTGTTTATTTTACAGATAATTTTTACTGATCCATAATCTATATGGAACTTGTTTTTCGTTTGCTGGACTTATAGACATAACAGTGTAAATGTGAGGAAAAGGCAGACGCTTATACCTACAGACATTAGATTATACAGAATGGTTCATGGTCATTAAAAGCAGAAGGCAGACCAGATCAAATTGTGCCTGATAATTTGGGTGCCACCATAGGCCACGGTAGAAATTGCAGTCATTCTATAGTGGAACCCCAACTTTCAAATTTAGCAGCAGAAGAATTAGGGCAATAGCGGGGGCTGTTAAACTGTGGCTATGGTGGGCACTGGACAATTGTGGAACTCCAACTTTCAAATTAAAGTGGAAAACAGAGAAATGCACCCTGTATGTATTTAGAGAGTTTAGCCTGTTTAATTCCCCCTCATTTGTGTCTAATCATAAGTTGTAATTTGATCCCCTCCTTGACTGCCTATGGCAGATAAGCAGATAAGTCCATCTGATAGTATAGGCTGTTAACAATATGTCTGCTTCCATGAATCAGGAAGTAGAAACTGTTTTTAAATATGTGCAGACAAAAACCAATAAGAAGTACGTCTTTTTCAGAGTAAATTGAGCCATAAATTCCTAAAAAGGATATTCCCTAAAAAGGATTTAAAGAATGATGCTGCCAGCTTCCCTGCTCGCTACACAGTCTTTTGGCAGTTGAGCAGAGCAACTGCCATTCACTAAGTGCTTTTGAAAATAAATATATCCCTGAGAATCCTCTATAAAGAGATGGCCTTGTCCAAAACCTGTCGCTTCTGTCAGATTTCTACTACCTACTGTAAGTGACAGCAACATAGGAGAAAAGTAATTTATGGCTCATTTTACTCTGGAAAAAACGTACTTCTTATTTGTATGTGTGTGCACATATTTAAAGTTTTACAATTTTTTGCCAATCTGCCCATTTAATTTCGAAAAATGTACTCAATTTTGTTTTTAATAGTAATTATGAAAATGTAAGTAATTACTAAATTTAGAAAAGTCACTCACTGATTGTAATTACTGATTGCAATTACTGATCATGCAAAGGTCACTGCACGTGCTGTCGCTTTAAATGTATCAGGAGACCTGCAGCCACTTATAAGACAGGTGCTCTTTGCCAAGGTGCACTTAGCGGTCATGCATGCTGAGACACTTGGTTTTTGGGCCTTGCAATATCTGATAATACAAAGGTCCCTGCATGTGCTGTCACTTTAAATGTATCTGGAGGCTCTGGACCGGAACACAATTTCGAGAATGAAAGAATTTCCCCATTAAGTACAAAATTCCGATTTGTTTCAGTTACGGACATTACAAAGATTAGTGGAATTACGCATACACGCAAAAATGGGTGTAATTTTGCAAAATTACAATTTTCAATTTTGGCCGTACTTGTTATTTTGCGAATTACATGACATTTTGTGTAATCGTAATTTAGTCATTACGCTCATCACTAGAGTCTTGTCACCACTGCTGCTCAAATCCGGAACCTGGAGACATCCGGATAGTTCTATCCAGATATCTCCCAGTTACCTGTGTGTGGGGGGGGGGGGGAAGGGGGCCAGGGGATCAATCTTACCTGTCTGACGTCTTCTTCAGTCCGTCCCTCGGCGCCTCCCACGATGCGGTCTAAGCGGCGGTCACGTGATTACAAACACTTCCTCCTTCCGGGTTGGACCGCACCGTGGGAGGCGCCGAGGGGCGGACGGAGAAGATGTCAGAGAGGTAAGATTGACTCCCCCGCACAGGTTTACGGAGAGATATACGGAAAGCTACTATCTGGGTATCTCCCAGTTCCGGATTTGAGCAGCCCTGCTTGTCACGCTTCTTATCAACTAGTACCAAGGTTTATGCAGTAAATGTAGTATGTGATAGTATACCTAAAAACATTTGTGCATTTTAATTGTAGTTTTTTTTTCTGTGTTATTTCAGAGCACTCTAATCGTAGTCTAATCCCTTCAGAGCGTCACCTCGATCATGAAGGTAAAATTTCTTCTCTGGATTTTAGAGGGATATGGAGGCTGTCATATTTATTTCCTTTTAAGCAATACCAGTTGCCTGGCAGTCCTGCTGATCTTTTTGGCATCGGTAGTGTCTGAATCACACATGTGAAATAAGCATGTGACTTATACAGTCGATCTTCAATCACAAACATCTGATCTGCATGCTTGGTCAGGGTATATGCCACGAAGGATAAGGCAAAGGATTAACAAGACAGACAGCCAGGCTCCCTGCACTGTTTAAAAGAAAATAAATATGGCAGCCTGCATATCCCTCTTACTTCAAGTGTGCTTTAAAGCAAACCTGGAGTAAAAATAAACTTATCAGATAATTAAGTGTAAGTGTAGTACTGATGATAAACATATAAATAGTAACACAGAAATAAGTCTCAAGTTTTTGTTCGTTTTTTGTTTGTTTTCCCCTTTTTTTAACTCTTCTGGAAATCAAAAAGAAATGTCAGAGATTTTCTTACTATGGCTAGTTCTATATGAATCTTTTTTATCTCATTATGTCATATATTACTTCAGGTACACTTTAACTACTTCCGTACCAGCAGTCTCTGGGCCCTTAAAGGGAACCTTAACTGAGAGTGATATGGATGTTTCCTGTTAAACAATACCAGTTGCCTGGCAGTCCAGCTGATCTCTGTGACTGCAATAGTGGCTGAATCACACCCTGAAACAAGCATGTAGCTAATCCAGTCTGACTTCAGTCAGAGCACCTGATCTGCATGCTTGTTCAGGGGCTGTGGCTAAAAGTATTAGAGACACAGGATCAGCAGGTGATTCAGGCAACTGGTATTATTTTAAAAGGAAAAATCCATATCCTTCTCAGTTTAGGTTCCCTTTAAAGAGAACCAGAAATGAAGCACCCTCATGCATTTTTCCTTATATATTAATGGAAACATGACAGTAAACATCTAGTCTGCTCTTTGTTTCAACCTTCATTGCTCAGTCAACTTTGATAAAATCTCTGACTGAGCATTCAGAGTGATTCTAGCTGAGTAGTAGTGGCTCTGATTTCTTGCTATGTATCCTTGTAGCAGGAAAGCAGAGCCAGAAGGGGGTGGGCTTGGGCTTGAAAAGACATCACAGAAGACTGACTCCACTATAATCATTCCGGGGCAAAGCTAGACTGAATGCTCAGTCGGGGATTTTATCAGGGCTGATTATAAGAAGACTGAGCAGTCAAAAATAAAACAAATAGCAGAGTAGGTGTTTACTGTCATGTTCTCATTGATATGTATGGTAAAATACAGGAGGCACAGACCCACTGCTCTTGCCATTCATGCCGTTTACCCGTCGCTGCAGGCTCATGGCGGCAGAGCTCTGTGAGCCGGTCAGGACTCGGGAGCTGATTTCATTAGCTCCTAACCCTGTGATCAATGTGACCAATGAGATTGATGATTGGCTCACAGTGATTACGGGGTAAGGAGCCTGACCAGCTCTACTGTCATAGCGTCGGCAGAGAGAGGGGCCTGTGGTGATGTGAGAGAGGCAAGATTAGTGGTAACTTCAGATCTATGTGAGCACGGTAATGGAAATCCTTGCCCTGGCAGGAATTAACAGCCACAAATGGTGCGTAGATTTCAATTACTGCGGGCTGTAAGCGGTTGAGTATCAGAACTTATATTTACTTTGCAAGGTCAAAGATTCTCTTCTGTCTTCTTCTTATTTAGTGAACCCTCACTGCTCTGCAACTGCTCTGCCACAGGCCCCTCACCAAGCAGGGATTATTTAATTAGTGCAACTGTCTATGCCAACCTAAGAAACCTCTAGTATATTGCTCTCTGCCCCCACATTTTTCAACTTTTTATATCACTTTCTATAAGCACATGAAGGCAAACTTGATTGCATACATGCAAAAAAAGGGCACCTAGAAATTTGGGCGCTGGAAAAAAAAAAGCTATTCGAATATTGGTAAATTAACCAATATTCTACTATTTTGCAGTGCTAATTCAGATCGTAAAATATCTGTAAATGTTACTGATATTTCATTACAACTAAACCCAACATTATTCTTACACAGATCCTTCCCTCTACCAATGCCTAACCATAACCACCTCCGATGCCTAACCCTATCCATCCCCCCCCCCTGCAGATGCCTAACCATAACCCCCCCTTTGATGTCTAACCTTAAACTCCCACTCTGATGTCTAACCCCTTCAATATTTATCCCTAAGAAAACACTTTATGCCTAACCTTAAAGAGAAACTCTGACCAAAAATTGAACTTTATCCCAATCAGTAGCTGATACCCCCTTTTACATGAGAAATCTATTCCTTTTCACAAACAGACCATCAGGGGGTGCTGTATGAATGTTATTGTGGTGAAACCCCTCCCACAAGAAACTCTGAGGAACTCCTGGCAGTTAGTGATGGGCGAACACCTGGATGTTCGGGTTCGGGAAAGTTCGCCGAACATGGCCGAGATGTTCGGCATGTTCGGGCCGAACCCCGAACTTTCCGAACATCCAGCTTTTGGGGGCCATATGGGGTCGCAGGCATAAGGGGGGAGCATGCCCCGATCGCGGGGGGGGTCGGAAATTCCCCCCACCCCCTCCGCTAGCGCTCCCCCCTCTGCCCGCTTCCCCATTCAAAAGTTTAAGCAAAGTACCTGTAGTGGATGGCCTGGCAGTGGGCGGCACTGTGGAGTGAGGAGGAGGAGTCCGGAGAGTGACGAGTTGAGGGAGGCCGGGCAGCGGGCGGTTCAGCGGAAGTACCCTTGTGGTACTTCCGCCCTTTCTCTGACCTCACGCCCGCTGCCCGGCCTCCCTCAACTCGTCACTCTCCGGACTCCTACTGCCAACTACTATATCAGGCACTTCAGGTGCCAAAATGTCCCCCTATAGACGATATTAGTTTATGGTGGCAACTATGGTGGTGCCAAAACTTTTAAGGTGCCTATAGTGCCCACATTTCCTGCTTCTAACTGTTTGGCTTATGCCCAATGCCTTACAATAAATATTACATTTTTCTTGCTGCCAGGGTGCACAGAAATACAGTGGAACCTTGGTTTGCGAGCATAATTTGTTCCGGAAACATGCTTGTAATCCAAAGCACTCTTATATCAAAGCAAATTTCCCCATAAAGATGAATGAAACCCAGATAATTGGTTGGTTATAAATTAATATTTAATACAAAGCAATGTATAAAATAAAGATAAAAATTTAAGCAAGACTTTCACTATAACTGACAGAATCATGGGTGTAGTAATAGAGGATGCAGAGGTTGCAACCGCATCGGGGCCCTTGAGCCAGAGGGGCCCAGAGGGGTCCTCCCTCAACTTCAGTATTAGCTCTCTATTGGTCCTGTGCTTGTAATAATCCCTTCTCTAGATACTTTGAATAGTGATAATCATTACCAAAGTGCTCCTCATCCCCTTCTTGCACCTCTGACACTGTAGTTGCCTTTGGCAGGTCTTGGTGCGCTGTATGAATTGTTATGTATAGAGTTCTTGGGGGGCCTCAATGTAAAACTTGCATCGGGGCCCATAGCTCCTTAGCTACTCCACTGGACAGAATCATTGGCATCTGTTGGCTCATACCAACCTTTTTTGTGTGGCTTTATCAAGGAATGTATCCAATGATGTTTGCTTTTGCCTGCTTTTGAGAATTTTGTGGAAATGTGTAATTGTGCAGTTCCTGCACTCAGATTAATTACAACCCCACAGCAACCAAGTGAGAAGAACCATTGGCTCAGTTGTGGTGACGTTGTGATGCCCATATATGTTTTTTGCTTCTATATCAAGACGTTGCTTGTATATCAAGTGAAAAATTCAGAAACATGTTTGCTTGTATTGCAAAGCACTCTCATATCAAGTTACTCTTAATCCAAGGTTTTACTGTACAGATATCACTACTTTTATGGTTAAACAATGCCATTGCAAAAGCAGATTTATAGATGGCCAGCTTCCAGGCCCGGATTTACATCACAGGAGCCTATAGGCACAGATCTTCTGGCACCCTACACTTTGCCCTCCATGAACTTACAAACACCCACCGAAAATCCCCACAAGTGTGCTGGCTGTCTCAGCTGTCACTTTTCTCTTGCTACAGGTGTCCCTTAGCATTAGGTAGCCTGAGATACCCTCGATATTATGTAGCTAGAGGTGCCCCCAACTGAAGGGACATCTTGTCAGTGGAATGCCAAGAGCTGGGTGAGTAACCTCTCATTTACTCTCTGCTCGGGACTCTGAATAGGTAAGGAGGAAGGGAGACTCTAGAGGAGTGAGCTGCCTTTCCATCATCAGGCGCCTGTAGGCACGTGCCTACATTGCCTTATGGTAAATCCGAACTTGCCAGCTTCTCTGCAGACTCTTGTGAACAACTCCTGGATAAGCAGGTCTCCTGGATAAATACTATGTAGAATGTTATACCACCATTTACTGTTATCGTATATTTATACTATTATATAATATATTCATTAGATGTGCTTCTTACGTATTCTCTCTCTCATTCTTCATTCCAGAAATACCAGAGCAACTGGTAAGATCTCCTCCAAAATATCTTCCAGTGCAATTAGTGCAACCAGCATTCTCGTGTAGCCTAATGCATGTTACCCTGCTTCCAAACAGCAATTCTACCTCTGTTTAGTTCTAAGGTTTTATGAATGTTCACCTGAAAATGTATGATTATTTTTTTTAAAGGTGCGAATTCCCCTACAAAGTGACATTCCTGTTGTTGAAGGCAACTTAGAGGTAAGTGAAGGCCATAAGATACGAGGTTAAAATGAACTGAACCATACGGTGTTAGCATTGTGAATATTTTTGTTATCCATATTAAAATAAGGTAGCTTCAAATGGAGACTTTTTGTGTTCTAGAAGATGTCTCATCACTTTTTCCAAATAACTTCTTCAGGACTATTTAGAATTCTTAAGCTGTAATTAAGACAGAAAAAGTTATTTGGCAGGGGTGATGCGGAAGTGTCTTCCACAACAGAAAGGGTCCTTTTCTAACTACTTTATTGAAATAGGGACCTTCACAGAAATATTTTTATTAAAAAAGTAAATTACTTTTCTCTTTTTTTTTCCAGGCTCAGAAAAAAAAACAAAAGACCTCTAGATACAGAGTAAGTAGAAAAATACATTAAACGCTTTCAGACAGAACCATATTTCTGGAAAGGCCACAAAGGCCTGGGCCTTGGGTGGCTGTAGCCCAAGGGTGCACCTGAACATGAAATAGGGGCTGCTACCTATGGAAGAGAAGGCTGCATATGGGGAGCAACACATGAAAAAGGGAAGCAGATGCCTAAGGAAGCTGTTCATTAAAGAAAGGGGCTGTAGTACATGAATGTTACACATGGTAGAGGGGGCTACACATAAAAGGGAATGAGCATTGCTGCACATGGAAGTGGACCCCCAACATACTTGGCCTGAGGGCAGAAATAGTATAAATCCAGCCTTGCTTACAGATACAGCTAAATCAAATGCCTATTTGTTGTGACTTCCTTTAAAAACCGCATCAGTTCTTATAGATATACTTCTTGTAGAATTATAGTCAGGTATGATTCACTAAATATACCTAGCCGCTGCTAATGATCATCATTCCCATAGCTGTCAATATAGGTGATGCTTTAACCACTTTGCCGCCCAGGTACAGTATATCTACGCCCCTTTTAACGTCATTTCCCCACCCGGGGTGTAGATATACGCACCCCCGCTGCTACCACCACTGTCCGCGCTCCCGCTCGCACATGCGCGTGCTCCCGTGCTCGTGCACACCACCGCTCGTTCGGCCGGAGATCAATGAACGGGAACACAGTTCCCATTCTTGATCTAAGTCCCCGCAGCAATGATCGGCTGCTTCCAGAAGAAGCTGTGAGATCATTGTGTAAAAAAAAGTTTCCCATCCACACTACACTTCCTGTAAGCGTACTTACTACGCTTGCAGGACCATAAAAAATTACTGTGGCCACCTTGTGGCCAAATGGTAAAACTACAGTCAAAAAGATTTTTATATACAAATAAATATATTTTTACATTTTAAATTAACTCATTACCTCCCACACTTCCCAATTGTTACTAATTTTTTTTTGTAAGAATTGAATAAACAAGAGAAATTACAATAAAAAAAACATAAATAGTTACCTTAGGGACTGAACTCTTTAAATATTTATGTCAAGAGGGTATAACACTGTTACTTGGGGATGGACGCCTGTAATTGGGAATGGACGCAAAACTGAAAAAATGCACCTTTATTTCCACATAAAATATTGGCGCCAAACATCGTGATAGGGACATAATTTAAATGGTGTAATAATCAGGACAAATGGGCAAATAAGTTACATGGATTTTAATTATGGTAGCATGCATTATTTAAAAACCTATAATGGCCAAAACCTGAAAAAAAAAATTTTTCCAAGTGTTGTCCTATTTTCCCATTAAAACACATTTAGAATAAAATAATTTTTAGCATAATGTCCCACCTAAAGAAAGCCTAATTGGTTTCGAAAAAAACAAGATATAGTTCATTTCATTGTGATAAGTAATGATAATGTTATAGGCAAATGAATGTAAGGAGAGCTGAAAGGTGAAAATTGCTTGGATTATTATTATTTATATAGCGCCAACATCTTCCGCAGCACTGTACGGAGAATATATTGCCCTGTCACTAACTGTCCCTCAGAGGAGCTCACAATCTAATCCCCACCATAGTTGTTTGTCTATGTATGTATTGTGTAGTGTATTTATTGTAGTCTAGTGTCAATTTAGGGGGAAACCAATTAACTTATCTGTAAGTTTTTGGGATGCGGGAGGAAACTGGAGTGCCCGGGGACACCCACACAGACACAGGCAGAAACGCCTTGCAGATGTTGACCTGGCTGGGATTTGAACCTGGGCCCCAGCGCTGCAAGGCAAGAGTGCTAACCACTACACCACCGTGCTGCCCGTAATTTACTTGGATGGCAAGGGATCACCAGGACAGCCAGGCAATCGGCATTGTTCAAAAGGATTAGAGGCAAAGGATCACCAGGAAAGCCAGGCAATTGGCATTGTTCAAAAGGAAAAAAAATATGGCAGCCTCCATATTATTCTCAGTTCAGGTTTCCATTAATTATTTAACCACTTCTGGGCCTTGATGATTGAAATATACGCCCTGTTTTGGTCCTGTTATACCTGCCAGGGAATAGATTTCAATCATCCCGCTACACGCTATCACCACTACCACCGATCACGCTGATCTCTCCCCACCCCAGATCACTCGCCCTGCTGTCGGTCATTACTCTAAGCCAATCCTACTGGCTTCCATTGATAGACAGTGTCAGGAGGCAATGAAAGTGGCTCCTGACCTGCTGACACAGTTCTGCCGTCATAGCGATGGCAGATAGAGGGGCCTGCGGGGATGGAGGAGTGGCATGATTGGTGGGAGCTGCGGCAATTCATCGGGAGGCGACGTTATTTGGTACCAGCAGTCTCTGGTCCTGAAGACGGCACAGAAATGCTGGTACCGAAGTGGTAAATTACCATTCCGCTAAGGAGGGAAATGTGAGGAAAGAAAACATGTGTGGTGAAGGCTTATAGACAAGGTCACAACTACCTCCTGTAATCACATATCACAAGAAGTTTAAGTAGTATGAGGAGGACGAGGATGAAGCCAAATTATTCATTTCTGCCCATCCTCTACAGATGTTGCATGATTGTGCATTATATACAGATTTATATGGTATAGGGAACAAATGACTGGATATGGTCAATAAGAAGCACATAATTGCAGATTGCGTGCAAATATAATGCAAATTGTGTGCACCAATCAAATTCACTCTCTGCTGCATGTCAGTCAAAATCATTAGCATATTACTAAATACATTTACAGTAAGCCACATACTCCTAAGCAGCATAGAATGCATTTGTCAATTATTTATTAGAAAAAGATCTTATATAACATTTACCATTCTTGTCCATAGTAATTAATATTTTCTTGTTTATCCTTAATTATCAGGTACCATTTATCGGGGGTAAAAAACTTAGTGACAAGGTAAAGACTGATAATTGTTGCTTTAATCTAACAATTTTGCCTGACTGGCTCTACTGAAAGGAATTTTACAGTGGCTGCAATATAATGAGAAAAACTTATGTAGTACTAATCCCACTTGGAACTTACCTGGGTTTCATGTTTCATGTTTTCTCTGTAATGCTTTGATGAGCAGTTTTGCTTGATAAGGTACAGAACGTGTGTGGATATGAAAAACACTCTAGAACACATACACATATTGCATTACTCCTGATATAAATTGTCTTATATACCTGTACAATAAAGAGGCACACTCACCTGAAATGGGTGAATTTAATATTTTCCCCACCAATTTGTCCCCCACCAGAGGGCTCTCCAGACATGAAACAATGAGGACTGGTGCACACCTAAAAGCATTATCGTAATCGCAAACTCTCAACGTTTTTAGAAGTGATTTTTCTAGGCATGCACCTAGAGATTTTCTAGGTATACCTATTGATTTTTGGAGTGTTTTTGGTGTAGCAATTTTTATTTTTTTGTACAACAACAAAACACAAAATGATAGGAAAATCGTTCTGTTCTAGCACTTTTTAGAGTGATTTTCCACGTTCCTATACTTGACATTGAGGTTGAATCACCTCAGATATGCTGCAGGACCCACGTTTGCATTTGTGAAAAAAATCACATTGCTCTGGAGAGATCCATCCCATTTAAATACATTAGCCAAGCGCTTTTCAAAATACTAGCATTTTGAAAAGTCCTCAGAAGCGCTCTTGGTGTGCGCCAGCCCTGATTCTGTGTTATGGTATATAGTGAGGGAGAAGACACTGATCTCATGCTTCTTCTGCCCTCTGGTGGCTGGAAAACTTAGATAAACAAGAAGGGTGCTGTAGTCCCAGTCAGAAGTGTGTCTAAACTTTGTATTTTATAACCACACAAGGCAAATACACATTTAAAAGTTCCAGTACCTATTAAAGTCCTTGGGGTAAAATGCCTGTTATTTACACAATACTTGGGGGTAAATCACAGGGATGCTTGGGTACCCCTTTTTAAAATCCGAATGGATTCGGATCCGGATACCCAGCTATCTGGATCCGACTCGGATATCCGAATCCGAACTTTGCGGCATCCGATTCTGATTGGATATCTGAACCCATTATCCGGGAAATCCAAATTGATTCGGCTATCGGGATAGAAAACTCGAAGTGGTCTTTAAATTGCTTCCAAAAGTTTTTTAAGGTAAATTAGGCATGTAACATCATGTTTATTTTTAAGAGAAACACTAACTGATTATGTGGGGAGTTAATTTACAGCCATTTTTTTTTTGTATTTTAACATCAGGAATTCAGGACTAGGTTCCAGACAGCGGTCGTGCAGCCCACATCGTGTCCAAAGTCCAACCGCACAAGTGGGACATGACAGTTTTCAGCCCAGGCACCTCAAAAGATTTGAGCAGCAATTGTGTTTTGGGTTAAATATAGGTGGTGTCAGCACAGCAGCAGTGGCCTGTAGCACCCTGGCAGTGGGAGCAGCACAGGCAGCAGGAGCAGGGCAATGCAGCAGCAGCAGATGTAACATGTGCCAGGGGCATGCCGGACGTGGCATTTGTACATGGCACATAGCGTTGGTACCAAATTGTAAAAAATTGTGAACCAGGCGGCTTAGTTAGTAATAGTTAACAATCAGGAGGAACCAGGAGGTTGTGGTGGTGGTGGTAAAGGGTGGTAAGGCAGACAGTGATTCCCAGCCACTTCATGTCCCCCTCTTGCCAACAACAGGGAAAGACTCACCCAACAGGGTTTTGCAGAGTTTTTTCCTTGCACGGGAAGCGGTGTAGGGAGCAAAGGAGGCCACTGAGGACTGGCCGCCTGAACAGGCCTCAGTGTTGGCAGGAGTGGTAGAGGGGGTTCTGGTGCTCTGAGTCTAACCACTTAAAGCACCAGCTTGCTTCAGCCAGATGATGTGGGGTACTTGTACTTTATTAAAATTGGGGTTGGACGGTTGGACTTTAAAGCAAACCAGCACAGAGTGACAGACAGCAGAGGAGAAGACAGTGTACACTAACTGTCTAACTGTCACACTGACAATGCTCAGCACAGTAGCACTGCAGTAATCTGTAGTAAGCTAACACAGTACTACTCTAACAACTAACTAGCACTGCAGTACTAACTACACAATAACATTGTAATACTATTCCCTAACCTATACTGTGGCTAATAGCAGGCCAGGTATCTGTGCACAGCACACACAGACACAGGACCTAATAGCAGCTGCTGCAGCAAAGAGTCTGACAGTCACTGAATGAAATCAAGCTAGCTAACTAATAAACAATAGAACAATAGTGTAGTGAAGGTGATTAGCACTGAAAAGCTTTAGGTTTATCACTGTATACAGCACTTGCTAGGCCAGCAGCACTGGAGCATGTCTCTCAGTGAGCATTCACAAGCAAGGACGAGATTTCTCATCATGGCACCCCTCCTTAACAGGGATGAGCAGAAACTACGCCAGTGCAAATTTACGCATCGTAGTTCGCATCTACGCATCATAGTTCATAGGCGACGTTTCAAAACTACGCTTACGAATTTACGCGTAGCGAAGTACCACTATGCGTAGTTTATGCCTGCTACGCGTAGATAAAATATGTATTGTGAAGTAAACTACAAACACGTTAATCACGGCTATTTTTCCGCGTACTATTGTATGCTTACAAAATTACGCATTGGAAAGGGGAATGTACGCATAGAAGAGTACTCGGTTTAAGCATTTCTAGAGGAATTAATTTGGAAATATTTCCACATTAGGGCATAAGCGTCCACATACAATACGCTTTGCAGTACGCGTAATTGCATATTTTAACACGTAGTCTACGAAATGCATATAAAGCGAATGTTTGATTTTGAAGCCGTAGTTTGGCGAAGCATAATTACGTAAAACTACTCGTACTTCCAGCGTAGCAAAGTTAGCTGACTACAAACATCCCTGCACCCTAATATAAAGTGGGGGCTGGCCAGGGTTCCCTTCTGTGATTGGGTGCTAGGGCTTAGGCTGGGAGCCCTCTGATTGGCTCCATGAGGTCAGGAGGGGCTGGCCAGGGTTCCCTTCTGTGATTGGGTGCTAGGGCTTAGGCTGGGAGCCCTCTGATTGGCTCAATGATGTCATGGACGTCATCTCCTTAGTTACAGTATCCGGATTCAGGTATCCGACCTCAGTATCCGACCGGATTCCAGATTTCAGATAGATATCCGAGTTTACTCGGATAGCGCTATTCGGATTTGCACAGGTATCTGGAATCCGATTCAAAGTTTGGATAGGGGTAAAAAGTTTGGATTATCTGGGTAGTTTGGATATCCGAATATTGGATGAGCATCTCTGGTAAATCAAACTATCTCAATAACTACCCCAATGTTAAAGGGAAAATCAATTAAGGGATGAGCAGAAACTACGCCAGTGCAAATGTTCGCATCGTAGTTTGCATCTACGCATCATAGTTCGTAGGCGAAGTCTCAAAATTAGGCGTACGATTTACGCCCCTACGTGTAGTTCTCATGTGTATTGCGAAGTAAACTACAAATGCGTTATTTGCGTCTATTTTTCCGCGTACGATTGTATGCATACAAAATTACGCATTGGAAAGGGGAATGTATGCATAGAAGAATTACTGTTATAAGCATTTTGAAAAGGAATTCATGCGTACATTTTTAAGCATAATGGCATAAGCGTCCGCATGTACTACGCTACGCACTACGCGTAATTGCGTATTTTAATGCGTATTCTACGAAATGCATACGAAACAATTATTTGCTTTTGAAGCCGTAGTTTGGCGAAGCGTAATTACGTAAAACTACGTGTAGTTCCAGCGTAGCGAAGTTGGCTGACTACGACCATCCCTGCTTCTGCCTTCATAGCCGGAGGTCACACAGGAGCGCCACATGGAGTGAAGTGACGAAAGGTGGTGAAATGGGTAATTTAAGCCTCTTAAGCCTCCCTGCCCTGGCCATGTACACTTCAGTACAATTTTTTGCTTTTTTATGAAAATGATTTCACTGCTTCCCTGGTTTAAACAAAATAGTATCTTTTAGATAGACCAGACACTTGCCATTTTCATTTGCAAGGAGGTAACTTCAGAAACAAATTATTAATTGATAGTTTTGAGAATAAAATACATATATTCGAAAGATGCATTTTTTCTAGTCACTGTTTGTATGGCGGGTAGCCCAGATACCAGCTATTTTATTGAGCGCAGAAGGCACCCAAATGTCGTATTATAGCTGCTTATCAGGGCTATTAACATGGCCCTCTGGTGCGCAAACCTCGTCAGCTCCTGATAAAATACAAGGGGCTTGATTCACAAAAGAGTGCTAACTAATAGAATGGTTGTTTTGCGTGATTTTTCGCATTGCGCGCGATCGCGAATTTTCGTGCGAATCGATAATGTTTTTGTGCGCAAATGGGAATTTTTGCATGCAAAAATCGTTTTCACACAAAAGATTTGCGTTTGTGCGCAAAAACATTATTGTTTTGCGTGAAAATTCGCGATCGCGCGCAATGCGAAAATTCGCACGGAAATGGCTGTGATATCAGTTAGCACTCTTTTGTGAATCAAGCCCAAACTGTGGTGAAGGCAGCTCCGATATTGCAGGTTTTTTTGGTGGGGGTGCTAGAGTTTTAGGCATAGGTTGGGAGGTTGGTTAGGGTGAGGAATTGATTGGAGGGGTTAAGCATCAGTTGGGGAGGGGGTTGGTTAGGATTGGGAGAGGAAGGGTTCAGGTGAGAGTGGTGTTTGTTTAGGCGATAGTAAAATATCAGTAAAAATGATTAGTATCTTACTATTATAATTAAATGGCACCTGCTAGCAGAATAATTAGTAGATTTACCAATATTCAATTAGCAATTATCTCCAATGCCTATTTTGGGTGCTTTTTTTGCATGTACACCTGCTGGAGAGTCATACAAAGTCAGTAAGTGGGTTGAAACTAGTGCTGGGAATTGGTGTTTCCCCGTCGGGATAATTGATACTACCGCCGCTACTCAGCGTCGCACCGCAGATTCCCGACGACATTCGCAGGCTACTCAACGCGTGCAGGAAAACAGCTCCTGCACGCGTTGTTAGATGTGAAAGGAGCCTTATAGATTGCACGGAGTATCGAACGCGGAAAACGTAACGTGTATTCCCAGCATTACACATTATACACTGTTCACAGCAGTTTTCAAAGCAGATTATAAACCAATACACAATTGGTATACAGACATTAATTAAAACCGCTAATTTAATTTTAGAGATACAGGTATTTAACAAAAAAAAAGTGCCTTTCAGTTTTATTGAGCTAGCTTGCTTACCCTTCCACTACAGATGCAATGTGAGTTTGCTGCAAAGACTGTAAATTCCTTTATTTGAATGTAACCAGTGGTGAAGATGTGACCAGCACTGCAGTGCCCCTATGTATTTTTGAATTATGGGAACACTCACCCAAATACCCCCTCTTTCCATTTCCATATAGCTTTAAGCTGTCAATTTCATAAAAGATCTGACTGGACTGCAATTAATATATGGAATAAAAGACTAAGCATTAGGGAAGATCGAGAATTATTTTGCAAAATCGTGGTGTGTGTGTGTGTGTGTGTGGTGTGTGTGGTGTGTGTGTGTGTGTGTGTGTTTGTGTGTATATGTGAATGTGTTTGTTGGGTGGGAGGGGCACAGGCTACATAAGCAAGGGTTATCTTACCTGAACTTCCACTTCCCTTTGGATGTGTCCCTTGCCACATTCCATCTCCTTAAACTTCTGCGTTCTAAGCCAGGAAATCCTCTCTGAACGCGGGAGTTGAGGAGATGGATTGCAGTTTGGAATGCATCGGAAGGCAAGTGGCGGCTTAGGTGAGTTAACTTTGTGTAAACAGACTGTGCCCCCCACACACTGCAGGACAATTTCACATTTTACAAAATCATTCTTGCTGAGCTCTATGCTTTTGCAGATGTGTACATTTACTAAAGATATTTGTTAAGTTGGAGGCAAACACAATAATTGCCGATAGCAGAATATTGGTTAAGTCACCAAGATACTACTATTAACTTGAATAACCGAAACCTCACATTTGCTCTTCCCTACCTACCCCTAACACTAACCCTCCCTCTACCTACATGTAACACTAACTCCTCGGCCAATGACTAACACTAACCCCCACATCTACCCTACACCTAAATCTCCCCCCAAACACCAACCCCCCCAGCCCCCCCTCCCCCCGTGCTTAACTATACTAAACCTGAAAGTGCATGGCTTTTTTTTTGGGGGGGGGGGGGCATATTCTTCTATTCAGTGATGATCATAATTTGCTAATAACGATTACACAAAATGTTGCGTACATTTCCACTGTTACACCTATACATAGTTACAATTTGGAAATTCAATTAATTTTGTGTCGACTTTAGCGGTTAGTAGCAAAGCATACTATCATCACCAAAATTTCTATGAATGATAAGAGGAACAATGGGGACAAGTTAAAAAAAGACCAGAAAAAGGACAGTTAAAAGCTATTTTTCCTTTCCATTTTTAAATCAATTTCTCAAAAAAGTTATTTATTAAAAATTCTTATTTTAACAGTAATAACCTTAGCAATTTTGGTGATTATAGCATGTATGAGGGCTTTGCTATTAACCACTAGTCAGGAAAAAATTACATGAAAATTATGCAAAATTATGGTTCAAACGTAATTAACCATTTATGCCACCAGGACGTGATTGTCACATCCAGGCGGCTGCTGTAGTGCTGCTGTGCGCTTCCATGCACATGTGTTGTCCCCCATTAGCCTGGAGATCAATGAATGGGAACATAGTTCCCATTTATTGATCTAAGTCCCCGGTAAAAAGACCAACAGCTTCTTATCAGAAACCGCTGGCTTTCTGATAAAAAAAAGTTTCCCATCCTCCTTATGCTACCTGGAAGTGAGAGAGTTTGCTTCCACGACTAAAAAAATTTTTGGGGACTGTGGCCATCTTGTTTCCAAATAGTAAAACTCTACATACATTTTTCAATGAAATAAACACACATTATTACATTTAAAATGAACTGTTTACCTCCCACAATTACCCAATTAAAATTTTTAATGAAGAAAAAAATACAATAAAAAAACAAACAAAAAACAAAAACAAAACATAAATAGTTACCTAAGGGTCTGAACTTTTTTAATACGCTTGTGAAGAGGGTATATTACAATTTTTTTTTTTTTAAATTATAAGTTTGTAAATTGAGATGGATGCAAAACTGAAAAAATGCACCTTTATTTCCAAATAAAATATTGGCGCCATACATTGCGAAAGGGACATAATTTAAATGGTGTAATAACCGGGACAAGTGGGCAAATAAAATACATAGGTTTTAATTATGGTGGCATGTATTATTTTAAAGCTACAATGGCTGAAAACTGAGAAATAATTAATTTTTTCAATTATTTTCTTAATATTCCTGTGAAAATGCATTTAGAAAAAAATAATTCTTAGCAAAATGTACCACCTTAAAGAAAGCCTAATTGGTGGTGGAAAAAGCAAGATATAGATAAATTCATTGTGATAATTAGTGATAAAGTTATTGGCGAATGCATGGGAGGTGAAAATTGCTCTGATGCATAAGGTGAAAAATACCCATAGGCTGAAATGTTTAACTAGGATTTTCCCAAAATTTCAGATTACGATTTTGCATTGTAATTTCAAATTACAATGCAAAATTTTGATTGTGCAAAATTCATACTTATCACTACTTATACATGTTGTCTTATATTGATATTCCACACTTGGCACTGCCCATAATCAGCTGCCTAAAGCTATCATGACAGTTTCATCAACCCAGGATAATTACTAATTCATCAATCGTTAACAATCCAAAGACAGATAATGCAAATTCTTTTTACATGTATTTTAATCAGCAAAATCTCACAGCTCGTGTCCCTTTTCTTTCTTTTTCAGATGGTGTTTTTCATTATTGGAGGACTCGTTGGCCTTTTGTTGATTATATTAATCATTATCTTGTGTGTCACATTATAGTGAGATAAATGATAGATGTTCTGTAAATAGAGGGCAGGGCTGAATGGACTTTAGAATGAAATTACTACATAACTTTTGTTAATTGTGTAGTGTAATTTCCACTGCTAAAACCTCCACCTGCGGGCCTCCTACTAATATTATAACCATGCACACGATGGTTACCAAGCTGTAATGAACCTCCTGTGTGCATTTTTCCATAAACCACTTTTATAAGCTGTTACAGTGAGCATTGTGGGTAAATGCTGCACTATATGGGTTCTGCGACAACATGGCCTTTTGCATCGATCACTGTTGCGACAGGCACACACAATCAGTGGCAGCGGTTTCTATCTTGGACCTACATCTAGGCAGCATGAGCCTCCGCTTTTCAGGATTTAGGACCTACGTCTGTGCAGCATAAGTAGTTAACACATTTGGTGAAAAAAAAAAAATTCACGCCAATATATTTTCGGGAGTATTCTTTTTTTTGTGTGTGTGAAAGTGATAATGAAATGAAAATGGTCCATTTGCTCATCAATAACTAGAAAAAGTTGTGGGAGTGGTCAAAAATATCTTACCTTAAAACCATAAAATATAGGAGCAGTTAGATCTTACCTCCACCAATGAACAAATCACATGGGTAGAAATAATTTGAATGATGCACAAATTATTTCTACCCATCCGGTTTGTTCATCGGTGAATTTAAGATCTAACTACTCCCATATTTTTTGATTTTAAGATAAGATATTTTGGGTGCCTCCCACAAGTCTTGTTAGTTATTCCTTAACCCTTTGGGGTGGTGTTTTGTACACACTACTGCGTCCAATCATCTAGGGCAGTGATCTGCAAACTTGGCTCTCCAGCTATTAAAGAACTACAAGTCCCACAATGCATTTGACTTTATAAATCATGACTGCGGCTGTCAGACTCCCGCAATGCATTGTGGGACTTGTAGTTCCTTAACAACTGGAGAGCCAAGTTTGCAGATCACTGATCTAGGGAGAGGGACTGACCAGTACCTGCCTAGCAGATCTGGGATACCAAACGGGAACGGTTAATCTCCCGTAAGCTCGGTCGGTGGTTGCAAGAGTGCAACCCATGCTTGTGAGTATATTCTACTACTCTACTCTTCCTCTTTTTACCTAACCATATTGCACCATTGGGCTCCTGGTACCTCCCATTACAGAACTTTGGCACTTGGAACAACAACTACCAGGAGTCATCCCATATCCTCATTTGTTCATAACTAATTATTAAACTATATGGTCAACCATTTCAGTTGGTTTCCTGCAGAACCTGCTGCTGTAACAGAACATAGTATCACCAGGGGCTTGAGTCACAAAAGCGTGCTAAGTGTTAGCATGCCAGTGAAAAGCCCTTTAGCTCATGCAAACATGGTCTCTTCACGCGCTAATATGCACATAAGAGTTTGCACGCATGAAGTTTAGCACTGTGTGCGTAAAGTTTTGTGCGCAGCGCTTCGCATGCAAAATTAGCCACTTCATATGCTAAGTAGCGTGATAAGCATACTTTGCATGCAAAGCGGCTGATTTTGCAAGGGAATGGAACGTAGCGCGCAGCGCCGTTCGCCCGCACCGTGTAACGACATACGGGCGCTAAAGTAGCACGCGAATAGCATCAGCTTTGCAGTGCAAACTACTTAGCACCCTAGTTTGCATGTGCAAAGCTTTTAGGCGTGATAACTTGAGTTATCACGCTTTTGTGAATCAAGCCCAAGGTATTATATTAATAGGGGGCAACAATTGGATATATGTCTGCAAGATAGGGTCAGGTTTGACAAAATCAAAGTCATATGATGGTTTTTAATCTCAAATCTTGAATGGAGTATTAAAGCAAACCAGAACTGACAATTCAGGTCAATGTGGTGCTATCCTCCTTACATTAACTTACCTTCCTACGCTCCCAGTTTTCTCCAGTGTTGCATCTGTACAAATGATTCCTCTAATCTACTCAGGTTTCAGCCTCACTCTTGCAGTGTAGAGATGGTCGTGATTAAGTATACTTTTTCTGGCCATGCGCAAGTTCATAGACCGCACATGCCCAGTAAAAGGAACTGCTCATGCACCTCTTTTTTTCCTCAGTACATAAGCAGCTCCTTTTACACGGCGTGCCCATTCATGGCAGTATCTGTACTGCAGGAATGAGGCTAAAGTCTAAGGTACTTCAAGCCAAATCTATTCAGTTGCTCTTCAGCTCAACAAGGCCCCTTTCACACATAGCAAAAATATGTGAGTGATTTCCATTTTTGCTAATTCATGTTTGCTGCACTTCTAATGCATGTCAATATTATCACATTTGACATGCGCTGATGTGCATATTTTTGCATTCAAATTTTCTTGAGGGCTCGTTTCCACTGTTGCGGTGCGGAATCGCCTGGATTCTAGTGTTGGGCAAACAGTGTTCGCCACTGTTCGGGTTCTGCAGAACATCACCCTGTTCGGGTGATGTTCGAGTTCGGCCGAACACCTGACGGTGCTCGGCCAAACCGTTCGGCCACATGGCCAAACTAAGAGCGCATGGCCGAACGTTCCCCGAACGTTCGGCTAGCGCTGTGATTGGCCGAACGGGTCACGTGGTTCGGGCCCGAACGCGCTCTGATTGGCCGAACGGTCACGTGGTTCGGGTAAATAAATACCCGAACCACGTCATATCTCCGCCATTTCTCTGTGGGTTTAGCTTTGGATAGGCAGGCAGGGTAGTTCGCTCTCCAGCCACGCTAGCCAGGGCCCCCCCCAGTCATTGTGTGTCGCTGCTGGGAACAGTAGTACACCGCTCGCTCAGCCACACTATATATATATAGCATTGTTTACTGCCACTGTGTACCTCGCTCAGCCACGCTATATATAGCATTGTGTTTTCTGACACTCTGTGTACACGGCTTAGCCTGGCTATATAGCATTGTGTGTACTGCCACTGTGCACCTCGCTCAGCCACGCTATATATAGCATTGTGTTTTCTGACACTCTGTGTACACGGCTTAGCCTGACTATATAGCATTGTGTGTACTGCCACTGTGCACCTCGCTCAGCCACGCTATATATAGCATTGTGTTTTCTGACACTCTGTGTACACGGCTTAGCCTGACTATATAGCATTGTGTGTACTGCCACTGTGCACCTCGCTCAGCCACGCTATATATAGCATTGTGTTTACTGCCACTCTGTGTACACCGCTCAGCCAGACTATATACCATTGTTTACTGACACTCTGTGTACACCGCTCAGCCAGACTATATACCATTGTTTACTGACACTCTGTGTACACGGCTCAGCCTGACTATATAGCATTGTGTGTACTGCCACTGTGCACCTCGCTCAGCCACGCTATATATAGCATTGTGTTTTCTGACACTCTGTGTACACGGCTTAGCCTGACTATATAGCATTGTGTGTACTGCCACTGTGCACCTCGCTCAGCCACGCTATATATAGCATTGTGTTTACTGCCACTCTGTGTACACCGCTCAGCCAGACTATATACCATTGTTTACTGACACTCTGTGTACACCGCTCAGCCAGACTATATACCATTGTTTACTGACACTCTGTGTACACGGCTCAGCCTGACTATATAGCATTGTGTGTACTGCCACTGTGTACCTCGCTCAGCCATGCTATATATAGCATTGTTTACTGACACTCTGTGTACACGGCTCAGCCAGACTATATAGCATTGTGTGTACTGCCACTCTGTGTACATGGCTCAGCCAGACTATATATCATTGTGTGTACTGCCACTCTGTGTACACCGCTCAGCCAGACTATATAGCATTGTGTGTACTGCCACTCTGTGTACACCGCTCAGCCAGACTATATAGCATTGTGTGTACTGCCACTCTGTGTACACCGCTCAGCCAGACTATATAGCATTGTGTGTACTGCCACTCTGTGTACACCACTCAGCCAGACTATATAGCATTGTGTGTACTGCCACTCTGTGTACACCGCTCAGCCAGACTATATAGCATTGTGTGTACTGCCACTCTGTGTACACCGCTCAGCCAGACTATATAGCATTGTGTTTACTTCCACTCTGTGTCTGCTGGGCCTGGGAACAGTAGTACACCGCTCACCCGCCACTGTATAGCATTGTGCTCTGTGTCGCTGCTGGGAATAGTGGTACACCGCTCACCCGCCACTGTATAGCATTGTGCTCTGTGTCGCTGCTGGGAATAGTGGTACTGTATAGCATTTCTGTACTGCCACTGTACTGTTGCCAGTTAGCGTGTACTGTAAGGATAAGTGAAATGAGGAAGAAATCCGGTGAAAGAGGAAGGGGCAAGGGAAGAGGTGTTTCCCCTGACGGTTCACGTACAGGCCACAGGGGAGCACCCAAGAAAACCCACTCAATACCGCCCATGTTGTCCAGGACAACAACCCTCACAAATCCAAAAGAACAGGACAAGATAATTACTTGGATGACCTCTCAAGCGTCCAGCAGTGGGTTAAGCAGCACCAGCACATCACGCATGAGGTCCGAGTCCTCAGCCAGTTACAAGGAGCCAGTGGGCACAAAGCTGACACAACCGGCAGCGACACCACGCACACAACTGCCAGATAACCAGTCCGATGAATTACCTCAGGACACAATGGGGTATTCGCAGGAGCTATTCCCAGCCCAACAAACTTCCACCTTTCAAAGGTCAATGTAGGAACAGCCAGAAATGCTGTGCCCGGATTCACAACCATTAACTGTGGGAAATGCACCGCGCACTGAAATACAAGGACTCGGAAACCCAAATCCCAGAGCAAGTTGGGCAGGAGGGGTTGCAATTGCAGGAGGTCGGCCGACAAGATCTGGAAGACGACGTTGGAGTGAGCTGCGCAGAGGTTGTTCTGGGGAGCTCTACTCCACGGCGCGGCCCCCCACAATGACATATGACGAGTTTGAGGAGATGGAAGAGGAGGGTATGGACAATGTGGACATAGACCCAGATTTTGTTTGTGAACGAGAACATCGCCGCCGTAGCAGCAGCACAGATGAGTCTGTTGAAGAACCCACTGCTGCACGAGTTCGCCTTGTGCCACAAGGTAGGTGACGCGCAATTTCAGGCACCACAAGCGTTGAAGTTCAAGTGAGAGGCAAAAGAGGAGCAAACAGAAATCGCCAGCAAGGAGGCAGGTGCTCCAAAGTCTGGGCTTTCTTTGAAGACTGCACTGAGGATGTTACCATGGCGATTTGCAAGGTGTGCAAGACCCGCCTGAGCAGGGGGAAAAGTATTAACAACCTCTCCACCACCAGCATGAGCCGCCACATGCTATCCAAACATCCCACTCTGTGGGCAAACGCGGCAGGACAGGGTACCAGCAACACTGCCTCCCTTGGGTTCACCAGACTCACCACCAGACCCGCCTCAGCAGCAGCAGTAGCCCAGCCATTGCGTGGTTCACAACATTCACAAACATCAGACGACGCTGACACTGTCACTTTCCGGAGTAGTGCTCTTGAGGTCTCCCAGTGTTCATCAAACACAACAACCAACAGCCCTTCCGTGTGCAGCGCTACGGTTCAGTTGTCTGTGTCGGAGATGTTTGAGCGCAAGAGGAAATTGCCAGCAAATGACCCCCGGGCCGTGGCAGTAACAGCCAGCATAGCCAAGCTTCTGGCCTGCGAAATGCTGCCATATCGAGTGGTGGAGACAAACAGCTTCAAGGGCATGATGTCAGTGGCCATCCCACGTTACGTGGTTCCCAGCCGCTACCACTTTGCGCGCTCTGCAGTGCCTGAGTTGCATGAGCACGTGGTCAGCAAAATAACCCGAAGCTTGAAGAATGCCGTTGCCTGCAAGGTTCACCTCACCACTGACACTTGGACGAGTGCGTTCGGACAGGGTCGATACATCTCCCTTACCGCGCACTGGGTGAACCTTGTGGAGCCTGGCAGCGATTCCTCACCTGCTACGGCGCGGGTGTTGCCCACGCCGCAAACAGCTGCACCGCCGTCCCTCCCACTGGATAACAACAGCAGCACCTACCTCTCTGACTCCTTCTCCTCCAACGCATCTCAAAGCTGTACCTCATCCGGAAACGCTAACCCAGCAGCAGTAGGATCGTGGAAGCAGTGCAGCACAGCTGTTGGCATGCGTCAGCAAGCGTTGCTGAAGCTGATCTGCCTTGGGGATAAGCCGCACACAGGGGAGGAAATTTGGAAGGGAATAAAGGAACAGACGGATTTGTGGCTGGCACCGCTGGACCTGAAACCGGGCATGGTTGTGTGTGATAATGGGAGTAATCTAATTCGCGCTTTAAGGTTGGCTAAGCTGACACACATCCCTTGCCTGGCGCACGTGATGAACCTAGTAGTTCAGCGGTTCCTGAGGACATACCCAGGCGTGGCCGATCTTCTGTTGAAGGTGCGTCGAGTGGCCAAACATTGTAGAAATTCCAGTACTGCTTCGGGGGCACTCGCCAAGATGCAGGAGTGCTTCAATCTCCCCCTCCATCGCTTGCTGTGTGATGTCCCTACGCGCTGGAATTCTACGCTGCACATGCTAGCACGCTTTTGTGAGCAGAAGAGTGCAGTGGTCCAGTACATGACGGCGCAGTACCGAGGCGCATCCGGACAGCTGCCAAGCTTCTGTGGATCCGATTGGGCCAACATGTTGGACCTCTGCCAAGTCCTCCAAAATTTTGAGCAATCCACGTTGCTTGTGAGCAGTGACAACTCTTAAGTCAGCATTACCATACCACTGCTCTGTTTACTGAAGAGGTCAATGTTGAAAATCAAGGAAACAGCTGTCATGATGCAACTGGGGGAATCTGAAGGAGAAAACGATCAGCGTGATGGTACCAACATCAGGCCATCCGCCTCAGGGAACGCTGGCCCCAGCAGCTATGACGAAGAAGAGGAGGAGGAACAGCTGGAGTTGGAGCAGGAATTTTATGCCACCACTGACGAGGGCCAGAGCGGTGCACGTTGGACTTCCACAATTCAGCGCGAATGGTCAGCAGAAGCAGACCAGGAGGAAGGTGACGACTATGATGCATCACAACAACTATCACAACGCTCACAAGAGGATGATGAGGATTCTGGTAGGACTCTGGCACACATGGCTCAATTCATGCTAGACTGCATTGAATGCGACCCACGCATTGTGCGTATTCTGGACAACACCAATTACTGGGTTTATACCCTTCTGGATCCACGGTACAAACACAATGTTCCAAAACTGCTTGAAGAAAGAGTCAGACAGGTCAAAATGGAAGAATACCAGCAGGCCCTTGTGGAGACTTTAGAGAGGAGATTGACATCCTCCCCCTCCTCTAGCCAGTTGTACGCTGACAGACTGACTTCCGCAAACCCAGGACGACCAGGAGGGCAGCAAACAACGCAAGCCGCAGCTAGTGCCCAAAAGGGAATGGTATCGGCAGTGTCCTTGGAGTGGGAAAATTTTCTGACACCCATGCAGCAGCAGCCCACTGAACAGCAAGCGTGCAGATCCACCTCCAACACCGATCGCCTGGAGAAGATGGTCAAGGACTACATGTCAGATGACGTAGCTGTGTCGAACAATCCATCTGCACCCTTCAACTATTGGGTATCGAAGCTAGACACCTGGCACGAACTGGCAATGTACGCAATAGAGGTGCTGGCTTGCCCGGCAGCCAGCGTTATGTCGGAACGCTGTTTCAGTGCTGCCGGAGGCATCGTCACAGATCGGCGTATCCGCCTCTCCACAGAAAATGCAGACCGTCTGACTCAAATTAAAATGAATCAATCCTGGATTGGAAATGACTACGCAACACTCCAGGACCCCAACCAAGTAACATGACCAATGAACATCTGGGATGGTGTAGCGTTTCCGGTCCCTGTTTATTGAACCTCTCATCTGTATTACATTTATGACTGCATGGCGGCAAAAAGCATTGCTGCTATATCCGCACGCTTTTTGTCCTCATGCAAGGCCTGGGTTGTTGTGTCTCAAAAAGCATGGCCTTCTCCTCCTGCGCCTCCTCCTGTTCCATCACGTCTGCTGCTGCTGGGTTAGCGTTGCCGCGTGGTCCCTGTTTATTGAACCACTTATCTTTATTACATTTATGACTGCATGGCGGTACAAAGCATGCTATCCGCATGCTTTTTGTCCTCATGCAAGGCCTGGGTTGTTGTGTCTCAAAAAGCATGGCCTTCTCCTCCTGCGCCTGCTCCTGTTCCATCACGTGTGCTGCTGCTGCTGCTGGGTTAGCGTTGCCGGTCCCTGTTTATGGAACCTCTTATCTTTATTACATTTATGACTGCATGGCGGTACAAAGCATGCTATCCGCATGCTTCTTGTCCTCATGCAAGGCCTGGGTTGTTGTGTCTCACAAAGCGTGGCCTTCTCCTCCTGCGCCTCCTCCTGTTCCATCACGTCTGCTGCTGCTGGGTTAGCGTTGCCGCGTGGTCCCTGTTTATTAAACCACTTATCTTTATTACATTTATGACTGCATGGCGGTACAAAGCAAGCTATCCGCACGCTTCTTGCCCTCATGCAAGGCCTGGGTTGTTGTGTCTCACAAAGCGTAGCCTTCTCCTCCTGCGCCTCCTCCTGTTCCATCACGTCTGCTGCTGCTGGGTTAGCGTTGCCGCGTGGTCCCTGTTTATTGAACCACTTATCTTTATTACATTTATGACTGCATGGCGGTACAAAGCATGCTATCCGCATGCTTCTTGTCCTCATTCAAGGCCTGGGTTGTTGTGTCTCACAAAGCGTGGCCTTCTCCTCCTGCGCCTCCTCCTGTTCCATCACGTCTGCTGCTGCTGGGTTAGTGTTGCCGCGTGGTCCCTGTTTATTGAACCACTTATCTTTATTACATTTATGACTGCATGGCGGTACAAAGCATGCTATCCGCACGCTTCTTGTCCTCATGCAAGGCCTGGGTTGTTGTGTCTCACAAAGCGTGGCCTTCTCCTCCTGCGCCACCCTCCTCCTGTTCCATCACGTGTGCTGCTGCTGGGTTAGCGTTACCGGTCCCTTTTCCTGGAACCTCTTATATGTATTACATTTATGACTGCATGCCGACAAAAAGCATGTTACCTGTGCAAAGAAAACAGACATTTCCCGCATTTAAAAGACAGTTTTCCCTTTGAAACTTTAAAATCGATTTTCTCAAAAACTATAAGCTCTTTTTGCTAAAATATTTTTCCTCTTGTACCCACTCCCAATGTGCACATACCCTGTAAATTTGGGGTATGTAGTATGTAAGGAGGCTTTACAAAGCACAAAAGTTCGGGTCCCCATTGACTTCCATTATGTTCGGAGTTCGGGTCGAACACCCGAACATCGCGGCCATGTTCTGCCTGTTCGGCCCGAACCCGAACATCTAGATGTTCGCCCAACACTACTGGATTCCACCGCGGACGAAATCGCATGCGGATGCGTTTCCGCATGTGGATTTCCCCGCGATTTTGCATGTGATTTCGCATGGCAAGGAGCCAGGCGAATTTAACCATGTCACTGCCTGTGCAAAGTTCCATTGCATTTCATGCGAAATCGCACGCAAAATCGCGGGGAAATCCGCATGACAAAGCCGCATGCGATTTCCCTATTAAAAGCATTGCGGGCGATTCGCCCGCATTCCTGCCGCACGCGAAATCTGACGGCTCTGCCATGCAGATTTCCCCCGCACTACCAAAACGCACCCGCACGACGCACAAGTGGAAACTATCCCATCCACTTGTATTGACTATGCGAATCCGCATGCGGTGCCTGCATGCGGATTCGCTATAGTGGAAACGAGCCCTGAGAAAAAAAATGGTCTAAGTGACTATTTCCCCTTACTGCCATGTCTGTTTCCGATTTGGACATGGCACCCATGCTGCAGTGAAGCTGCAGCAGAATTGCAATAAGGATTTGGATGTGGTCTGAAAAAAAAAACTGCTGCTGGAATTATTATTATTATTTTTTTAATTTGATGTCAATTAGCTTAATTGTTATGCCTTTACCGGTTATACACTTTCAATTTTACACCTACGGAGCTCATTTTGAATACCGTTTATATTTCTGTTATTAAATGTGGCTACAATGGTCACAGAAAATACTGTTTACATCCTTCAAAAATTGTGGCTATCTCACTGAATACCATGGTAAAGGTCCGGCACCACCATGAGAGATATGGTTAGACACCACCATGTGTGGTTAAGGTTAAGCACCACCATAGGTGGGGTTAAGGTGAGGGTTAAGGTTGGGCACCTCTATGGAGGGGATTAAGGTTAGGAACCACTATGGGGGATTAAGATTAAAGGGGAACTGAAGAGAGAGGTATATGGAGGCTGCCATGTTTATTTCCTTTTAAGCAATACCAGTTGCCTGGCAGCCCTGCTGATCCTCTGCCTCTAATACTATTAGCCATAGCCCTGAACAAGCATGCAGCAGATCAGGTGTTTCAGACTTTAAAGTCAGATCTGACAAGACTAGCTGCATGCTTGTTTCTGGTGTTATTCAGATACTACTGCAGATAAATAGACCAGCAGGGCTGCCAGGCAACTGGTATTGATTAAAAGGAAATAAATATGGCAGCCTCCGTATACCTCTTACTTCAGTTCCCCTTTAAGTACCACCATGGGGGGGGGGGTTATGCCTAGGTACCCTTATGGGGGTTAAAGGTAAGGCACCACCATGGGGGGAGGGGGGGGGGTTGAGCTGGATCATCCACAAGGAAAACCAAGGTAGCTGTCTGGGGCTTTGAGAGAGTCTAGGAGCCCCCACTAAATTTTACTAAAAAAGCCAGATAATCGTCAGTGGAGGGAAAAAACTGCTATCTTGCCTAGTGACCCATTTCTTCTTAATCCTTTTACAATGGGGCATTGAGGTTAGGCACCAGGGAGGGGTTTAAAGGTTTGGCACCATTATGGGGGTTAAGGTTAGTCCCCACCATGGGGGTTAAGGTTAGGTGCCACAGGAAGGTTAGGGTTAGAATTAGAGTTATATTCTAGTGGCGGTAACGTCCAGTGCTTTTTGTAAATACAATCACCCTCATGGGCTACAAACAGGCACCCTTTTATAAATGAAATAGTTTATCGACTACATGTAGCACCCTTTTGGAAACAAAATCCCATTTAGGGGCTAATGCCGGCCCCCTTTTATAAACAAAATCACAGTTAATTGGCTACATCTGGGCTGGCATCCTTTCATAAACAATATTGTGTTTTTCGGCTATATCCAGCACCCTTCTATAAACAAAATTACATATCTCAGCTACATTTATCTAGTGCCCTTTTATAACCAAAATCACTTCATCAGCTGCATCTGGAGTAGTGTTGGGCGAATGTTCGGGTTCGGGCCGAACAGGCCGAACATGGCCGCGATGTTCGGGTGTTCGACCCGAACTTCGAACATAATGGAAGTCAATGGGGACCCGAACTTTCGTGCTTTGTAAAGCTTCCTTACATGCTACATACCCCAAATTAGCAGGGTATGTGCACCTTGGGAGTGGGTACAAGAGGAAAAAAAATATTTGAAAAAGAGCTTATAGTTTTTGAGAAAATTGATTGTAAAGTTTCAAAGGAAAAACTGTCTTTTAAATGTGGAAAATGTCATGTTTCTTTGCACAGGTAACATGCTTTTTGTCGCCATGCAGTCATAAATGTAATACAGAGAAGAGGTTCCAGGAAAAGGGACCGGTAACGGTAACCCAGCAGCAGCAGCACACGTGATGGAACAGGAGCAGGCGCAGGAGGAGAAGGCCATGCTTTTTGAGACACAACAACCCAGGCCTTGCATGAGGACAAGAAGCGTGCGGATAGCATGCTTTTTACCGCCATGCAGTCATAAATGTAATAAAGATAAGAGGTTCAATAAACAGGGACCGGGCGTCAACGCTAACCCAGCAGCAGCAGACGTGATGGAACAGGAGGAGGCGCAGGAGGAGGAGGCCACGCTTTCAGGTGCAACTCAGGCCTTGCATGAGGACAAAAAAATGTCTGCGCAAAGCAATGCAATGAGTAGTTTTCAGGACACAATGGGCTATTCGGAGGAGCTATTCCCACCCCCACAATCTTCTACCTGTGAAAGGTCAATGGAACAGCCACAAATGTTGTGCCCGGATTCACAACCTTTTTCTGTGGAAAATGCACCTCGCACTGAAATGCAAGGCGAGGCCGAGGATGAACATGACGTCAACAACTCAACATGACGCAAAATGGGGGCGGAACAAAAAGCTGCTTTCAATGTTTTGAAGGCCTTAATTGCCTCCGGTGGCCAGTTAGATGCATCATTCATCACACCCAAATCCCAGAGCAATGTGTGCAGGAATTTGAATCTCAGGAGGTGTACCGAGATCATCTGGACAAGTGACCAAGTGACAAAGTGACCAGTGACAAAGTGACAAAGTGACAAAATGACAAAGTGACAAAATGACAAAGTGACAAGTGACAAAATGACAAAGTGACAAGTGACAAAGTGAGAAGTGACAAGTGACAAAGTGACAAGTGACAAAATGACAAAGTGACAAGTGACAAAGTGAGAAGTGACAAGTGACAAAGTGACAAGTGACAAAATGACAAAGTGACAAGTGACAAAGTGACCAGTGACAAAGTGACAACTGACAAAGTGACAAAATGACAAAGTGACAAAGTGACAAAGTGACCAGTGACAAAGTGACAACTGAGAGGTTGTTCTGGGGAGCTCCACTGCACTCAGTCGCATATGAGGAGAGGTCTCGTCGGGACTGCTGATCCTCCTCAGCTTGCTCAAAGCCTTGAGGGTTCCTGAAGATCCTCTGCTTGGAGTTCGCCGGGGTTCAGCTTGGTGTCGGGGTCGGCGGCGTCCTCCTCACTCCAACGTGGCAGATCTTCTGTTGAAGGAAAAAAAAAAAACATTGTTAAAAGTCCAGTACCGCTTCTGAAGGACTCACCAAGAGATGCAGGAGCGCTTCAATCTAGCGCACCATCGCTCGCTGGGTGATGTCCCTGCCTACGCGCTGGAATTCTACGCTGCACATGCTAGCATGCTTTTGCGCAGTGCCGAGGCGCATTCCAGCAGCTAGTAGCTACCAAGCTTCTGTGGATCTGATTGGGCCACCATGTTGGATCTCTGCCAAGTCCTCCAAAATTTTGAGCAATCCACGTTGCGTGACTGAGCAGTGACAACTCTACAGTCAGCATTACAATACCACTGCTGTGTTTACTGAAGAAATCAATGTTGAAGATGGAAACCGCAGGCATGATGCAAGTGGGGGATTCTGAAGATGAAAACGATCAGCGTGATGATACCAACATCAGGCAACCTGCCTCAGGAAACGCTGGTCCCAGCTATGACAAAGAACAGGACGAGGAACAGCTGGAGTTGGAGCAGGAATTGGATGCCCCCACTGCCGAGGGACAGAGCGGTGCACGTTGGACTTCCACAATTTAGCGGGAAAGGAAAGCAGAAGAGGAAGAAAGTGATGCTGGTGACGAATATGGTGCATCACAACAATCACAACGCTTACAAGAACATGAAGATAGAGGAGTCTGGCAGGACTCTCTGGCACACATGGCTCAATTCATGCTAGACTGCATTGAACGCGGCCCGCGCATTATTCACTATTCATTATTATTCATTATTCTGGAATCTGGACAACACCAATTACTGGGTTTATACCCAGTTTATACAAACACAATGTTAAAAAACTGATTGAAGAAAGTGTCAGACAGGTCAAAAATGGAACAATTCCAGCAGGCCCTTGAGGATGGAGACTTTAGAGAGGAGATTGACATCCTCCTCCTTCTCTAGCCAGTTGTATGCCGACAGACTGACTTCAGCAAACCCAGGAGGACCAGGAGGGCAGCAAAGAACACAAGCTGCTGCTAGTGCCCAAAAGGGAATGGTATTGGCAGTGTCCTTGGAGTGGGAACATTTTCTGACACCCATGCAGCAGCCCACAGAACAGCAATCGGGCAGTTCCACATCCTCCAACACCAATCGCCTAGAGAAGATGGTCAAGGTCCAGGACTACATGTCAGATGGCGTAGCTGTGTTGAACAATCCATCTGCAGACAGACGGTGAGTGTGACAGGCAGCACAGAAGGACCATGGCAACTCACTCATAGTACCACAGTTTGATAGTGCTGCCCAAAAAATTATATGGATCCGTGGACCCGGGCACTGCAGGCAGTACTGGGAAGTGGGAACGCAGATTTTAGTACCTAAACACACGATACAACATGTTTTCCGGGGTCGGACTCTGAGGCACATACAGATGGTCCCGATCATCTTCCTCATCATACAACTCTTCTCCTGAGTCTGACCCACCCACCACCTCTGCCACCCCAACATCCCCAAAGATGCAATGTGGGTCGGCACCACCTAAGTGGTATAAAGCTCTTTATTCCATGTAAGCAGTGACAGACGCTGTTTCAGGCTCAATAGCCTTTTCTCAAACTTGCATCTTTGACTACAGAGGACCCCAAGAGGCACTGGGGTTGGGGTCTGGGCACACCGCTTTGATACATTGGTGCTCCTACTACTTGACTAATTGGACCCCAACATCCCCAGACACAGACCCCTCATCGTCCTCAACATTAACTTGGGATGCTGGCCTGAGCCCAACCTCCTCCTCCACATCAGGCCCCATCATCTCCTCAATGGCAGCCCTCATTAATCGTTCTGGCGACGGACCGATGGACACAACATTCTCCTCCGGAGAGGGCTGCTGCTGACCACTGGCTGCTGTAGTGGATGTTATAGCTTGCGTGGGGCGTTGGCTGTTGCTGTTGTTGGGAGTTCTGCTCACAGCGGAGGTCTCTGAGGAACTCATGGTGAGCTCATATAGTGGTTGGCGGTGAGTGGAGTATTACTGATCCCAGCAATATACACACTGACTGGCAGAGTACGCAATGCTATATAGTCTGGCTGAGCGGTGTACACAGAGTGGCAGTACACACAATGCTATATAGTCTGGCTGAGCGGTGTACACAGAGTGGCAGTACACACAATGCTATATAGTCTGGCTGAGCGGTGTACACAGAGTGGCAGTACACACAATGCTATATAGTCTGGCTGAGCGGTGTACACAGAGTGACAGTACACACAATGCTATATAGTCTGGCTGAGCGGTGTACACAGAGTGGCAGTAAACACAATGCTATATATAGCGTGGCTGAGCGAGGTACACAGTGGCAGTACACACAATGCTATATAGTCAGGCTAAGCCGTGTACACAGAGTGTCAGAAAACACAATGCTATATATAGCGTGGCTGAGCGAGGTGCACAGTGGCAGTACACACAATGCTATATAGCCAGGCTAAGCCGTGTACACAGAGTGTCAGAAAACACAATGCTATATATAGCGTGGCTGAGCGAGGTGCACAGTGGCAGTACACACAATGCTATATATAGCGTGGCTGAGCGAGGTGCACAGTGGCAGTACACACAATGCTATATAGTCAGGCTAAGCCGTGTACACAGAGTGTCAGAAAACACAATGCTATATATAGCGTGGCTGAGCGAGGTGCACAGTGGCAGTACACACAATGCTATATATAGCATGGCTGAGCGAGGTGCACAGTGGCAGTACACACAATGCTATATATAGCGTGGCTGAGCGAGGTGCACAGTGGCAGTACACACAATGCTATATTAGTCAGGCTAAGCCGTGTACACAGAGTGTCAGAAAACACAATGCTATATATATAGCGTGGCTGAGCGAGGTACACAGTGGCAGTAAACAATGCTATATATAGTGTGGCTGAGCGAGCGGTGTACTACTGTTCCCAGCAGCGACACACAATGACTGGGGGGGACCCTGGCTAGCGTGGCTGGAGAGCGAACTACCCTGCCTGCCTACCCAAAGCTAAACCCACAGACAAATGGCGGAGATATGACGTGGTTCGGGTATTTATTTACCCGAACCACGTGACCGTTCGGCCAATCAGAGCGCGTTCGGGCCCGAACCACGTGACCCGTTCGGCCAATCACAGCGCTAGCCGAACGTTCGGGGAACGTTCGGCCATGCGCTCTTAGTTCGGCCATGTGGCCGAACGGTTTGGCCGAGCACCGTCAGGTGTTCGGCCGAACTCGAACATCACCCGAACAGGGTGATGTTCTGCAGAACCCGAACAGTGGCGAACACTGTTCGCCCAACACTAATCTGGAGCCCTTTTTTCCAAGAACCCTATTTACATGTACGGGTGGGCAACTGTGCACCCACAATCATGCTATCATCACCAAATTTTCTATGTACACTGAGTTCACTAGTGGACATGCACATTTTTTTCTGAAAATTACTTGTTTTTGACAGGAAAAAGTGCTTAAATATCCAATGCAGCATTATGTTGGGCTCATAAGTGTTCATCATCCATTAGCCTATGAAATATGTTTCTTCTGACTCAGTTGGAGAACTTTTTAAATTTTACAGCAACGGTGAACATTTTTTTAAACAACTGAGCAGACCACATAGCACTGTTAATCCCCTGTCCTTCATTTAGGCTGGTATTTCCTAGGGATTTTTGTGAGCCCACCAGCTGACTGCTGGGTGGTAGTTACCCTCACCTTCCTCCTGGGCACTGGAGGTGTTGATGAGTGTCAAGACTCAAGAGGGCAAGGGCTTTGCTGCCCCTCTCTTCTAGAGCCCCCACATCATGGACCATGCGTGTTGGTACTGCTCATGCCCCATGCAGTCCAAACTCTGCATTCTGGCTACACCAGCCTGCACAGGTGACAAGGGGTTAGAAAGATTTTTGGAGGTGGTCCCACGTCTTTTTTTTCTTTTTAATTTTACTTTAATAATGCAAACAATAGGTAATTTTGCCAGGAATCCTTATACAGAAGTTTTGTGGCTGTATAGTGATCCCTGGTCAAAGAGTTAACAATTCCACCAAGTTTCCAGGTGGTCATTATGCACTACTGAAATGTACTGCTCTTTCTTTTGAGCTATGTAAATTTATGCTACCAGTAGGTAAATACATTATCTGCCATTTAATCGCATTTAAAAAAAGATTTTTCTTATCATAAGTTTAAGATTGATTTTTTTCAAAAACTAAAAGGTCTTTTTTAAAACCATTGTTACAGACCACCTTGTTTCCACTGTTTTCTTTAACATACCAAGCAAATTTAATGATTCTAGCATATATAGGGACTTTAATATGTAAACACGGATATCGACACCATTGAATTTAATGCAATGGATTTGTACGCCAAAGCAGGTGTTTTTAGGGTTGACCCGAGTCAAATGCAAACAGCCATATTTAGGTCTAGCACAGAAATGACCTGAATTTGAAACAACAATGCTAGTGATGGGGCATTCATGCTGAAATGCCAGCACTTTAACAAGGGGATCCCCAGATGCCAACCCCCCAGGTGAAATTGGTATGTGGTAAGGCCTTTAAATATATTAATTAACCAGAAATACCTACTTTTTATTAATGCTACCAATATCCTTGGAAAGGTCCTTTACCAATATCCTTGGACACCTTGAAGACCATTGAAGATCTCAATGTGCCACCACCGTTTATGCCACTTCACACCACCACCAGCCATTCACAGTATGGTCATATTAAAGAGTGGGCCAGTTTAAGGGGAAACTAAAAAAGTTGCTGAAACAGGCAAGAACACACAAACTTCATGCAGTATTGTAAGGCAAGAGTGCACACTATGTAGCCAGCAACTGTTGCCAACATATAATGCTGTTTTATCATGATTTCCTATGCATTTGGGCAGGGGGGGGGGGGTGTCACCCTCCCCCCCCCCACACACACACAGAGGTGGGTCACCATTCCACCACCCCCAAAGAGATCCATTGGTCCAACCCCCCAACCTCCATCACAGGGTGAGGGTGGGAGCTAGGAGGCCAGGTCCTGTACAATGCAGAGTGGCAGCAGAACATTATAGATTACCTTCTCCCGGTGGCTGTAAAAGGAACCTCTTCACTTCCTGTTCAGTTTGCAAGTGCTGTGCAGCCAGCCAATCACCCCATGGCTTCTGTCCCATGTCACATGAAAGGGACAGAAGTTGACTGGCTGCATGGCATTTGTAAACTGAACAGGAAATGAAGAGGTCCTGTATCACCACTGGGAGCTGGTAATGCTTCTTTTCAGGACTGCCCCCCCCTTGCTCCTGCCCCACTCCCAGCTCCCCCTGCCCCTTTGAGATGGTGGTGGTCACAAGGGCTATTGTTATGCTGTGCATTTTGGAAATAGTGCTCATATTCAGCAAGACACTTCAACAGTTATCATGAATTGTTTTTTTTTTTATTTATATAGCTATATCTTCCATAGTGGTGTACATAGTAGAAAACACACAAAAGGGATAAGCATAGTTACATGAGAAGTTCTGTGCAATCAGAACATCCAGCAACACAAATACAAATACATACATAGTTGATGTGTTTGTGGTTTGAAACATCACCAATACTACCTACCATCATTTTATAATAACATCTCTATTACGCTTCAGGGTCAGTTTTGTGGGAATCCTATAAACCTACAGGCCCAACTCAAACCGTGGAGAACATAAACATTGCACACTTATAATGTACAGCTGTCACACATATAAGTCATATCTGAGATTCTAATATAGCAAGGTGCTCACCAACTCCTCCACCATTGCTCAACAACAGCAATCCTATTTTAGCATTTTTTGCTTTTTCATTCTGGATACAGCAATTACCTTTATAGCTAATTAATATAAGTGCTACATTCGATACAATAATTCAATATTCATCACACTATTTGTGGTCTCTAAAATTAAATAAACATTTTTCAAACTCTGTGCTCTTACTTTTCAGCATGCATAGCAAAATCTTAAAGAAAATCTCTAAGGTGAACTTCTGAATTCCATGGAAATCCAATTTCCGAATTTCCACTCGGAAATCAGCTCATCACTCATGACGTCACGCACATGCGCAGAAAGTACCTGGCAACAGGAGTGCGATCTAGGACGCGTACCGCCAGGCCAGCGCAGTTGTACTACACCAGGTCATAGCGATCCGGAAGTAGTACAGGGCACATAGAGACAGAGATGTTCACCGACGAACGGTTCGGGAACCGTTCGCGACATCTCTAAAGCGGAGTAACAGGCCCCCATAGGTGTACTTTTGTAAACCTAATAGTAGACTACTGGTAAATGTAACAATATTCTACTAAAGTGTAAAAGACGATAGGTATTAATGCTGATTTTTTTACTATAGCTAAACATAAATCTATTCTCACACTGAACTCTCCCACTATTGACTGGAGGTGTGTGTGTGGCCAAAGGGGGGGATTTAGATGGGTTAAGGTGAGCTGGCTGGGGGGTTCTGGTTAGGTACCTCTAGGGATGATCGTAATCAGCTAATTACGACTACGCAGATTTTCACGTAACTTCTCGCAAATACGCCTTTACGTACATACAATTTGTACATTCAGTTGATTTCATATGGTTAACCATAATTTTGCGAAAAATGCGTGATGCGTAATTTTCCAAAAAGTCCTTGTAGTTTTTGCGAAAATTGATTTTAAAAATGCAAAGAATACATGTTTTTTAAACTCTGAAAAATGACAGTTTAAAAATCTTTTTTCGTTGCATTTTTAAAATCGATTTTCTCAAAAACTACAAGGTTTTTTTGAAAAAAATTTGGGGACGTGTACCCACTATTCTCCTTAACATACAGTATGTAGCAATTTTGGTAGCAATAGCATATATGGGGGCTTTGCTATTAACCTCCAAAGTCAGCACAAAATTGAGATAAATTACATGAAAATTACTCAAAAAATTACACGAAATTATGAAATGTTACTATTACGTACAAAATGAATTACGATTTTCTCTGAAATGTTGCATTATGATTACAAAGCGTAATTGCGAATTTCAAATCGAAATTTTGCATATGTACTGGGTACCTCCAAGGGGGGTTATTAGTTGCCCACTGGGGGTTATTAGTTTCCCACCAGGGGATTATTAGTTGTCCAGGGGGTTTATTAGTTGCCCATCAGGGGAGGGTTCTGTGTGAGAATAGGGAGAGGTTAGGTTATAATGAAATATCTGCAAATATTATCGACAATTCAATATATCAATTAAGTAGTAGAATATCAGTCAATTTACTGATATACTAAGACCATTATGTTCTGCTCCCTTAACCAAATGTATACCTATTGATGCCCAACCTTAACCACCCACTCCCCACAATAATTGTCCCCATTGCTGCAACCCCCCCCCCCCCCCCACACACACACACACAGCTATCATTAACCAAACCCCCGCAACCCCCCATGGCTAACCTTCCATATGGCTAACCTTAATTGACCCTCAACACCCCCATCCCAACAGCTAACTTTAACACTTCCCACCACCACGGCTAACCTTAAGTAGGGACCACTGCTACCGAAAAAAAAGAAAACATACTGCAAAAAATGTATATTCAGGCAATATTTAAATATTTATTGGGTGCTGTGGGAGCCCACATTTCCCTTCCTTACAGATACATGCTGTGATGTTGCCCAAACTTCCGCAGCTAGCAGGTGCTCAGATTTCTTGCTTCCCCCCTTGGCCCCCTTTAAAGCTTGAATATGTCTGAAGTCACTTTACACACATTCTACTGTACAGTCCAAACATGGCACTAAATCTGTCCTTATATCTTGGGCTACTGAGAATCAGAAAAATGGACTGAATGGGGCTGTGGGAGTGTAAAGCTACTGTATAAAGGGAAAAGTACATAACATTTGACCAAATGTTTTCAAATACTGGAAGAACTAATGTGAAGAAAAAGAAAACATAATAAACCAAGAGACACAACATAGTATGTACCACTCTTTTTGCTTTATTGTTGGTGCTGCCAGAGGGGCCAACAGTTCTTTCCATCCTACGGATGTGCAGAGTGAGGGTTGCCAAGGTCCAGGCAGTGATGAAGATCACCAACATTAATGACACAGAATTACAAAGTTTCAAAACTGTGTCCAGTTCATAGGACCAATGTGGTAATGAGGAGTTTCCTCTGTTGTGTGATGGAGACATTATGATTCTGCAGAAATAGAACAGCTTCCTCACTAGCCCTGTTACAAAGTTAAACACAAGAGTCGCCAACTCCACCACCATTATCATCCATGGGACCAGCACATCAATCTTCATCTTCAGCCAGGAGAGGAACATGGAGCTGAACTGCACAATTTTAATGAAGTGGAAGAAGCAGAGACAGGTGGTCAACCATGCAGAAGAGAGAATCCCATATGAGGACAATGTGTCTACAATGATGGAGAGCACTGTATCTGAGCTTTTATCATCATGAAGCAAATACGAGCAGAGTTGAAAAATGCAGAGACAGAAGTTGGAGAAGCTCAGGGAAAACATAATTTTATCTACAGAGCTCATGTTCTGTTTTTTAAAACTGTCGACAAAAACTGTCAACATGATGAATAAAGTGCTGAAGATCCCAGAAATTGTCTCACAAGTTAATATACAAGCAAAAGCAATGTTTGTAGGCTCCATGACTGAATGAAGTGCAGCTATTCTAGCAGTGACTCGTGTTGTCCTGATTGGTGTTTGCCCAGCAGACTGTGTGTTGTGATGTCGCTCTGTGCTTTTTATTGGTAGATATAAATTACACTCTAATCAGAGAGATCACTTAGCCTTCTTCAGTTTACATATATTCAAAGCATAAAGATACGGAGATGTGCTTTTCTCTGAATACATGGCAGAGACTCTATAGCACATTATTCTGTGTCTAGGGAACATTTGTAAATGGAAACTTTAGTTTTGTTGATAAAAACAAACAATTCCTTCAGCTCAGTTATGTACATTGTGGGGCATGATGAGAAGTATTATTACTAGAGAGGAACTCAAATTCAATTTCCACTTTGAAATTAGCATTTGTTTCCTTGACTTGCAAGAAATATATTTTTTCAAAAATAAAAACTTTTTGACTTTTTTTTATGCCAAAAGCGTTTATTAAAAAAATCAGTATTAACATTTATGCTAGTGATGATTGTAACAAGTAATTCCAGTTTCCTGAATTTTCTAATCTCCTCACCTACATTTACAGTCGTTACCTAGGAGGCAGGGGTGCTCGGACACCCCTTTTTAAAATCCGAATTGAATCGGATCCGGGTACCCAGATATCCGGATCCGAAACGGATATCCGAATCCAAACTTTTTGGCATCCGAGGAAACTCGGATATCCGAACCCAATATCCGTCCGGATTCGGATACCAGGATAGAAAACGGGAAATGACCTAAAAATGGCTTAAAATGCTTCCAAAAGTCTCTTCAAATGGCAAAAACCCTTTCGAAGGTCTCTCTCTCTCTCTCTCTCTAAAAAATATCCGAATTGCTATTCAAAGTTCGGATAGTGGAAAAAGTTCGGATTATCTGGGTAGTTCGGATATCCAAAATCTTGCTGAAAGGTAACCCTGGTTTGTGAGTATCGCTTTCTCACACTTTATTATTCACCCAATTCCAGTACATACTACACTATATTAGGCTCTCGGTGTTCCTTTTATAAGTCAATGGAAATGTGCATTTTTACATTACAAATGTAAAATTTCACCTGTGAAGTTAATTACGTATAATTTCCTTTAAATTAACGTCACTGGTATGCATGGAAATATCACAATGCAAAAAATCTGCATAAAAACGTAAATAAGAAATGTAAAATTGGATATGAGAAATCCCAAACCACAGAATTGCAAATAAAAAAAAAATGCAGAAAAACATGTCTAGAAATAAAGGATAAGTGTGAAGGCAGCCTTAAAGGGAACCTTAAGTCGAGTGAAAAAAAATGAGTTTAACTCACCTGGGGCTTCCCTCAGCCCCCTGCAGCTGATCGGTGCCATCGCAGCCCCACTCCGATGCTTCTGGACCCGCCGGTGGCAACTTCCGGTTTCGCCGTCACCGGCCGACAGGCATGGGAACGCGAGCAATATCAGCATAGGGGGGGTGCTATTGTGGCTGGGAACGCAAAGAATCACTCGCGTTTCCATGCCTGTCGGCCGGTGACGGCGAAACCGGAAGTCGCCGCCAGCGGGTCCCGAAGCATCAGAGCGGGGCTGCGAGGGCACCGATCAGCTGCAGGGGGCCGAGGGAAGCCCCAGGTAAACTCATTTTTTTCACTTGACTTAAGGTTCCCTTTAAAGAATCATTAACCACTTCAGCCTACAGCTTCGAAAATCTTATGCATCCGAGCAATGTTCACCTCCCATTCATTCGCTAATAACTTTATCGCTACTTATCACAATTAATTGATCTATATCTCGTTTTTTCCGCCACTAATTAGGCTTTCTTTAGGTAGTACATTTTGCTAAGAGCCACTTTACTGTAAATACATTTTAACAGGAAGATTAAGATAGAAATGGAAAAAAATCATTATTTCTCAGTTTTTGGCCATTATAGTTTAAAATTAATACATGCTACAGTGATTAAAACCCATGCATTTTATGTGCCCATTTGTCCCGCTTATTACACCATTTAAATTACATCCCTATCACAATTTATGGCGCCGATATTTTATTTAGAAATAAAGGTGCATTTTTTCAATTTGCGTCCATCACTATTTACAAGCTTATAATTTTAAAAAATTTAATAAGATACTCTTTTGACATGTATATTTAAAAAGTTCAGACCCTTAGGTAACTATTTATGTAGTTTTTTGTTTTTTTAATTGTAATTTTTTTTTTTAATACAAAAATGTATTTGGGTAATTTTAGTTTGGGAGGTAAATAGCCAATTTTAGATGTAATGTAATGTATTTTTTTATTCAATACAGGTATGTGGGTGCAGTTTACTATTTGGCCACAAGATGGCCACATTCAAAAAATTCCTAGATGCGAACGATGTCGCATCTAGGAACTAAAAAGAAGAGAAGAAGTTTCCTGGGGGCAGAAATACCACGCTCTCTGATGAGAAAGCGTCGGTATTTCTGCCGGGGACTTAGATCGGTGAATGGGAATTATATTCCCATTCACTGATCAGGGGGGGGCAGCGGGAGGAAGCGGGAGCGCGCGCGGGCGGCTGCAGCACCACTGCCTATCTGGACGGATATATGCGTCCAGATATGGCGAAGTGGTTAACAACAGAAAACTGGGGTGACAATGAAGCAAATCAGAAACATAGGTATGTTTATTTAAAGGATACCCCAACTGAAATGTGACATTATGAGATAGACATGTGTATGTACAGTGCCTAGCACACAGATAACCATGCTGTGTTCCTTTTTTTCTTTCTCTGCCTGAAAGAGTTAAATATCAGGTATGTAAGTGGCTGACTCAGTCCTGACTCAGACAGGAAGTGACTACAGTGTGACCCTCACTTATAAGAAATTCCCCTTTTTTACCTCTTTCTTGCTCTCAGAAGCCATTTTCTGCTAGGAAAGTGTTTTATAGTTGGAAATTCTTATCAGTGAGGGTCACACTGTAGTCACTTCCTGTCTGAGTCAGGACTGAGTCAGCCACTTACATACCTGATATTTAACTCTTTCAGGCAGAGAAAGAAAAAAAGGAACACAGCATAGTTATTTGTGTGCTAGGCACTGTACATACACATGTCTATCTCATTATGTCACATTTCAGTTGTGGTATCCTTTAAAGGGGACAGCACCATATAATAAGACTTGAACGTTAAAGAGACTCTGTTACAAAATGTTCAGCCTTATTTCTTCTATCCATTAAGTTCCTATACCTGTTCTAATGTGGTGTGTCTTACTGCAGCCTTTCCTAGTTGCACAGTAACTGTGTTATCTTTGTTATATAATCTAATCTTCTTTCCTTTGACGGCTTTGTTGGGCTCAGGCTGGAATGTGCTGTCTGCTGTTATAGGCAGAAGCTATACACACCATCTCCACGCCCCCTCCAGGCTCTGTGTGAGTCACAGACTGAGCTCCTCTTAGCCTATCACATCCTGGTTAGCAGCTATGTCTTTTGTTTGTAAACACTGCCTAAAACTGGCAATTACAAACCAGGATTGCAGCAGGGAGTGGCAGAAACAGCACAGAGGGGCCCAGGAGAACATAATGAATAGAATGGTATGCTTTTTATTGTAAGAATTTTAAAGTATAGATTCTCTTTAACTTCAGTTCAGGTGTCCTTCAGAGCTGGAACCCACCAGAGAACTTTTTTAAGCTTTTGGGGAGTGTTTTAAATTGCTTGCGATTTCCCTAAATGCTCTGCCAATGTAAATAAATGTAACAAATTCCACAGTAGCGATTTCAAATAGCATAATTGCAATCATGGGACATGCAGAATTTTGGGAGCATTTGCGCTTCAATGATAAGTATTGAAGCGCTGGCAAATCACTCAGGAATTGCTACACATAGCGATTTGTATGCAATTTTAAATTACTGCAAACTGTAAAAAAAAAATTATAATAATTTGAAAGGACCAATCAGAATTAAAATCGCTAATCGCAAATCGCGATCACAATCGCTGCCAAAAAGCTTACACTTTTTAAAATCGCTACCAAAATCACCGGAAAATGCTCATGAAATCGCTTACAAAACGCTATGTAAAAATGCTAGAGATTGCGCTATTGATTTGAGATTTGTAGTGGGCTCCAGGCCTGAAGGAGATTAGAGGAGCACATTAAATTTGTAAAGTTGAATTCACAGCAAATCCCATAGATTTGCCAAAGACAACATTTTTGCAAATCTGCTGCCTCACACACTCTGCACAGAAGTCTATTGCACAGTTTGCACCTATTTCTGGTGACCAGGAAATAAGGTGCAATAGAGTGTTTATTACAACACCAAATCATGCATACAAAAAAATAACAAATGCAAATTAAAATGCAACCATATGTACAGCACACTATCTACAGGTAATCACCAATAAACCAGGACATGCAGTGAACACACAACAACCAATATCGTGACTAACTATCTAACTAATTACAAGACAATATACAGGTGGCACTGACATATACAAATACTGTATATACAACATACAGATATATACAAATCATGAACAATATCAAAGGTGCAAATAACAGGAAAGCAGGGTCAGCAACAGGCTAGCAGATCAAGGCTCCGTACAAAGGAACAGGCACAAAGCAGAGTCAAGATAAGATAATAAGTTCAGGAACAAGTCAGGAAAATTACAAGTACAGGATCAGAATCAAGTTTACAGGAATGTCCAGAATACTCAGGCCAGGGAGCAACAAAGTTCTGGCAACCAGAACCAACAGGAAAAGGCAGTTCTTAAATAGTCCATGCATGATAACAACAGAATGCAGCTGAATATGCAGACAATGCTTCTGAATCACCTGTAGACCACAATAGGAACTGCAAGTCCTTGAGCACAGAGCAAGGCCACCTGCTGGTGGATGGCAACATTCCAGGATAGTCAAACTCCATACTTCCACCAGCAGGCAGGAAATGGTGGTACATTTCTCTTAACACTGGATGATACAGTGTCAGACTAGTTCTGGCAATGCCTCCCCAGTGATCAATGTCTGACACTTCAATCCACCCAACTAGCATGCAGCATAATGGCAAAATTGCACTGGCAGCATGTGCAAAGGGCAGAGCTGGCCCTGGCCCCATCTGACCACTGATGCTGGGTCAGCTCTTTGCTCTTGTACAAGGAGGTCCAGGCCATTTGGATCCCTGCCAACACACACCCTGATCAACCACATCCCCCTAGCACACTGGAAAAAATAAAACGCTGGAAGGGGACATTGGTGATTGGGAATTAGGACAGGAAAGGGTAAATACCCCATGCAGTATCAATTCGGACTCACAAGTGTTTGTCATCCAATAGCTTATGTAATATATATATATATTTTTTTTACTGACTAAATTGGTGCAACTTTTAAACTTTACAGTTACAGTACAATTTTTACAAATGAAAAATCAGACAGCATAGGGTCCCGCCTCCTCTCAACTTTGCACCATTAACCCCATGCCCCACATTCAGGCTGGTATTACTCAGGGAATTTGTAATCCACCAGCATAGGGTCCTGTCTAAACGATACCAGACCACACGGTCCATAAGATTAGGAGTACCCTGTGGATGGTTGGTGGTAAAGATAACACCCTTCTCTCCAATTTATGTACAAGGGGCTCATCCACACCTCAAGTCAAAAGTTTAAATAAAAATTGATTTTCTAAAAAAAAAAAAAAACACAATAAAACTACAAGATCTTTTCGAAAAAAAAATGACACCTTTCCACCATTGCCCTTGGCACTTCAAATGCGTTCCGATGCTTAATAGGCGCTATGCCTAGAAGGAAGGATTACACCCTTGATAAAAGCTGTAGGAGGATCAACTGGACATCTCTACGGCCACACCCAGGGTACACACTATGAGGTTTTATGGCCGATTTACTGTCAGATCGATTATTTCCAACATGTCCGATTTGCTTTCCGATTGATTTCCGAGAATTTTCCGATCGATTTCCTATTAGAGTTAATGGAAATTGATCAGAAAGTGCACGGAAATCGATTTGAAAGCAAATCGGACATGTTGGAAATAATCGATCTGACAGCAAATCGACCATAAAATCTCATAGTTTGCATATTTATTTATTATTATTTATTTATTGTATTTATAAAGCGCCAACAAATTATGCAGCGCTGGACATTAGTTTAGGTTACAGACAATATTTAGGGGCGACATACAGCAAAATAAAAATACATGAATACAAGAAAGACCAGATCATGCAGCACAGTATGAGTACAAGGTAATGCTTAATCAGTCACTGGATGGAGCATGGAGATTAGGCAAGTTAGGTTCACTCAGATGCATAGCATGGGTTCACAGTAATGGAGGTGCATGATCAGGTTGGACACAAAAGGAGGAGGACCCTGCCCAAAGGCTTACAATCTAGAGGGAGAGGTAAGGACACAAAAGATAGGGGACCAGAGTTCAGCTGTGGGTTTAGAGCACTTGTGAGGGGTAGTAGGCCAGAGTGAAAAGGTGAGTTTTGAGGGCTTTCTTGAAGATGTTGAAGGAGGGGGCTGCCCTAATGGGTGGAGGTAGGGAGTTCCATAGTGTTGGAGCAGCATAGAGGTAGCTGCAGTGGCCTTAATTGTAAACAACAGCCTGGTCACTAGGGGGTTTAAGACCGTGGTCCTTAAGAGGTTAAAATAGTATTGCCCTATATTTTGTGGCTAATCTCCACCATCTAAAGTGTGGCATTGCCATGCATTTTGTAACAAAATCACTGTAAAATGGATACAATACCTCCCTCCACGACTACACAGATAAATCCACCCACCAGCTTTTGTTTCACCTACCCAATCAGTGGGCTTTAAGGCCTCGCTGCAGGGCTGCACAACTCAGCACACAAGTGATCTGCCCACCAACAAAGGTTTCTGTTGGTGGGCTATGATTGCTCCCAGGATGTTTATTTTTGTTTTTAATAAATATGTATTGTATTATTTTTTAAATAAATGGCACTATTTTCTTAATTTGTGTTATAGGCCTGCCCTTCCTCCCCCCACCAGCCAATCACTGTGATCAGCTGTCATAGGCATCAGCCTATGACAGTCTATCACTTCTGTGTCCCCAATACAGCGCTGCCATAGATTGCAGCGCTTTGCTATGTAAATAGATGGTGTTTTGCCATCTAACAGTCTCCTAGAGAGAAGCTGATGATGGTGCAGAGCATTCAAGCAGGAATCTCCGCCCCTAGCACTTCATGACGATTGGCGTGGAGTGATCCTGGGGCTGCCACCGATTTCACGCCAATTGGTGTGGAGCGGTCGGCAAGCAGTTAAAGGAGTCTGTAAGCAAACCTGTAGTGTAATGAAGAAAAATATTGTAATGGAGCACACTAAGGGCCCATTCACACTTATGTGATTAGCGGGCTAAAGCACTAATGCTCCTATGGCAGTGTTTTTTTTTTCACAAACATGTTACCTGCAGCATTTTCTGGGAGATTCTGGAACAATCGCAGTGCAGTGCTTATAAAGCTCTGGAATGACAGAAGGGTCCAGTGATTTTTACTGCGCTAATCACGGTAAAATCACTTGCGCAAAACAGAAGCGCAAATCGCTCCCATTTTGCCTTTTTAGATGTGAATAGGGCCTATAACTATTTTGATAAATTAAGAAAGCCTTTTTTTGCCAAAAATGACTTCTCAAATATTCCCCTGTACCTATGTAAAATCAACAAATCACTTACGCCGCTTTTTCCCACTGTCCTCCCTGCCCCCTACACCTATCGCACCCACCCATACGGGAACCTACAGCACCCACGTCTCTAGGTACCACTAGGGGAAACAGTAAATTCGGGCGCCTGAGGCTAGTGGACAAATCGGGCGCCGCCATTCACTCCTATAATAAATATCGTTTAATGGGCGCCCGATAGGAAAAAAGGGCGCCGGTGAAAAATAACGTTTTAAAAGCGGCGCCCGGAGACTTAATGTTTTATTACTGCTTCTCATGATTACACATTATTTAATGATTTATACATTTTTAAATATTATTTTTAAACGAAAAACAGTACCTCTTTTTTTTTTTTTTTTTTTTTTTTTACATTATTTTTAAACGAAAAAACCAACAGGGGGGTCTTAGGTTTAGGCACCAACAGGGGGGTCTTAGGTTTAGGCACCAACAGGGGGGGTCTTAGGTTTAGGCACCAACAGGGGGTCTTAGGTTTAGGCACCAAAAGGGGGGTCTTAGGTTTAGGCACCAACAGGGGGGTCTTAGGTTTAGGCACCAACAGGGGGGTCTTAGGTTTAGGCACCAACAGGGGGGTCTTAGGTTTAGGCACCAACAGGGGGGTCTTAGGTTTAGGCACCAACAGGGGGGTCTTAGGTTTAGGCACTAACAGGGGGGTCTAGGGGTTAGGGGTAGGTACAGGGAGGGTTACTTAGGCACCAACAGGGGGGGTCTTAGGTTTAGGCATCAACAGGGGGGTCTAGGGGTTAGGGGTAGGTACAGGGAGGGTTACTTACTACTTTTTTTTTTTAACGTTATTATACGTTTCAGTATTTAAACGAAAGATTAACGTTTTTACAATTGCCGATTTAATGCACATTATTTAATGATTTATAATTTTAAAAAACATTAATTTTAAACGAAATACAGTACAATACATTTTTAAACGTTATCCATGCTTATCGTTAAAAACCCGGCGCCCTTTTTTCCCAGCGCCCCTTTTTAACGTACGCACCACTAGGGGCCTGATTCACAAAGCGGTGCTAAAAGTTAGCACGCTAGTGAAAATCCCTTTATCACACCTAAACTCTGTTTAGGCATGATAAGTTTAGGTGTGATAAGTTTAGGTGTGATAAGTTTAGGCATGATAAGTTTAGGCGTGATAAGTTTAAGCACCAACTGGGTTAGCACCGCAGTGCACAGCTGATCAAAAGTTTTGCGCTAGCAAAGTCTGGTGCATTTTAAATAGAGTTTAATGGCGCTGCTTTGCGTGCGGGACTTTGAGTGCGATCTAAACTTATCTAAACTTATCATGCCTAAACTTATCACACCTAAACTTATCATGCCTAAACTTATCATGCCTAAACTTATCATGCCTAAACTGAGTTTAGGCATGATAAAATGGTTATCACGCCTAAAGTCTTTAACTGGCTTATCATCGCTTTGTGAATTGAGCCCTAGGTGTCAACTTGGGTGGGTGCAATAGATGTCGGCAGGTGAGGGGGACAGCGGGAGCCGGCGGAGCAGCATCCACACAGGACGGAGCTCTCAGCTATTCTAAGTATAGCTGAGAGAAAAGCACCTTTAAATATCCCTCCTGATTACCATTGGTCTGTAAATAGACTGATGAGGAGCCTTGGAGGGGTATTTAAAGATGCTTAGAGCTGCGCAAAGGAGCGTCTTGTGTGGCGGCAGGTGCGAGGAGACCTTTAATAAACTTCAATCATTCCTGAGGATATTGGCGTGGGAGCAATTGATTCAGATTAAGTATTCATGGTTAATTAAGAACAACAAAGGACTTTTTGTGGTTTTTATTTCAATTCAACTCTGTGTGGAAATGGGTAAGGGCGCTATGTACCTCTATACTCATTTCCCCTGGGGAGGGGGGTGGGCATCTGGTGGTCGCCTTCTTAAAAAGGACACCCAGATGCCACCATGAACCCCCTCCCGAGCATCGTTGGCCCCCACCTCTTCCTGGGCACTGGAGGGGGGGGGAGAGCCCCTTGTCCATGTATTAGACAAGGGCTCGGGGGGAGAGGGGAAGGCTTGGCCGCCCCTATCCCCCGGAGCCCCCCCCCCATACCATGGACCATGCGGGCTGGTATAGCTCAAGGTGCAAAGCCTCACACGGCCGGGGCTCCACATTCTGGCCTATCCCAGCCTGCATGGAGGACAAGGGGTTAAAGAGGCTCAGGAGTGGGGACTCCACATTATTTTTTATTTTCCCACACAATTTTTTTTAAAACAAGTATATTGTTTTGTAAGTATGAATGTATGCATGCATGTATGTATGTATGAATTTACGTATGACTAATATATGAGTGTACAATGCAAGTATAGTTAAAGCCAACATTTTGATCATAATTATGCGTAATCTTACACAAAATGGAAATACGCTTCTGTTTCTAATTACGATTATGGTTGAATCAAAATTACAGAAAATTTCAACGAAATTGCCAGTTACTAGCACCACTATTCATAAGCTCCTTCAGTGTGCAAATACAATGTAGTTATAAACATTTTTTCCTTCTTTAAGACTTCTACATCTTATTTATTCCACCTTAATGTCCAAAAAGCCTGTTTTCCCCATTTGTAATGTACATTTTTAATGTAATAGCTATACAATGCTGTGTACCAAATGTGTAAAATAACCTTGTTTCGGACCTTACTTTTCACACACCCTACAGCACAAACACATGGCGCTTAACATCTCCTTCTTATATCTGGCGTTACCTAGAATCAAAATAATGGACTGAACAGGGCTGAAAGAGAAAAGTACCACTAGGTACAGGAAACTGAGTGTGAAATTTGACAGAAAGTTTTCAAAATGTGATAGCATCAACACCACATAAAAGAAACTATAATAGATCAGGAAGCAGACCATCATGGATTTAACTCTCTTGACATTACCTTCGGCAGCACTGGAGGAGACGATGGTTCTTTCCATCCTACGAATGTGCAAAGTGAGGAGCATTAAGGTACAGGCAGTGATGAAAATCACAAACACAAATGACATACAGGTGCTGAAATCCAAAGCTTTGCTCAGTCCATAGGACCAATGTTCTGGTAGTGAGTAATTTCCCGTGTTATGTGATAAAGGAATATCTGTGGTGTGAATTAAAGAGAGCTGTCCATGCTCGGAAGCCATCAAACCTGAATGAACTAGAGATGTTTTGTAAAGAGGAATGGTCCAAAATAGCTTCAACCAGAATCCAGACTCTCATTGGAACCTATAGGATGCGTTTAGAGGCTGTAATTTCTGCAAAAGGAGGGTCTACTAAATATTGATTTCATTTTTTTTTTGTGGTGCCCAAATTTATGCACCTGTCAAATTTTGCTTAAACAATTCGTGTACACTTTCTGTAACTCCAATAAACTTAATTTCACTTCTCAAATATCCCTGTGTGTGTCTCCTATATGATATACTAGCGTTGCCCGGGTATGCAATTGGCTAGTGTTAGCTCTGCCCACTTTTTCTAATCCTAACACACAATTACTCAATGATGACCTAGTTTGTGAGCTTTGCGGTCTTTGGCATCAATAATTGGCATTGAAGTGAAATAAATCTAATTGGCTGTGGCTCTGGCTCCACTCCTTTGAAAATCAATAGGTAAATTTTGATTAGCTTTTGTAGGCTCCACCCACTTTTCTAAATATTAATCCCAGTCACCCAGTGACCAACTGTGCAAAGTTTAAGAACCCTGCCATTGCCAGACAGTGTAAGAATGGCTGCAGTGAAATTTGTATTTTTCTCCACCCACTGATGTCCTAATGTTTCCAGGGTATGTATTTGGCTGCTGTTGGCTGTGGCCACTATTTCTAACCCTAACACACAATTGTCAATAGTCATTGACCAAGTTTGTGAGATTTGTGATCTTTGGCATGAATAATTTTCATTGAAATGAAACACATCTGATTCGCTGTTTGTGGCCCCACCCCTTTTCTAAATATTTAACCCCAGTCACCCAATGATCAACTGTACCAGGTTTGAGGCTTGTGCCATTAACAGTGCAAAAATGGCAGCAATTAAATATTTGCCTTGAAAATCAATAGGTGAATTGTGATTGTTTTTTGTAGGCTCCACTCACTTTTCTGAATATTAATCCCAGTCACCCAGTGACCAGCTGTGCAAAGTTTTAGAACCCTACAATTAATAGTGTAAGAATGGCTGCAGTTTACATTTTCCCAGTGAAATTTGTGTTTGTCTCCGCCCACTGAAGACTCGGCATTGCCCAGGTATGTATTTGGCTGGTGTTGGCTCCGCCCACTTTTTCTAACCCTAACACAAAATTACTTAATGACCAAGTTTGTGAGCTTTGCGGTCTTTGGCATCAATAATTTGTATTGAAATAAATTAAATCCAATTGGCTGTGGCTCCACCCTTTTTCTGAATTTGAACCCCAATCACCCAATGGCCAACTGTACCAGGTACAGGTGATTAACAGTGCAAGAATGGCATCAATTAAATATTCCCCTTAAAGATTAATAGGTGGATTTTGATTGGCTTTTGTAGGCTCCACCCACTTTTCTGAATATTAATCTAAGTCACCCAATGACCAACTGTGCAAAGTTTGAGAACCCTACCATTAATAGTGTAAGAATTGCTGCAGTTTACATTTTCTCAGTGAAATTTGTATTTGTCTCCGCCTACTGATGACCCAGCATTGCCCGATAATGTATTTGGCTGGTGTTGGCTGTGCCCACTTTTCCTAACCCTAGCACAAAATTACTCAATTACTCAATTACTCAATGACCAAGTTTGTGAGCTTTGCGGTCTTTGGCATCAATAACCTCCGGGGCCCCTGGCCATCGTGCGAACCAATCATGTGTTTTTAAACGTTTTTTTTTTTCAGCTCTAGGACATGGCAGACAGGTGAGCGGTTGGGGAGGGACCCCTGTGGGAGGGATGCCTGCACGGGGCGGTCCTGCTAGCGACGCAATCTTGCGATTTGCGTCCAACTGAAGCCTCCCACCTGAATTCTAATGGCTGCTAGATGTGGTATGGCAGGTAAAGGGTGTATGACAGTGCATCCTGATTGGCTGACGAGCACCTGCTGACGACTTAAATGTAGCTGCATGCATGTATTGCTGTGTTCTATTGCTTGTGTGTGTCGAATTTAGCATTCAGTATGGAGGCAGTGTTGGTGGGTTTTCTGGATGTGAGAGGTCCAGAGCCTGGGTGTGAGAGGTCCAGGCCCACCTACACTCCCCTCCAGGTATCGCGCATTGGCCTTGGGGCCCCGGCCAGTGAGAGAGGTCCGGGGCCCCTGGCCATCGTGCGAACCAATCGTGTGTTTTTTATCAATAACCTGCATTAAAATGAAACAAATCAGATTGGCTGTTTGGGGCTCCACCCCCTTATACAAATTTAAACCCCCAGTCACGCAATGATCAACTGTACCAGGTTTGAGGCTTGTGGCATTAACAGTGCAAGAATGACAGCAATGAAATATTCCCCTGAAAAATCAATAGGTAATTTTTGATTGTTTTTTGTAGGCTCCACCCACTTTTCTGAATATTAACCCCAGTCACCCAGTAACCAACTGTGCAAAGTTTGAGAACCCTACCATTAACAGTGTAAGAATGGCTGCTGTTTACATTTTCCCAGTAAAATTTGTATTTGTCTCCGCCTACTTATGACCCTGCGTTGCCCGCTTATGTATTTGGCTGGTGTTGGCTGTGCCCACTTTCCTAACCCTAACACACAATTACTCAATTACTCAATTACCAAGTTTGTGAGCTTTGCGGTGTTTGGCAACAATAATTTGCATTAAAATGAAACAAATCTAAATGGCTATTTGTGGCTCCACCCCCTTTCTGAAATTGAACCCGAGTCACCCAATGATCAACTATACCAGGTTTGAGGCTTGTGCCATTAGCAGTGCAAGAATGGCAGAAATGTAAATATATCCCCTTGAAAATCAATAGGTGAATTTTGATTGGCTTTTATAGGCTCCAACCACTTTTCTGAATAATAATCCTAGTCACCTAACGACCAACTGTGCAAAGTTTGAGAACCCTACCATTAACAGTGTAAGAAAAACAAAAGTTTGCTTTCTTAAAACAGAAATAATTTGCAATAATTCAGGTTGGAGTGAGCTTGAGATGTCTCCCAGTGCATCACTGCTGAATATATGCAAATTAACCATTGTTACCCATAGAAGCTAAACACACCTCCAGAACCGCTGGAATGCAATGATGTGTCAGCTTGTTAATTTGTACAGAGCTATAATAATTCAACATGCATACAGACTGTTTTGAATTTTTTTTTTTTTTTTTTAAAGCCTTTCAGATTAAAATCACTTAAAAACCAGCCCTCACGCGGATCTCTCCATCAGGTTGGCAGCGATCTTGCCTTTTCCTTCACTGTTCAATCATCATGCCGGCTTTTATTAAGTCTGTTCTTTATCAATAAAAAGAAAACAAAACATTTTAGAGCAATGAGCTCCACTCCTTTTGCTTCCACAATTCTTGCGCCTTCTCCTCTCCAACACCTTTTTTTTCCGCCAGGTACACCACATACAATCTTGCTAAGAAAATATTGCACACTGCTTCAAGTGACAACTCCTCCTTCTGGAATACTATTAAGTTTCTTGCATCCCACAAAACTTCCTTAAGTACAGAGAACACAATCCACCCCTTCCTATCCTTCTCCTTTGCACCCAGTGACACTCCACCCATCCCCATTGAAAGAGATGTGACCCTAACCTCCACCACCACCTCTAAAAATTTCCTCAACTTCCTCAGAAAACCCTTTGCAAAATCACAATCCCAAAACACGTGGTCCACATCCTCTTCCCCTCCACACCCTTCTCTTGGGCACCTTCCTGAGGGAGTCATACCCCTCAATTTGCAAAAAACCCTAGTAGGGAGCGCTGACACCAGAGCCATCCAGACAACATCTTTTTGCCTGTTTGTTATTCCTTTAATACACATTCTTTTCCATACTGTCTCCGCTTGTGCACTTGTCATTCCTTTTATATAACATATTATATCATTTCTTGTGATCCATTTTTTTATATTCTGCTTGTTTATGTCTGTTATGGCTGCTCCTGCCATATTGAAATTGTCCAGAATTTCTTTAACTTTTTGGTAGCATGATGTAGTAGTGAATGCAACAGGCTTGCTCAAATCCTTAGCGACCCATCCCAACCTGTTCCACAACCATCCTCCCAAGTACCTCACAAAATCATTCACCCTCCCCTCTGACTCCAACACTCTACGAACAGACACCAGATAGTGCAGAGACAGAAAAGAAGCAACATCAGGGAAGTCCCAACCACCCAGAGACTAGTGTTGGGCGAACAGTGTTCGCCACTGTTCGGGTTCTGCAGAACATCACCCTGTTCGGGTGATGTTCGCGTTCGGCCGAACACCTGATGGTGTTCGGCCTTTTAAGTTCGGGTTCGCCCCGAACTTCTAATGGCCGCCGAACAGGGCCCTGTTCGGCCGAATACTGCCCCCCTATGGGGTCGCAGGCATAAGGGGGGAGCATGCCCCGATCGCGGGGGGGGGGTCGGAAATTCCCCCCCACCCCCTCCGCTAGCGCTCCCCCCTCTGCCCGCTTCCCCATACAAAAGTTTAAGCAAAGTACCTGTAGTGGATGGCCTGGCAGTGGGCGGCACTGTGGAGTGAGGAGGAGGAGTCCGGAGAGTGACGAGTTGAGGGAGGCCGGGCAGCGGGCGTGAGGTCAGAGAAAGGGCGGAAGTACCACAAGGGTACTTCCGCTGAACCGCCCGCTGCCCGGCCTCCCTCAACTCGTCACTCTCCGGACTCCTCCTCCTCACTCCACAGTGCCGCCCACTGCCAGGCCATCCACTACAGGTACTTTGCTTAAACTTTTGTATGGGGAAGCGGGCAGAGGGGGGAGCGCTAGCGGAGGGGGTGGGGGGAATTTCCGACCCCCCCCCCCCGCGATCGGGGCATGCTCCCCCCTTATGCCTGCGACCCCATATGGCCCCCAAAAGCTGGATGTTCGGAAAGTTCGGGGTTCGGCCCGAACATGCTGAACATCTCGGCCATGTTCGGCGAACTTTCCCGAACATCCAGGTGTTCGCCCATCACTACCAGAGACACACCCTTGTGAACCGTCACCCGTGCCACCCTCTCCATCTTTGAACCCCAGAAGAAAACAAACAACATTCTCTGCACCTCTTGCTTCCATCTTTTGCCAGGAGGCAAGACCAAACAAAAATACAACAACAACGGCAATATCACAGCTTTCACCACCAACACTTTCCCTGAAAAAGACAACTTCCGCAACCTCCACAAGTTCAACTTTCTTACCACTTTCCCTTTCACTTCATCCAAAGTCTTTCTACCTTTCATCTCTGCATCAAACACCACACCCAACACCTTGATCTCCTGACTTACCGGCACTTTCTCCACATTCAAAGGTACAGGCCTCCCAAAGGAAACCAGTTGGGACTTCTCCCAATTCACAGCCATTCCAGACATTCCACAAAACACCTTCACATGCAAATTCACCCTGTCAATATCAGCCTGTGACCCACCCACAAACGACACATCATCCATATAAGCCAAATACTTCACCTGCTCTCCACCACCACCTGGCACAACAAACCCTTTCACCACTTTATCCCGCTGGACATACCTCAGCAAAGGCTCCACCACACAAATAAAAGCCATAGGCGACAGCGGACACCCCTGCCTGACTCCGGACAAAACGGGGAATGACCTGGACAAAACCCCATTTACCAAGACATGGCTCGAAATTCCAGTGTAAAAACATCTAATAACTTTCAGGAGACAATCAGGGACCCCTAATTTTGCCATCACCCTGAACAGGAAGGAGTGTGATACTCTATCAAATGCCTTTTCCAAATCGATACCCTCAATGACCATCGGCACTTTATTTTCCTGTGAAAAATGTATCATGTCCCTTAATAAAACCAGGTTATCGGCGCTTCTTCGACCGGGGACCGCACAGGTCTGCCCCTCTCCAATCATAGATGCTATCACACTCCTTAACCTGTTTGCGACCAATTTCGCCACTATCTGGTAGTCCACATTCAACAGCGAAATCGGCCTCCAGTTTTTTATCAATTTTTTGTCTCCTTTCTTATTAATCAGGGTGATGACTCCCTCCCGCATTGATGGGGACAACCGCCCAGAAGAAAAAACCTCCTGGACCACCTTCACCACTTCCCCACCAATGATAGGCCAGGCCCACCTAAAAAACTCCACTGGGAGCCCGTCCTTCCCTGGAGTCTTGCCTGTTTGCATGGCACCCACTGCCGCCCATATCTCCTCCGTGGCCACCGACTCTTTCAACTGCTGTACCTCCAACGGATCCAAACACTCCTCCAACACCTCATCACAATACTCTTCCATCTCCACCTGTGACACAGCATTCCCTCCTCCATACAAATCCACATAAAACCTCCGCACCTCTTCCATCACCTCGGAACCAACCACTTCCCTTTCATCCACTACCACTGACTCTAATACATCCCTACTGGACACCACCTTCTTAAAGAAGAAACGGGAGCAAGACTCCCCCTCTTCCAAATCTCTCACTTTCGCCTGAAACACAATCCTCTTCCCACGCTCCGTCAACATTCTCTTCATTCGCTGTCTTGCCTCCTCCAACTCTTCCTCCACCTCATACCCCCATTCCTTCATCTTCACCAAATACTGCAACCTTAGGGCCGGTTCACACTTGCGGTTCCCTGCCAAACGGACCGGATGACCTGACCGGATCCGGACCGGATCCGGATCGGAACTGTACGGTTCTGATCCGGATCCGATCCGGATCCGGTCAGGTTGCATCAGGTGGCAATCAGGATGCGATCCGGATCCGTTTGGCAAAATATACGTAAAAAAAAAAAAAAATGTTGGGGTCTGGGAGGTCAGCAGAAGGGGGACCTGTGGAATCAGGCCCTCTGCTGTTTAGCACTCACCTCCACCTCCGACATGCTGCCAACATCCTGCCAACACCTCCAGCTCGTGCTGCTCCACTCCAAAATGCTTGCCCATGTGTCCCCAGCCAATATCGCCGCAAAAATCCGCATAGGAAGTGGGGTAGAAGATCCGGATTTCTCAGCCAGTGTGTTGTGCGGCCTCCGGTTCCCATTTGTTTGTATTGGCCGGATGGTGCAGTCCGGCTCCGCCCCGGATACGGCTGCCGGAGGGGCCGGATGAAAAAATAGCGCATGTTGGAACGGAGGCCGGAGTCCGGATCCGGCCCGGATCCGGTCCGGCTCCGGTTCTGCAGAACGGACCCATGTGAACGGACGCATAGGCTTTAATTGCTATGCCGTGCGTCCGTTCCGTCCGTTCTGCAGGCGGTGCGGCTCCGGCACGGCGATTCCGGAGGGCCACCGCAAGTGTGAACCGGGCCTTACTTTCCAACTTTCTTCCTCCTCTTTCTGCAAACACCTCTTCTCATACGCTAGATTCCTGAAAAAGCCAGAAATCCTCCTCTTCACCCAATCCCACCATTCCAACAAATCCACAAAACCTCTCTTCCTGCGCACCCATCCTGCATATTCCACCCTAAATCTTTCAAGTACATCCACATCCTCCAACAACTCCACATTCAACTTCCAGACTCCCTTCCCAAACACCACTCTCTCCGACACTTCCAGGGAACAAAGAATGGCTCTGTGATCAGAAAAAGTGACCTGGTGATAAGAGACAGCAGAAACCAACACATACCTAGAAAGTAAAAAGTAATCTATGCGTGACTTAACCGTGCCCGAATCCGAAAAGTAAGTATATTCCTTGTCCCTACTGCCTGCCGCCAAAGCTGCATCCTGCAGTCCAAAATCTGTCACAATCTGGTTGAGGATCCTACTGGTGGAGTCCAGCTTGGTCTCTCCTGACCCCACTCGATCCCCAACCGATCTTATACAGTTCAGATCGCCGGCCACAATGGTCTTAATGCGGCCTGGCAGATTGAACTTAAGCACCTCCAAGAACTCCACCCTCTTTTTTTTTTTGTCTGCAGGAGCGTAACAGTTAAAAAGACGGTACTGGGAACCAAAAAGAAATCAAAATTCACAACCATCAATCTCCCAGGAATGATGACAGCATGTGACAAAACCTTAATGCTAGGATTATTAAACAGCACACCAATGCCCTCATTCCTACTCTGGCAGGCAGGGGACCAGATGGCATTGCCCCCTGCCCATTCCCCAGAGCCAGGTACCGTCTTCAATATACACTCCTGCAGACAAAAAATATACGCCCTAAAATTTGCGAGGTCCTGCAGGACTGCAGCCCGGCGGTATGAGCAGCCGATCCCCCTCACATTTACAGACAGCAGGGACAGCACCATCACCAAAAGACACCACGTGAAAAGCAACCTACACTCAGCCATCTTCATTTCTTAGGTGCTCTGGGACTCTTCCGTACACCCACAGTGGTGGGCTCCTGCTTTGTCTTTCTATTCCTCTTCTTTCTTTGTTTTTTTGATTCTGCTGTGTTCCAGTCCTCCGGACCAGAATCCCCAGCAGTACTCGGTCCTGGTGCCTCCGGGTTAACTCTTCTAGCTGGCCTAGTGTTTTTCCAGCTAGTAGGCACAGGAGACTGGGTCACATCCACCTTTAATTCACCCTCAGAAGTGTCACTGACGATCCTCATTTTTGTTACACGGGTGTCATCACTTTCAGACTCAGTCACAGCTTCTTTCCTCTCTTGATAAGGTGGTAGATAATCACTATCATTCTCCTCTATCTCCACCTCTTTTTCACCTTCCACCTTCCCAGGGTCTGTCAGGTCCATTTCCAACTCCTCCTCCTCATTTGCATTAACTCCACCTTCCTCCTCTGAGATCATGACTGACATGCTGGCTGATTTCCCTCCTTTTTTTGAACTTGAGGAGTCGTTATTTTTGGAGGGAGATGAGGCAGTCCCTTGCTGGGATCTCCTCACCGCATTGTCAGCTTTTGGGCTTTTACTGGATGCAGGGCTGGGGTTTACTGGCAAACTTTTAAGTTTTTCCTGCGAGAGAGCAGAAGAAGGGGCGGGCTTAGGAATCTCTGGCAGTTCAGCTGACTGCACAGCTGTTTCCCCGCCTGCATTCCTGTTATTCTCGCCGACTGAGCCGGCATCAGCAGCTGTGGCACTACTGCTCCCAGCGGACCTGCGGCTACTAGCGTCCATGGCGGGCCGCTGGGAGTCTCTGCAGGGTTCAGGCACATCTGCCTGGCTTTCTGGGACCAAGGGGGCGGCTTCTGTACTGGTGGCAGGGGTCAGGGAAGCCTCAGAACGCTCTCCACTGTCGCGCTGCGGGCCCCGCTCAGCAGAAACTGAGCAAGTGACGTCACCGGCGTCAGGGGAATCCCGATCAGCTGGAGAGCCGGGCACTGCTTCGGGGAGCCTCTCCGGGGGGGTTTCAGCCACAATATCACTTCCTTCAGCCCCAGCCTCTCTCACCACAGCGGGGGGACACGGGACAACACCAGGTACACATACATCAGCCTCTCCAGCCTTGCTCCCTGCCACGTCAGCAGCAGCCTTCTTACAGGCAGGAGCACCAGCGTTCTGCTCAGCGGGGGGACACACTGCAGAAGGAGGCACGGCATCCTCTTCACCCCCACTCCCCACAGCTTCATCATCATCATCATCCTCATCCACATGCTCAGAAAGTTTCCTTTTCTTGACACGCTGCAGCTTTGGCATCTCAGCCTGCTCAGCCTGCAGCATCTGGGAGTCAGTGACCTCTTCAGCAGAGGGGACAGGGGGGGTCACAGTAGCGGTTGGACCCGTTTGAGCAGCACTGGTGCCCTCTCCAGCTACCTCAGAAAGGGGAGCTTCGGCATCAGCCTCAGCGTCCCGGAGCTCCACACGGGGAGCCAGCGACCACCTCCTGCCCCTGCCATAGGAGCCAGCAGCAGCAGCATAGGTATATATGCGGGTGTTCCCCCGCTTTTCACATTCTTTGGCCAAGTGGCCCGCTAGACCACACAAGTCACACACCTTCACCTTTTTACACTTGGAGCCTGGGTGAACCGGCTCCTTACAGTGCCTGCACCTCTCCTCAGAGTTGCAGCTGCCAGCACCATGCCCAAAACTATAACACTTCCGGCAGTAGAGCGGCTGCCCAGTGTAGGTGATATAGCCTCTCTCACCGGCAATGGAAAAGACAGGGGGTGGGTGAACAACATCATGCCAGCTTCCTTCCTGCCTCTTGAACTCTACATTAAATCTCATCTTGCTCCTATAAACACCGATGTGATTATAGATCTTCTCTGCCCAACTCACATCTCTGAAGTATCTCTGCAGAAACAATCTCACAACATCAGGCTCCACAAACGGGTTATACATGTGAACGTACACTTGTCTTGCTTTTTCATTAAACAGCGGTGTAACTGACTCCAGCCACTTAACAAAATCCTCCCTGCTCTCTCTATAGTCTGCCAGCACCCTTAAAGCCTCTTCCTCACTATACATTGTGACATCATATGCTCCTTGTGCAGGAAAATCCTGAATCGCAAACAAATTATTCCTTGTCATCTTCAACCCCTTCACCATTACCTTGTCAATAAACGCCTTCGGTCCCTTACTCCTTCATTCCGCCTTCACGATGAAGCGTATTGAATTACGCAGCTTTGGCATACCACCTCCACTTGATGCAGCCGCCATCCGCTCCTCGTTTATCGAGGGCCCCCACAAGGAGAACCCTCAGAATACCTTCCGTGCAAGACCAAGTAAAGTAACTCCACCTAATCTTTGCCAAAAGTCCTAGAAGCCACAGACTGTTTTGGATTGTTTGATCCTCATCAGTGCATGGCATGGATTAATTTGGCTCTATGCAGTAGGGCTTGTAACACCGAGAAGTACAGACTAACCAGCAAGCTCATAGTGACCCAGAACTCATTGGAGTGTGTAAGGGACTACAATGGTCCTAAAAGCCCCCTTACTAAGATGTTAAGAAAAACTAAAGTTTGCTTTCTTAAAACAGAAAGAATTTGTGATAATTCAGGTTGGAGTGAGCTTGAGATGTCTCCCAGTGCATCACTGCTGAATATATGCAAATTAACCATTGTACCCTTAGAAGCTAAACACTCCTCCAGTGTAACAGTGTAAGAATGGCTGCAGTTTACATTTTCCAGTGAAATTTGTATTTGTCTCTTTTTGGTTATGGGAATAAAAAGTATCCTTTACTTTAGTCCAGGTAATGTACTATGTGTATGCCAAATTTCAATCAAATCCGTTCAGCCGTTTTTGCGTGATCGAGTAACAAACATCCAAACATCCAAACATTGAAACATCCGAACTTTCCCATTTATTATACTAGCTGGTCGCCCGGCGTTGCCCGGTTATGTAATTGGCTAGTGTTAGCTCTGCCCACTTTTTCTAATCCTAACACACAATTACTCAATGATGACCTAGTTTGTGAGCTTTGCGGTCGTTGGCATCAATAATTGGCATTGAAATGAAATAAATCTAATTGGCTGTGGCTCCACTCCTTTTAAAATCAATAGGTGAATTTTGATTAGCTTTTGTAGGCTCCACTCACTTTTCTGAATATTAATCCCAGTCACCCAGTGACCAACTGTGCAAAGTTTAAGAACCCTGCCATTGACAGACAGTGTAAGAATGGCTGCAGTTTACATTCTAGCAGTGAAATTTGTATTTTTCTCCACCCACTGATGTCCTAATGTTTCCAGGGTATGTATTTGGCTGCTGTTGGCTGTGGCCACTTTTTCTAACCCTAACACACAATTGTCAATAGTCAATGGCCAAGTTTGTGAGATTTGTGGTCTTTGGCATGAATAATTTTCATTGAAATGAAACACATCTGATTCGCTGTTTGTGGCCCCACCCCTTTTCTAAATATGTAGCCCCAGTCACCCAATGATCAACTGTACCAGGTTTGAGGCTTGTGCCATTAACAGTGCAAAAATGGCAGCAATTAAATATTTGCCTTGAAAATCAATAGGTGAATTGTGATTGTTTTTTTTAGGCTCCACCCACTTTTCTGAATATTAATCCCAGTCACCCAGTGACCAGCTGTGCAAAGTTTTAGAACCCTACAATTAATAGTGTAAGAATGGCTGCAGTTTACATTTTCCCAGTGAAATTTGTGTTTGTCTCCGCCCACTGATGACTCGGCATTGCCCAGGTATGTATTTGGCTGGTGTTGGCTCTGCCCACTTTTTCTAACCCTAACACAAAATTACTTAATGACCAAGTTTGTGAGCTTTGCGGTCTTTGGCATCAATAATTTGCATTGAAATAAAATAAATCTGATTGGCTGTGGCACCACCCCTTTTCTGAATTTGAACCCCAATCCCCCAATGGCCAACTGTACCAGGTACAGGTGATTAACAGTGCAAGAATGGCATCAATTAAATATTCCCCTTAAATATTAATAGGTGGATTTTGATTGGCTTTTGTAGGCTCCACCCACTTTTCTGAATATGAATCTCAGTCACCCAGTGACCAACTGTGCAAAGTTTGAGAACCCTACCATTAATAGTGTAAGAATTGCTGCAGTTTACATTTTCTCAGTGAAATTTGTATTTGTCTCCGCCTACTGATGACCCAGCATTGCCCGATTATGTATTTGGCTGGTGTTGGCTGCGCCCACTTTTCCTAACCCTAACACCCATTTACTCAATTACTCAATGACCAAGTTTGTGAGTTTTGCGGTCTTTGGCATCAATAACCTGCATTAAAATGAAACAAATCAAATTGGCTGTTTAGGGCTCCACCCCCTTATATAAATTTAAACCCCAGTCACGCAATGATGAACTGTACCAGGTTTGAGGCTTGTGCCCTTAACAGTGCAAGAATGGCAGCAATGAAATATTCCTCTGAAAAAATTAATAGGTAATTTTTGATTGTTTTTTGTAGGCTCCACCCACTTTTCTGATTATTAACCCCAGTCACCCAGTAACCAACTGTGCAAAGTTTGAGAACCCTACCATTAACAGTGTAAGAATGGCTGCTGTTTACATTTTCCCAGTAAAATTTGTATTTGTCTCCGCCCACTTATGACCCTGCGTTGCCCGCTTATGTATTTGGCTGGTGTTGGCTGTGCCCACTTTCCTAACCCTAACACACAATTAATCAATTACTCAATTACCAAGTTTGTGAGCTTTGTAGTGTTTGGCAACAATAATTTGCATTGGAATGAAACAAATCTGATTGGCTATTTGTGGCTCCACCCCCTTTCTGAAATTGAACCCCAGTCACCCAATGATCAACTATACCAGGTTTGAGGCTTGTGCCATTAACAGTGCAAGAATGGCAGAAATGTAAATATTCCCCTTGAAAATCATTAGGTGAATTTTGATTGGCTTTTATAGGCTCCAACCACTTTTCTGAATAATAACCCTAGTCACCCAACAACCAACTGTGCAAAGTTTGAGAACCCTACCATTAACAGAGTAAGAAAAACAAAAGTTTACTTTCTTAAAACAGAAAGAATTTGCGATAATTCAGGTTGGAGTGAGCTTGAGATGTCTCCCAGTGCATCACTGCTGAAAATATGCAAATTAACCATTGTTACTCTTAGAAGCTAAACACACCTCCAGAACTGCTGGAATGCAATGATGTGTCAGCTTGTTAAATTGTACAGAGCCATAATAATCCAACATGCATATAGACTGTTTTGGATTGTTTGATCCTTATCAGTGCATGGCATAGATTAATTTGGCTCTATGCAGTAGGGCTTGTAACACTCTTAGTGTTGGGCGAACAGTGTTCGCCACTGTTCGGGTTCTGCAGAACATCACCCTGTTCGGGTGATGTTCGAGTTTGGCCGAACACCTGATGGTGTTCGGCCAAACCGTTCGGCCACATGGCCGAACTAAGAGCGCATGGCCGAACGTTCCCCGAACGTTCGGCTAGCGCTGTGATTGGCCGAACGGGTCACGTGGTTCGGACTCGAACGCGCTCTGATTGGCCGAACTGTCACGTGGTTCGGGTAAATAAATACCCGAACCACGTCATATTTCCGCCATTTGTCTGTGGGTTTAGCTTTGGGTAGGCAAGCAGGGTAGTTCGCGCTCCAGCCACGCTAGCCAGGGTCCCCCCAGTCGTTGTGTCGCTGCTGGGAATAGTAGTACACCGCTCGCTCAGCCACACTATATAGCATTCTGTTTACTGCCACTCTGTGTACCTCGCTCAGCCACACTATATAGCATTCTGTTTACTGCCACTCTGTGTCTGCTGGGAATAGTAGTACACCGCTCACCCGCCACTGTATAGCATTGTGCTCTGTGTCGCTGCTGGGAAGAGTGGTACACCGCTCACCCGCCACTGTATAGCATTGTGCTCTGTGTCGCTGCTGGGAATAGTGGTACACCGCTCACCCGCCACTGTATAGCATTGTGCTCTGTGTCGCTGCTGGGAATAGTGGTACACCGCTCAGCCACATTATATAGCATTCTGTTTACTGTTCTGTGTCTGCTGGGAATAGTAGTACACCGCTCGCTCAGCCACACTATATAGCATTCTGTTTACTGCCACTCTGTGTACCTCGCTCAGCCACACTATATAGCATTCTGTTTACTGCCACTCTGTGTCTGCTGGGAATAGTAGTACACCGCTCACCGCCACTGTATAGCATTGTGCTCTGTGTCGCTGCTGGGAATAGTGGTACACCGCTCAGCCACACTATATAGCATTCTGTTTACTGTTCTGTGTCTGCTGGGAATAGTAGTACACCGCTCGCTCAGCCACACTATATAGCATTCTGTTTACTGCCACTCTGTGTACCTCGCTCAGCCACACTATATAGCATTCTGTTTACTGCCACTCTGTGTCTGCTGGGAATAGTAGTACACCGCTCACCCGCCACTGTATAGCATTGTGCTCTGTGTGTTGCTGCTGGGAATAGTGGTACACCGCTCACCCGCCACTGTATAGCATTGTGCTCTGTGTCGCTGCTGGGAATAGTGGTACACCGCTCACCCGCCACTGTATAGCATTGTGCTCTGTGTCGCTGCTGGGAATAGTGGTACACCGCTCACCCGCCACTGTATAGCATTGTGCTCTGTGTCGCTGCTGGGAATAGTGGTACACCGCTCAGCCACACTATATAGCATTCTGTTTACTGTTCTGTGTCTGCTGGGAATAGTAGTACACCGCTCGCTCAGCCACACTATATAGCATTCTGTTTACTGCCACTCTCTGTACCTCGCTCAGCCACACTATATAGCATTCTGTTTACTGCCACTCTGTGTCTGCTGGGAATAGTAGTACACCGCTCACCCGCCACTGTATAGCATTGTGCTCTGTGTCGCTGCTGGGAATAGTGGTACACCACTCACCCGCCACTGTATAGCATTGTGCTCTGTGTCGCTGCTGGGAATAGTGGTACACCGCTCACCCGCCACTGTATAGCATTGTGCTCTGTGTCGCTGCTGGGAATAGTGGTACACCACTCACCCGCCACTGTATAGCATTGTGCTCTGTGTCGCTGCTAGGAATAGTGGTACACCGCTCACCCGCCACTGTATAGCATTTCTGTACTGCCACTGTACTGCTGCCAGTCAGCGTGTACTTTAAAGAGACTCTGTAACATTAAAAAGATCCCCTGGGGGGTACTCACCTCGGGTGGGGGAAGCCTCCGGATCCTAATGAGGCTTCCCACGCCGTCCTCTGTCCCACGGGGGTCTCGCCACAGCCCGCTGAACAGCCGGCGACTGTGCCGACTGTCAGTTCAATATTTACCTTTGCTGGCTCCAGCGGGGGCGCTGTGGCGGCTTTCCGTTCCGAACTACACGGAAATACCCGATCTCATTCGGGTCCGCTCTACTGCGCAGGCGCAGGACACTTGCGCCTGCGCAGTAGAGCGGACCCGACGGCGATCGGGTATTTCCGTGTAGTTCGGAGCCGACAGCCGTCAGAGCGCCTGCGCAGTAGCCAGGAAGGTAAATATTGACGTCACTGCTGCACGGACTCCACGGAGGGCTGCAGCGAGACCCCTGACGGATGGAAGACGGCGTGGGAAGCCTCATTAGGATCCGGAGGCTTTCCCCACCCGAGGTGAGTACCCCCCAGGGGATCTTTTCATGTTACAGTTCCTCTTTAAGGATAAGTGAAATGAGGAAGAAATCCGGTGAAAGAGGGAGGGGCAAGGGAAGAGGTGTTTCCCCTGACGGTTCACGTACAGGCCACAGGGGAGCACCCAAGAAAACCCACTCAATACCGCCCATGTTGTCCAGGACAACAACCCTCACAAATCCAAAAGAACAGGACCAGATAATTACTTGGATGACGTCTCAAGCGTCCAGCAGTGGGTTAAGCAGCACCAGCACATCACGCACGAGGTCCGAGTCCTCAGCCAGTTACAAGGAGCCAGTGGGCACAAAGCTGACACAACCGGCAGCGACACCACGCACACAACTGCCAGATAACCAGTCCGATGAATTACCTCAGGACACAATGGGGTATTCGCAGGAGCTATTCCCAGCCCAACAAACTTCCACCTTTCAAAGGTCAATGGAGGAACAGCCAGAAATGTTGTGCCCGGATTCACAACCATTACCTGTGGGAAATGCACCGCGCACTGAAATACAAGGCGAGTCCGAGGAGGACTCGGAAACCCAAATCCCAGAGCAAGTTGGGCAGGAGGGGTTGCAATTGCAGGAGGTCGGCCGACAAGATCTGGAAGACAACGTTGGAGTGAGCTGCGCAGAGGTTGTTCTGGGAAGCTCTACTCCACGGCGGCGGCCCCCCACAATGACATATGACGAGTTTGAGGAGATGGAAGAGGAGGGTATGGACAATGTGGACAGAGACCCAGATTTTGTTTGTGAACGAGAACATCGCCGTCGTAGCAGCAGCACAGATGAGTCTGTTGAAGAATCCACTGCTGCACGAGTTCGCCTTGTGCCACAAGGTAGGCGGCGCGCAATTTCAGGCACCACAAGCATGGAAGTTCAAGTGAGAGGCAAAAGAGGAGCAAACAGAAATCGCCAGCAAGGCAGGTGCTCCAAAGTCTGGGCTTTCTTTGAAGACTGCACTGAGGATGTTACCATGGCGATTTGCAAGGTGTGCAAGACCCACCTGAGCAGGGGGAAAAGTATTAACAACCTCTCCACCACCAGCATGAGCCGCCACATGCTATCAAAACATCCCACTCTGTGGGCAAACGCGGCAGGGCAGGGTACCAGCAACACTGCCTCCCTTGGGTTCACCAGACTCACCACCAGACCCGCCTCAGCAGCAGTAGTAGCCCAGCCATTGCGTGGTTCACAACATTCACAAACATCAGACGACGCTGACACTGTCACTTTCCGGAGTAGTGCTCTTGAGGTCTCCCAGTGTTCATCAAACACAACAACCAACAGCCCTTCCGTGTGCAGCGCTACGGTTCAGTTGTCTGTGTCGGAGATGTTTGAGCGCAAGAGGAAATTGCCAGCAAATGACCCCCGGGCCGTGGCAGTAACAGCCAGCATAGCCAAGCTTCTGGCCTGCGAAATGCTGCCATATCGAGTGGTGGAGACAAACAGCTTCAAGGGCATGATGTCAGTGGCCATCCCACGTTACGTGGTTCCCAGCCGCTACAACTTTGCGCGCTCTGCAGTGCCTGAGTTGCATGAGCACGTGGTCAGCAAAATAACCCGAAGCTTGAAGAATGCCGTTGCCTGCAAGGTTCACCTCACCACTGAAACCTGGACGAGTGCGTTTGGCCAGGGTCGATACATCTCCCTTACCGCGCACTGGGTGAACCTTGTGGAGCCTGGCAGCGATTCCTCACCTGCTACGGCGCGGGTGTTGCCCACGCCGCAAACAGCTGCACCGCCGTCCCTCCCACTGGATAACAACAGCAGCACCTACCTCTCTGACTCCTTCTCCTCCAACGCATCTCAAAGCTGTACCTCATCCGGAAACGCTAACCCAGCAGCAGTAGGATCGTGGAAGCAGTGCAGCACAGCTGTTGGCATGCGTCAGCAAGCGTTGCTGAAGCTGATCTGCCTTGGGGATAAGCAGCACACAGGGGAGGAAATTTGGAGGGGAATAAAGGAACAGACGGATTTGTGGCTGGCACTGCTGGACCTGAAACCGGGCATGGTTGTGTGTGATAATGGGAGTAATCTCATTCGCGCTTTAAGGTTGGCTAAGCTGACACACATCCCTTGCCTGGCGCACGTGATGAACCTAGTAGTTCAGCGGTTCCTGAGGACATACCCAGGCGTGGCCGATCTTCTGTTGAAGGTGCGACCAGTGGCCAAACATTGCAGAAATTCCAGTACTGCTTCGGGGGCACTCGCCAAGATGCAGGAGCGCTTCAATCTCCCCCACCATCGCTTGCTGTGTGATGTCCCTATGCGCTGGAATTCTACGCTGCACATGCTAGCCCGCTTTTGCGAGCAGAAGAGTGCAGTGGTCCAGTAAATGACGGCGCAGTACCGAGGCACATCCGGACAGCTGCCAAGCTTCTGTGGATCCGATTGGGCCAACATGTTGGACCTCTGCCAAGTCCTCCAAAATTTTGAGCAATCCACGTTGCTTGTGAGCAGTGACAACTCTTCAGTCAGCATTACCATACCACTGCTGTGTTTACTGAAGAAGTCAATGTTGAAAATCAAGGAAACAGCTGTCATGATGCAACTGGGGGAATCTGAGGGAGAAAAGGATCAGCGTGATGGTACCAACATCAGGCCATCCGCCTCAGGAAACGCTGGCCCCAGCAGCTATGACGAAGAAGAGGAGGAGGAACAGCTGGAGTTGGAGCAGGAATTTCATGCCACCACTGACGAGGGCCAGAGCGGTGCACGTTGGACTTCCACAATTCAGCGCGAATGGTCAGCAGAAGCAGACCAGGAAGAAGGTGACGACTATGATGCATCACAACAACTATCACAACGCTCACAAGAGGATGATGAGGATTCTGGCAGGACTCTGGCACACATGGCTCAATTCATGCTAGACTGCATTGAACGCGACCCACGCATTGTGCGCATTTTGGACAACACCAATTACTGGGTTTATACCCTTCTGGATCCACGGTACAAACACAACGTTCCAAAACTGCTTGAAGAAAGAGTCAGACAGGTCAAAATGGAAGAATACCAGCAGGCCCTTGTGGAGACTTTAGAGAGGAGATTGACATTCTCCCCCTCCTCTAGCCAGTTGTACGCCGACAGACTGACTTCCGCAAACCCAGGACGACCAGGAGGGCAGAAAACAACACAAGCCGCAGCTAGTGCCCAAAAGGGAATGGTATCGGCAGTGTGCTTGGAGTGGGAAAATTTTAAGACACCCATGCAGCAGCAGCCCACAGAACAGCAAGCGTGCAGATCCACCTCCAACACCGATCGCCTGGAGAAGATGGTCAAGGACTACATGTCAGATGGCGTAGCTGTGTTGAACAATCCATCTGCACCCTTCAACTATTGGGTATCGAAGCTAGACACCTGGCACAAACTGGCAATGTACGCAATAGAGGTGCTGGCTTGCCCGGCAGCCAGCGTTATGTCGGAACGCTGTTTCAGTGCTGCCGGAGGCTTTGTCACAGATCGGCGTATCCGCCTCTCCACAGAAAATGCAGACCGTCTGACTCAAATTAAAATGAATCAATCCTGGATTGGAAACGACTACGCAACACTCCTGGACCCCAACCAAGTAACATGAACAATGACCATCTGTGATGGGTTAGCGTTTCTGGTCCCTGTTTATTGAACCTCTCATCTTTATTACATTTATGACTGCATGGCGGCAAAAAGCATTGCTATATCCGCACGCTATTTGTCCTCATGCAAGGCCTGGGATGTTGTGTCTCAAAAAGCGTGGCCTTCTCCTCCTGCGCCTCCTCCTGTTCCCTCACGTCGGCTGCTGCTGCTGCTGCTGGGTTAGCGTTTCCGGTCCCTGTTTATTGAACCTCTCATCTTTATTACATTTATGACTGCATGGCGGCAAAAAGCATTGCTTTATCCGCACGCTATTTGTCCTCATGCAAGGCCTGGGATGTTGTGTCTCAAAAAGCGTGGCCTTCTCCTCCTGCGGCTCCTCCTGTTCCCTCACGTGTGCTGCTGCTGCTGCTGGGTTAGCGTTTCCGGTCCCTGTTTATTGAACCTCTCATCTTTATTACATTTATGACTGCATGGCGGCAAAAAGCATTGCTATATCCGCACGCTATTTGTCCTCATGCAAGGCCTGGGATGCTGTGTCTCAAAAAGCGTGGCCTTCTCCTCCTGCGCCTCCTCCTGTTCCCTCACGTGTGCTGCTGCTGCTGGGTTAGCGTTTCCGGTCCCTGTTTATTGAACCTCTCATCTTTATTACATTTATGACTGCATGGCGGCAAAAAGCATTGCTATATCCGCACGCTATTTGTCCTCATGCAAGGCCTGGGATGTTGTGTCTCAAAAAGCGTGGCCTTCTCCTCCTGCGGCTCCTCCTGTTCCCTCACGTGTGCTGCTGCTGCTGCTGCTGGGTTAGCGTTTCCGGTCCCTGTTTATTGAACCTCTCATCTTTATTACATTTATGACTGCATGGCGGCAAAAAGCATTGCTATATCCGCACGCTATTTGTCCTCATGCAAGGCCTGGGATGTTGTGTCTCAAAAAGCGTGGCCTTCTCCTCCTGTGCCTCATCCTGTTCCCTCACGTGTGCTGCTGCTGCTGCTGCTGGGTTAGCGTTTCCGGTCCCTGTTTATTGAACCTCTCATCTTTATTACATTTATGACTGCATGGCGGCAAAAAGCATTGCTATATCCGCACGCTATTTGTCCTCATGCAAGGCCTGGGATGTTGTGTCTCAAAAAGCGTGGCCTTCTCCTCCTGCGCCTCCTCCTGTTCCATCACGTGTTCTGCTGCTTGTGCTGGGTTAGCGTTACCGGTCCCTTTTCCTGGAACCTCTTCTCTGTATTACATTTATGACTGCATGGCGACAAAAAGCATGTTACCTGTGCAAAGAAACATGGCATTTTCCACATTTAAAAGACAGTTTTTCCTTTGAAACTTTACAATCAATTTTCTCAAAAACTATAAGCTCTTTTTCAAATATATTTTTTCCTCTTGTACCCACTCCCAAGGTGCACATACCCTGCAAATTTGGGGTATGTAGCATGTAAGGAAGCTTTACAAAGCACGAAAGTTCGGTTCCCCTTTGACTTCCATTATGTTCGGAGTTCGGCGCGAACACCTGAACATCGCGGCGATGTTCGGTGAACGTTCGCGAACCCGAACATCTAGGTGTTCGCCCAACACTAGTACAGACTACCCAGCTAGCTCATGGTGACCCAGAACTCATTGGAGTGTGTAAGGGACTACAATGGTCCTAAAAGCCCCCTTACTAAGATGTTAAGAAAAACAAACGTTTGCTTTCTTAAAAACAGAAAGAATTTGCGATAATTCAGGTTGGAGTGAGCTTGAGATGTCTCCCAGTGCATCACTGCTGAATATATGCAAATTAACCATTGTACCCTTAGAAGCTAAACACACCTCCAGTGTAACAGTGTAAGAATGGCTGCAGTTTACATTTTCCAGTGAAATTTGTATTTGTCTACTTTTGGTTATGGGAATAAAAAGTATCCTATACTTTATTCCAGGTAATGTACTATATGTGTGCCAAATTTCATTTAAATCCGTTCAGCCGTTTTTGCGTGATCGAGTAACAAACATCCAAACATCCGAACTTTCCCATTTATTATATTAGTAGGATTAGTAGGATTTTATAATGCCAAAATTACTGTAGTAGTCAGACTATGACAAGTCTGAATACCAAATCTAGTAATCATGCAATGTGATTCAACCAAGCACGCAAAGGCTATCATTCATAAAGCATTTCCGCATGCGGAAATGCTGAAAACAGCTGACTTTACCGACCACTCGGCAAAGTCAGCATTCATAAAGCCTCTTTCCGCATGGAAAAATGACACTACCGAGCAGAGTGATAAATCACCGCCTTGTGCGGTGATTATCGGTACAAATGTAGCAAAATGTTCATTCATAAAGATCACCGCAAGCGGTGTGAGGTCGGGAAGTACCGCTGCCTCTGATGTGGCGATACCAATGTAAGTGAATGGAGACACACAGACCTCCCAGGCAGTTCAGTTCATGAAAAGTGGGGAGGGAAAAGAAAAAAAACTCTTCATGTCTTCAAGCACTTCTGTTCATTCCTTTATCAATGGAAGCATGGAATCTCCTCTCAATAGGCTCGTTAGCATGTGAAAGCTTTGTAATCTTCGCCATTTCTGCATGTGACCTTTTACGTCAATCAATCTTTAGAGATACATCTATAATTAGAAAATATGGTATCAATGATCTTATTTCAAGAAAATAACTTTAAACTTTTGTTCCCCCTTTGAACAAACAAACTCATATGACATTGTCTAAATTGCAATCCTTTGATGAGGACACAAACCATGAACTTTAATAAATCTCGTTTATCTAATAAACATAACCTTAGACAAACCTAAAATAAAGCTCAATCAAAAAAAAAACCACAACGTCATCTTAAAAATACCCTACACAACTTATTGTGAGGACAACAAAGTTATATTCTCTTATGTAAATGTGTAACAGCATGTTAATATGTGTGTGTGCGTTTATATAACATGCTAATCTCATGTGTATATGTCATTATTAGTATACCTGCTGTGTGTGTGCGCAAGTTGCAAGTAACTAAATGATACCCTTACATTTCTTTCACAATGATATCTCAAAAATGATCAATACTTTATTTATAAAAACGTCTTACATATCTTTACTCATGCAGTTTGAGTGACAGCTAATGGCTTCAGATTACAGGACTCCAGCTGTTCTTAATTAACCCTACTCTCGCTTTAACATAGATGCCACTGTTTCTTATACAAACAGACTAACGCCTCTCCTAAACAGCTTCTGCTAAAACATTTCTATGTCACTAAAAATTTAACTAGAAACCTTTCTTTAATTTTTACTTTAAAATGACCTCATCTTACTAAAATACATTGCAACTGATGTAACCAATTGCTAGTATCCAAAATAAACTCAAGGAAACATGAAATCCACTTTTCTATAAACAACTGATACTCGAATTACTTTTAAATCCAATACCCTAATCAATATTGTACCTCAATTTTCATCAATTTACAGAAAGGAAGGAAATCACCAGCATCTCTAATTTTCTTCACATACGTCTTAGGAAACAAAATTTAATAATTAAGGAGATAGAATACATGCGTACACCAAATCATAAAAGGGGAATAAAAAAAAAAAATATTATCACCTAAACATAAATAAAATAAACAAACAATAACTTTTATCAGAGTTCTGCTTTAACCTGTTGTCCTTTAAACGTTTAATTTTTAAATTTCCTTGAATTTGAATATATTGTGTACAGTCTAAAATATCAGTGCATACATTACTGTATTAATAATCTACAGCAATGACCAAAATATACAATTTTATTTCAGATATTTGATACACCAACACCAAGTCCCTTGTATACCAACAATTTGAACTGGCACAACTGATTTCACACCTCTGACCGGAAAAGATATGAAACCACCTGTCACCATTCATCAATTATATTTTTATAAATTCCCATTTCTCCTCCGGTAAAGAAAAACAGATCTTTACAAAAATAATGCATATATAAGTATAAGGATATACTTATTCATGACAAATCACTTATGGGACTGAGCATTCAGCACATATATATCCTGATCATATTTCCAATCATCACTCACATTAGACTGAACACACATATTGTCTTTTAAAATACCTTTACCTTATAAAGTGTCAAAATCATCTAAAAGTAATAACTATAGTCATGACCTACCAAATTTATTTATACCTTACAGATCAAATTCTTATGTAATTGATGCAATCATTATTTGCAACAATTCAGCTTTATTTTAATCAAAATTAATTCAAATCTCTTTATTTCACAATAAACTCACTAAGAATAACCTCCTGACTAAACCTATAACTTAAAAAAACTTATTTTATCAACTTTTGTGTAAATCGATTGTCGAAATATATATCTGTCATCTATGGACACAAGCAATCACATCTTACTTATGAATGCTTACCCTTATCACCATATCCTCATCAATCCTCTAATACAGAAACAGATATGTCTATCATTAAACTATGGTGATTAATTCTCCTATGCAACCTTATAATAAGCTCATTTTAATTAATTAATTTTTTTTTTTAATATCAATTATTATATTAATGACTATATTTATACTTTTTATCAAAACTCAAATGGAAAAATAGGACAACAACTCTGAAACTTGAATGAAATTTTCATAACATAAACAGCTTGCAATACAAATACTTTTATGTGACATCTGCAATGATTTTACACTCCTACTAGACTAGCTGTTATATGATACTACTGCTGCTGCAAAGAAAATGTCATTTTGGTAACCACACTTTTAAATACCCAGAAACATTTTTATTTTTCCTGGCTTTCAGGATTACTGCGCTTCTAATAAACCATTATTACAGATATATTTCCTTTTTATATAAACTGTCACTTATTCATGGTTTACACATTTTCTTTTACACAAGTAGCCAATTAGCATAAATACAAAACCCTTACTTTACTTATAGAAGCTAATATGCTAAATCTACTCCTATGATCCAATTACACTATCTTAAGCTTCAATTTAAACCATTTTTTTCCAAGTTTAGCTTGCAGCTTTGTAATCAAGAATATCTGCATTTTTAAATAAACAACACCATTAAAGAAGTCTGCATCCTGTCTGCTACCAATAAAGCATTTTACATAGGAATAAGAAGAACATTCCTTTTGCCTGCTATTCATTTTAGCGAACTTTTAATAACTATTTCCCTTAATTAACTAACAAATATTCTTTATTTCTTTACAACGCATCTGACTTTTAAAAACTTTTAGCTAATTCAACAGGAAATAAAACATAGTCACCTTCTGCAGACAGACTTCTGGTATGTGACATCTTATGGAGGACCATCATCCGCCTTTCGTCTGGTCTCATCCCTTGCTTCAGGCTCAATCGCAAAAATAGTTTCAGAAATACCCAGCTTCCTTTCTCGTTCCCCCATTTTGAAACGAGCTTGCGATCTATGGCTGAGTTAATTTCATGAATCATTTACGACTGGATGGCTCACCAATGTTAAAAATGGGATTTGTAGTTTCAGAACAAAGTCTTTCAGAGACCAGAATAAATCATTTAAAAGGATGTGGTTGTTTATTTAACATTATTGAATAAATCAATAAAGGTACAAATCTTAGTTACATTATAAATGATTACAAAAGATGAACAAATTGATTGCTGAGTAATCTGTAAGTATATGAATAAAAACTTATTGTATTGGTTAGTATGTAGATGAGAGTGAATGTGTGTGTGTGTATGAGGCTGGAAGAAGCAGGAATGCCTCACTCCCGCCTAAAACTCCTGGTATAACTAAAATGGGTTGGCCCCACAGTGTGTCCCAATGCTATCTATGATTGGTTTGTTCAAACAATGCTGTAGTCTCTATTGGTCGACTACTGAATCTAGCTATTTCAGTTAACTGTTCCTTTATCACAAAGAAAGCACGTTCCAATCTGGTTGGAACCAGAACTAGCAGTCTCATTGTAACACTATGGCTTGAGACATAATGGGATACAGCTGTCTTACCAGCTTCTGACTGGGGGGGATGGTAGTCCTATACATACCAAGTGTGGGGGAAGTTCACTTTACAGACATCGTGAACAAAACCTTATGTTAAGCTCACCACTAACTCCTAGCACTCCTATGCTAGATAATAGAAGATTTCTTTCAATCAGTCTTATCAATATCACATATATAATTGATCTATAGCTTTGATATCTCAATCGCGTCACATCCAATATAGATAATTATTGTTCTCATCACAACAGGGCCCTAGTTATGAAGAGAGCTTAAATCATCACATATTTAGATTGCTCAGAGATTAAAATATTAAAACTACTTATTACACTCTCTCATCAAATTTCATAAAAGAGAGATCTGTCAGCTGCCCATACACCGCAGGCCGATTCCCAATCAATTTCATGCTGAAATCGATCCAGAAATGACTGGCCGCAGACAGTGAAGAGACACGAGAGTGGTTCCCTTAGAAGCATGTGTACAGCAAGTACTTACTTCCTGTATACTGTATATACGGCGTTACCCACCACAAGTTCCTGATTGTCACTACATGCTGGCCACTAGAGAATTTAACTATCATTAACATGAAATGCGTGACAGGGGTGTGGCAGGGGCATGTCTGGAGGTGTCCCTCTCTCTTATCTCATTAAGTTGGGATTGGGAAGTACGGGTCTAATTGAGCCTTTCTAGACTTAGGGCAATCTGTACAATTACATATAATCTAGAGCTCCAGGGAGCCTTAGTAATTAGTGCTGCTTAAATCCGACCCGGGAGACATCTGGATAGTTGCTATCCGGATATCTCCCAGGAAATCTGGGGGGGGGGGGGGTCAATCTTACCAGAATGACGTCTTCTTTTGGTCCGTACGCATCGCCTCCCATGATGCGTTCCAAGCACCACATGCGCCAGTCACGTAACTACAAATACTTCCCACTTCCGGGTTGAAGGAGGAAGTGTTTGTGTCACGTGACCGCCACATGCGTACGGTGACCATACGTCCCGCTTTACCCGGGACGCGTCCCGCCTTCGGGGGCCGCTGTCCCAGGCTGCATGAGGTCCTGGAAAACGTCCCGCTTTTAGCAGCGGGACGTCCCGACCTCGGGACTCTGGCCACCGTACATGAACTAGCCAATAGTTCATTCCCCGCAGCCCCGCTCCAGCAGCCTGCATTGTCCTCCGGCAGGCACAGGCAGAGCAGAGCTATGGCAAGATGGCATCTGGAGGCGGAGCCCTGTACTGAAGTACAGGGCTCCGCCTCCAGACGCCATCTTGCCGTAGTCCTGCTCTGCCTGTCAGCGCGGGAGATTGAAGGAGGATCGTCCGGGGGAGCTGCACACACATCAGAGGCCGGCTGCGTGAGGGGACTTCTGGCAGGTGAGTACATGCTTTTTTTTCCAGGTGAAATGTGCCCACATATTTTTATGTTTATTTTTTGCTGACATGTTTGCCCCCATTGTGTTTATTTAGTGCTATGTTGCCCGCAATGCATTTATTTTGTGTTGACATGTTGCCCGCAATGCGTTTATTTTGTGCTGACATGTTTGCCCCCATTGCGTTTATTTTGTGCTATGTTGCCCGCAATGCGTTTATTTTGTGCTGAATTAAATGTTGCCTGCAATGCATTTAGTTTGTACTGACATGTTTGCCCCCATTGCATTTGTTGCCCGCAATGCGTTCATTTTGTGCTGACATGTTTGCCCCCATTGCGTTTATTTTGTGCTGAAGTGTTGCCCGCAATGCTTTTATTTTGTGCTGACATGTTCCCCGCAATGCGTTTATTTTGTACTGACATGTTTGCCCCCATTGCGTTTATTTTGTGCTGAAATGTTGCCCGAAATGCGTTCATTTTGTCCTGACATGTTGCCCGCAATGCGTTTATTTTGTGCTGACATGTTGCCCGCAATGCATTTATTTTGTGCTGACATGTTGCCCGCAATGCATTTATTTTGTGCCGACATGTTGTCCGCAATGCATTTATTTTGTGCTGACATGTTGCCCCCATTGCGTCTATTTTGTGCAATGTTGCCCGCAATGCGTTTATTTTGTACTGACATTTTTGCCCCCCTTGCGTTTATTTGTGCTGACATGTTGCCCGCAAAGCGTTTATTTTGTGCTGACATTTTGCCCGCAATACACCTATTTTGTGCTGACATGTTGCCTGCAATGCGTTTATTTTGTGCTGACATGTTTCCCGCAATGCATTTATTTTGTGCTGAAATGCTGCCCGCAATGCGTTTATTTGGTGCTGACATGTTGGCCGCAAATGCGTTTATTTTATGCTGACATGTTTGCCCGCAATGAGTTTATTTTGTGCTGACATGTTGGCCGCAATGCGTTTATTTTGTGCTGACATGTTGGCCGCAATGCGTTTATTTTGTACTGACATGTTGCCCGCAATACGTTTATTTTGTGCTGACATGTTGCCTGCAATACCTTTATTTTGTGCTGACATGTTGCCCATTGTGTTTATTTTGTGGTGTCTGGGGTAACTGTTGCTGCATTTATTATTTATGGTCATAGTTGGCTGTATTGGGGGTTACGGTATACTATTAAATAGCATCACACAGTTTCTGCACACCCATGATGCGAATCCTCGTTTGACCACATCATGGCGTAAACACTGCTTTCTTATGCCTCGCTGTTACATCATTGTTAGTTCCGCCCATAGAATGTCATGGCCACACCCATTTTTCATCGTGGCGCGCCGCAGCCACCACATTTGTCGGCGCAGCAGCCCCCCTTCCCCCCGCCGCCCTGTCCCAGGTTGAGCCTACAAAAATCTGGTCACTGTACGCATGCGGCGCTTGGAAAGCATCGTGGCAGGTGACGCGTACGGACCCGAAGAAGATGTCACTCTGGTAAGATTGAACCCCCGATGACCCCCCCCCCCCCTGCACAGCTTTCCTGGGAGATATCCGGATAGCAACTATCCGGATGTCTCCCGGGTCAGATTTGAGCAGCACTGCTAGTAATACAGGTCAAGCATGTCACAAAATGAAGGCGAGGGGACACATTTCGAGTAATTGGCCACCAGTTCAGTTTATGGAGTGTGGCAGGCTATGTAAATTGGCATCATAAAGAATATAAGGTGCAATAACTGGACTGTCACCACCCCACACAGGAGGAATATTCCTCTTCTCTTCCTGCTCAGGCCGGGTGTGTTAGAGGAGAGAGCAAAGATCACATCTCCATTCTCTGCACGCCGACACACAGCAGACAGGAGAGGACAGGAGGACAAGGTAACGTCTGAATGGGAGATACTGGATCCTTCATGGATTGATGGGGGGAGGGTACTTAAGAGTTTAGACACGGATTTGCCCATCTTAGCAGTTTGATCTGATGGTGGCCAATTTACTTCTTAAAGCAGAATATAACCCTGCATTTCAACTTTGCTCTAAAACATTATTTACAGCATATTATATGCAAAAAGCATTTTTTTTTTACTAGACCAACATTGGAAGGGTTAAACACAGAGGTTTTAAGTTCCGTGCAGACATTCAGATAGTTACATTCTATTTAGTTAGTGTGTAACTGTTTATCAATAGATACATCTCTTTGGCTGTCCTCCAAGCTCCTTCTCAGTGAGAGAGATGAGTCACAATAAACACATATTTGTAAACAAAAAGTATCTAACTCAAGTTCGGATTCGTCTGCAGAAATCTCTAGGGACTTTAAAGCCCTGTGTAACCCTTCCAATGCTGGTCTAGTAAAAAAAAAAAAATGCTGGTTGCATATAATATACTGTAAATAATGTTTTAGAGCAAAGTTGAAATGCAGGGTTATATTCCGCTTTAATTAGAAGCATGAACTGGTAAATGCTTGTGTGCAAACTAAATACAAATGATGTGCATCTTAGAGCCTGTCAATCAGAAAAGTCAGGATGTATGCATTTTACTGGGCAGTTCCAAGAAGCATACAATGTGCATGAACATTGCATGCAAGGACCCATTCACACCAAAGCGCATCTGAGTGCCCATTCATACTCAGGCACTTTGCCCCCATGATTTGCGCTTTGCTGATCGCCGTCGCTGCTGCACAAGCACTGCACAAGTAATACTATGCGATTACTAGTCTCACTGCAGGGATTGCACGTTTTTGGGATCATCGCTGATCACTGTGCAGCATGCAGCATTTTCCCGGTGATTGAGATGTGACTCTCATTCACTCAAAATGAGCATCACAAACGCCGAAACATTGCAGAATAGCACAATGCAAAATCGAAGGTTACAAACACTGGCCGATTTTGTGTTCCTGAGTGTGAACGGGGCCTGATTGGCATCCTATTCACCATTTCTTGACTCAAAGACCTGCCCTGAAAAATATGTCAATGCTTTATAAATAAAACATAATAAGAAATGATTCATATTTCATTGCAGCTGGGCAATAAAGATGCAGGCAATACTTTTTGCTGGTAGTTTAGGAGAGCATTTTAACATTTGTGAGGCTGAAATGCCTGTTTGTGCCCTGGTATCTGTTGTCTGTGCAACTCATGTCTGTGCCCCCGTTGTCTGTGCACCTCATCCTGTGGCCCTGGTGTATGTGCACCTCGTGTCTGTGGCCCTGGTGTCTGTGCACCTCATGTCTGTGCCCCTCATGTCTGTGCCCCCATTGTCTGTGCCCCTGGTATCTGTGCCCCTCATGTGTGTGCCCCGGTGTCTGTGCCCCTCATGTGTGTGCCCAGGGTCTGTGGCCCTGGTGTCTGTGCACCTCATGTCTGTGGCCCTGGTGTCTGTGCACCTCATGTCTGTGGCCCTGGTGTCTGTGCACCTCATGTCTGTGGCCCTGGTGTCTGTGCACCTCATGTCTGTGGCCCTGGTGTCTGTGCACCTCATGTCTGTGGCCCTGGTGTCTGTGCACCTCATCCTGTGGCCCTGGTGTCTGTGCACCTCATGTCTGTGCCTGTGGCCCTGGTGTCTGTGCACCTCATGTCTGTGGCCCTGGTGTTTGTGCACCTCATGTCTGTGCCTGTGGCCCTGGTGTCTGTGCACCTCATGTCTGTGGCCCTGGTGTCTGTGCACCTCATGTCTGTGGCCCTGGTGTCTGTGCACCTCATGTCTGTGGCCCTGGTGTCTGTGCACCTCATGTCTGTGGCCCTGGTGTCTGTGCACCTCATCCTGTGGCCCTGGTGTCTGTGCACCTCATGTCTGTGCCTGTGGCCCTGGTGTCTGTGCACCTCATGTCTGTGGCCCTGGTGTCTGTGCACCTCATGTCTGTGGCCCTGGTGCCTGTGCACCTCATGTCTGTGGCCCTGGTGTCTGTGCACCTCATGTCTGTGGCCCTGGTGTCTGTGCACCTCATGTCTGTGGCCCTGGTGTCTGTGCGCCTCATGCTGTGGCCCTGGTGTCTGTGCACCTCATGTCTGTGGCCCTGGTGTCTGTGCAGCTCATGTCTGTGGCCCTGGTGTCTGTGCACCTCATGTCTGTGGCCCTGGTGTCTGTGCACCTCATGTCTGTGGCCCTGGTGTATGTGCACCTCATGTCTGTGGCCCTGGTGTCTGTTCACCTCATGTCTGTGCCTGTGGCCCTGGTGTTTGTGCACCTCATGTCTGTGGCCCTGGTGTCTGTGCACCTCATGCTGTGGCCCTGGTGTCTGTTCACCTCATGTCTGTGGCCCTGGTGTCTGTGCACCTCATGTCCGTGGCCCTGGTGTCTGTTCACCTCATGTCTGTGGCCCTGGTGTCTGTGCACCTCATGTCTGTGGCCCTGGTGTCTGTGCACCTCATGTCTGTGGCCCTGGTGTCTGTGCACCTCATGTCTGTGGCCCTGGGTGTCTGTGCACCTCATGTCTGTGGCCCTGGTGTCTGTGCGCCTCATGTCTGTGGCTCTTGTGTCTGTGCACCTCATGTCTGTGGCCCTGTTGTCTGTGCACCTCATGTCTGTGGCCCCGTTGTCTGTGCACCTCATGTCTGTGGCCCTGGTGTCTGTGCACCTCATGTCTGTGGCCCTGGTGTCTGTGCACCTCATGTCTGTGGCCCTGGTGTCTGTGCACCTCATGTCTGTGCCTGTGGCCCTGGGTGTCTGTGCACCTCATGTCTGTGGCCCTGGGTGTCTGTGCACCTCATGTCTGTGGCCCTGGTGTCTGTGCGCCTCATGTCTGTGGCTCTTGTGTCTGTGCACCTCATGTCTGTGGCCCTGTTGTCTGTGCACCTCATGTCTGTGGCCCCGTTGTCTGTGCACCTCATGTCTGTGGCCCTGGTGCCTGTGCACCTCATGTCTGTGACCCTGGTGTCCGTGTGCTCATGTCTGTGGCCCTGGTGTCTGTGCACCTCATGTCTGTGGCCCTAGTGTCTGTGCACCTCATGTCTGTGGCCCTGGTATCTGTGCACCTCATGTATGTGGCCCTGGTGTCTGTGCACCTCATGTCTGTGGCCCTGGTGTCTGTGCACCTCATGTCTGTGGCCCTGGTGTCTGTGCACCTCATATCTGGGCCCTGGTGTCTGTGCACCTCCTCATGTCTGTGGCCCTGGTGTCTGTGCACCTCATGTCTGTGGCCCTGGTGTCTGTGCACCTCATGTCTGTGCCTGTGGCCCTGGTGTCTGTGCACCTCATGCCTGTGGCCCTGGTGTCTGTGCACCTCATGTCTGTGCCTGTGGCCCTGGTGTCTGTGCACCTCATGTCTGTGGCCCTGGTGTCTGTGCACCTCATGTCTGTGGCCCTGGTATCTGTGCACCTCATGTCTGTGGCCCTGGTGTCTGTGCACCTCATGTCTGTGGCCCTGGTATCTGTGCACCTCATGTCTGTGGCCCTGGTGTCTGTGCACCTCATGTCTGTGCCCTGGTGTCTGTGCACCTCATGCTTTGGCCCTGGTGTCTGTGCACCTCATGTCTGTGCCTGTGGCCCTGGTGTCTGTACACCTCATGTCTGTGGCCCTGATGTCTGTGCACCTCATGTCTGTGCCTGTGGCCCTGGTGTCTGTGCACCTCATGTCTGTGCCTGTGGCCCTGGTGTCTGTGCACCTCATGTCTGTGGCCCTGGTGTCTGTGCACCTCATGTCTGTGGCCCTGGTGTCTGTGCACCTCATGTCTGTGCCTGTGGCCCTGGTGTCTGTGCACCTCATGTCTGTGGCCCTGGTGTCTGTGCACCTCATGTCTGTGGCCCTGGTGTCTGTGCACCTCATGTCTGTGGCCCTTGTGTCTGTGCACCTCATGTCTGTGGCCCTGGTGTCTGTGCACCTCATGTCTGTGCCTGTGGCCCTGGTGTCTGTGCACCTCATGTCTGTGGCCCTGGTGTCTGTTCACCTCATGTCTGTGCCTGTGGCCCTGGTGTTTGTGCACCTCATGTCTGTGGCCCTGGTGTCTGTGCACCTCATGTCTGTGGCCCTGGTGTCTGTTCACCTCATGTCTGTGGCCCTGGTGTCTGTGCACCTCATGTCTGTGGCCCTGGTGTCTGTGCACCTCATGTCTGTGGCCCTGGTGTCTGTGCGCCTCATGTCTGTGGCTCTTGTGTCTGTGCACCTCATGTCTGTGGCCCCGTTGTCTGTGCACCTCATGTCTGTGGCCCAGTTGTCTGTGCACCTCATGTCTGTGGCCCTGGTGTCTTTGCACCTCATGTCTGTGGCCCTGGTGTCTGTGCACCTCATGTCTGTGGCCCTGGTGTCTGTGCACCTCATGTCTGTGGCCCTGGTGTCTGTGCACCTCATGTCTGTGGCCCTGGTGTCTGTGCAGCTCATGTCTGTGCCTGTGGCCCTGGTGTCTGTGCACCTCATGTCTGTGGCCCTGGTGCCTGTGCACCTCATGTCTGTGGCCCCGTTGTCTGTGCACCTCATGTCTGTGGCCCCGTTGTCTGTGCACCTCATGTCTGTGGCCCTGGTGTCTTTGCACCTCATGTCTGTGGCCCTGGTGTCTGTGCACCTCATGTCTGTGGCCCTGGTGTCTGTGCACCTCATGTCTGTGGCCCTGGTGTCTGTGCACCTCATGTCTGTGGCCCTGGTGTCTGTGCAGCTCATGTCTGTGCCTGTGGCCCTGGTGTCTGTGCACCTCATGTCTGTGGCCCTGGTGCCTGTGCACCTCATGTCTGTGGCCCTGGTGTCCGTGCGCCTCATGTCTGTGGCCCTGGTGTCTGTGCACCTGATGTCTGTGACCCTGGTGTCTGTGCACCTCATGTCTGTGGCCCTGGTGTCTGTGCACCTCATGTCTGTGGCCCTAGTGTCTGTGCACCTCATGTCTGTGGCCCTGGTGTCTGTGCACCTCATGTCTGTGGCCCTAGTGTCTGTGCACCTCATGTCTGTGGCCCTGGTGTCTGTGCACCTCATGTCTGTGGCCCTGGTGTCTGTGCACCTCATGTCTGTGGCCCTGGTGTCTGTGCACCTCATGTCTGTGGCCCTGGTGTCTGTGCACCTCATGTCTGTGCCTGTGGCCCTGGTGTCTGTGCACCTCATGTATGTGGCCCTGGTGTCTGTGCACCTCATGTCTGTGGCCCTGGTGTCTGTGCACCTCATGTCTGTGGCCCTGGTGTCTGTGCACCTCATGTCTGTGCCTGTGGCCCTGGTGTCTGTGCACCTCATGTATGTGGCCCTGGTGTCTGTGCACCTCATGTCTGTGGCCCTGGTGTCTGTGCACCTCATGTCTGTGGCCCTGGTGTCTGTGCACCTCATGTCTGTGCCTGTGGCCCTGGTGTCTGTGCACCTCATGTCTGTGGCCCTAGTGTCTGTGCACCTCATGTCTGTGGCCCTGGTGTCTGTGCACCTCATGTCTGTGGCTCTGGTGTCTGTGCACCTCATGTCTGTGCCTGTGGCCCTGGTGTCTGTGCACCTCATGTATGTGGCCCTGGTGTCTGTGCACCTCATGTCTGTGGCCCTGGTGTCTGTGCACCTCATATCTGGGCCCTGGTGTCTGTGCACCTCATGTCTGTGGCCCTGGTGTCTGTGCACCTCATGTCTGTGGCCCTGGTGTCTGTGCACCTCATGTATGTGGCCCTGGTGTCTGTGCACCTCATGTCTGTGGCCCTGGTGTCTGTGCACCTCATGTCTGTGGCCCTGGAGTCTGTGCACCTCATATCTGGGCCCTGGTGTCTGTGCACCTCATGTCTGTGGCCCTGGTGTCTGTGCACCTCATGTCTGTGGCCCTGGTGTCTGTGCACCTTATGTCTGTGGCCCTGGTATCTGTGCACCTCATGTCTGTGGCCCTGGTGTCTTTGCACCTCATGTCTGTGCCTGTGGCCCTGGTGTCTGTGCACCTCATGTATGTGGCCCTGGTGTCTGTGCACCTCATATCTGGGCCCTGGTGTCTGTGCACCTCATGTCTGTGGCCCTGGTGTCTGTGCACCTCATGTCTGTGGCCCTGGTGTCTGTGCAGCTCATGTCTGTGGTCCTGGTGTCTGTGCACCTCATGTATGTGGCCCTGGTGTCTGTGCACCTCATGTCTGTGGCCCTGGTGTCTGTGCACCTCATGTCTGTGGCCCTGGTGTCTGTGCACCTCATGTCTGTGGCCCTGGTGTCTGTGCACCTCATGTCTGTGCCTGTGGCCCTGGTGTCTGTGCACCTCATGTATGTGGCCCTGGTGTCTGTGCACCTCATGTCTGTGGCCCTGGTGTCTGTGCACCTCATATCTGGGCCCTGGTGTCTGTGCACCTCATGTCTGTGGCCCTGGTGTCTGTGCACCTCATGTCTGTGGCCCTGGTGTCTGTGCACCTCATGTATGTGGCCCTGGTGTCTGTGCACCTCATGTCTGTGGCCCTGGTGTCTGTGCACCTCATGTCTGTGGCCCTGGTGTCTGTGCACCTCATATCTGGGCCCTGGTGTCTGTGCACCTCATGTCTGTGGCCCTGGTGTCTGTGCACCTCATGTCTGTGGCCCTGGTGTCTGTGCACCTTATGTCTGTGGCCCTGGTATCTGTGCACCTCATGTCTGTGGCCCTGGTGTCTTTGCACCTCATGTCTGTGCCTGTGGCCCTGGTGTCTGTGCACCTCATGTATGTGGCCCTGGTGTCTGTGCACCTCATATCTGGGCCCTGGTGTCTGTGCACCTCATGTCTGTGGCCCTGGTGTCTGTGCACCTCATGTCTGTGGCCCTGGTGTCTGTGCAGCTCATGTCTGTGGTCCTGGTGTCTGTGCACCTCATGTATGTGGCCCTGGTGTCTGTGCACCTCATGTCTGTGGCCCTGGTGTCTGTGCACCTCATGTCTGTGGCCCTGGTGTCTGTGCACCTCATGTCTGTGGCCCTGGTGTCTGTGCAGCTCATGTCTGTGGTCCTGGTGTCTGTGCACCTCATGTCTGTGCCCTGGTGTCTGTGCACCTCATGTCTGTGCCTGTGGCCCTGGTGTCTGTGCACCTCATGTCTGTGGCCCTGGTGTCTGTGCACCTCATGTCTGTGGCCCTTGTGTCTGTGCACCTCATGTCTGTGGCCCTGGTGTCTGTGCACCTCATGTCTGTGGCCCTGATGTTTGTTCACCTCATGTCTGTGCCTGTGGCCCTGGTGTCTGTGCACCTCATGTCTGTGGCCCTGGTGTCTGTGCACCTCATGTCTGTGCCTGTGGCCCTGGTGTCTGTGCACCTCATGTCTGTGGCCCTGGTGTCTGTGCACCTCATGTCTGTGCCTGTGGCCCTGGTGTCTGTGCACCTCATGTCTGTGGCCCTGGTGTCTGTGCACCTCATGTCTGTGGCCCTGGTATCTGTGCACCTCATGTCTGTGGCCCTGGTGTCTGTGCACCTCATGTCTGTGGCCCTGGTATCTGTGCACCTCATGTCTGTGGCCCTGGTGTCTGTGCACCTCATGTCTGTGCCCTGGTGTCTGTGCACCTCATGCTTTGGCCCTGGTGTCTGTGCACCTCATGTCTGTGGCCCTGGTGTCTGTGCACCTCATGTCTGTGGCCCTGGTGTCTGTGCCCTTGGCCCTGGTGTCTGTGCACCTCATGTCTGTGCCTGTGGCCCTGGTGTCTGTACACCTCATGTCTGTGGCCCTGATGTCTGTGCACCTCATGTCTGTGCCTGTGGCCCTGGTGTCTGTGCACCTCATGTCTGTGCCTGTGGCCCTGGTGTCTGTGCACCTCATGTCTGTGGCCCTGGTGTCTGTGCACCTCATGCTGTGGCCCTGGGTCTGGGCTCCCAGTATTTGTGCCCCCCATGTCTACATCCCTGATAAAATAAGAAAACCCTGCTCACATCCTGACCCAGTGAAATTATCACCTACAACAGAAAGTGAAGGCAAATCTTCTCAGTTGAGACATAGACAAGAATAAGAAAATAAAAATTATAAAAACGCGCGCACACACACACACACACACACACACTTGCCTGGCTATCCTGTTGATCCTCTGCCTCTAATACTTTTAGCTATAGACCCTGAACAAGCATGCAGCAGATCAGGTGTTTCTGACATTGTCAGATCTGACCAGATGAGCTGCATGCTTGTTTCTGGTGTGATTCAGACACTTCTGCAGCCAAACAGAACAAGCACGCAGATCAGATACTTCTGACAAAAATCTGACTTAATTTGCTGTATGCTTGTTTCAGGTGTGTGATCCAGGGCTAGTGCACACCAAAATGGTGCTTAGGTGCCAGTGCTTAGGGATTTGCGACTGCGATTTTGTGAAGGGATTTTCAGAGCGATTTTTGAACGAATGAGCATTTTTGCTCAATTATTTAAGGTGAATTGCTCCAACAAAAAACACTACATGCAGCAGGTTTGCGGTTTTAGAAAAATCACAACGCTGCTGTGGGAACTCCCTCATAGGGTTTCAGTAGCCAAGTGCTTTTCAAAGCGCTGGCGATCTGAAAAGCACTCGCTCAGAAGCGTTCTTGGTGTACACCAGCCCTTAAACATTAGTGATGCTAGAATGATACCCAGGGCTGCCGGACAACTGGTATGGTTAAAAAAAAAATACATATGGCATCCCACATACAACCTAAAGAGGCGCCGGGAAAAAATGGCACACAGTGCCCCCTTACATGATATAAACACCAAATTTGCTGTATATGTTAAGTAGAACAGTGGGAACAAGGGGAATTGCTTCATTGTGATACGCAAGCCCCTTCACGCGGCAAGGTAATGATCATGAAGGGGAATGGGCACATGTAAATACCTTTTGTTTTGTTGTTGCAGCCGCCCGCAGTGCAGCCAGAAAATTTAGGCAGGCATGTACATGCACCAGAAAAATTATTACAGCGGCCTTAAAAATTCAGGACTCCGCCTGGAATCCTGGACCCTGTTGATGGTGGCGGAGAAGGCAAGCGGCCAGCAGGCAGAGATGCTGTGTGTGGGGACTGACTTAGTCTTGGGGCAGGCAGTAGCCATCCAGGATCCATGCCTCGTTCATTTTGATAAAGGTGAGGTACTTAACACTGTCGTGACTTAGGCGACTTCTCTTCTCAGTGACAATGCCTCCAGCTGCACTGAAGGTCCTTTCTGACAGGACGCTTGCAGCAGGGCAAGAGCGAAGTTGGATGGAAAATTTGGACAGCTCTGGCCACAGGTCAAGCCTGCGCACCCAGTAGTCCAAGGGTTCATCGTCGCTGCTCACAGTGTCTACATCCACAGTTAAGGCCAGGTAGTTGGCTACCTGCTGGTCCAGGCGTTGGTGGAGGGTGGATCCGGAAGGGCTACGGCGAGGCGTTGGACTAAAGAATGTCCGCATGTCCGACATCACCATGAGATCGCTGGAGTGTCCTGTCCTTGCCTGCGTGGACTTGGGAGGAGGAGGATTACTGGCAGTGGTACCTTTATTGCGTTGTGCTGTCACATCACCCTTAAACGCATTGTAAAGCATCATTGCCAGCTTGTTCTGCAAGTGCTGCATCCTTTCCGCCTTGTGTTGAGTTGGTAAGAGGTCCGCCACTTTGTGTCTGTACCGAGGGTCTAGTAGCGTGGCCACCCAGTACAGGCCATTCCCCTTGAGTTTTTTTTTATACGGGGGTCCCTCAACAGGCTGGACAACATGAAAGAGGCCATCTGCACAAAGCCGGATCCAGACATACTATCCATCTCCTCTTGCTCTTACTAAGTGACGTCACATAAGTCCTCTTCCTCCCCCCAGCCACGAACAATACCGCAGGAACGTGGAGCAGCACAAGCCCCCTGTGACGGCTGCTGCGGTTGTTCTTCTGCCGCCGCCTCTTCCTCCTCCACAGAAACACCTTCCTCATCATCCAAGTCTGACTTCTCTTCTTCCCCACACGAATCCTCTTCTTCCTCCTCCTCCCCCCTCTGTGCTGCCGCAGCTGTCGAGGAAACATCTGGTTCAGATGAAAATTGCTCCCACGACTCCTCGTGCCGTAACTGTTCTTCATCACGCTCCTCCACAGCTTGATCCACCACTCTATGCACGGCACGCTCCAGGAAGTAAGCGTAGGGGATCAAGTCGCTGATGGTGCCGTCAGCGCGACTCACCAGGTCGGTCACCTCCTCAAACGGCCGCATGATCCTGCATGCATTTTGCATCAGTTTTCAGTTGTTGGGTCACAACATCCCCATCTTCCCAGATTGTGTCCTTCTACTGTAAATGTACAGGTACTGGGTGACTGCTTTCTCCTGTTCTAGCAGGCGAGAGAACATGAGCAGGGTCGAATTCCAGCGAAGCAGGCTATTGCATATCAAGCGTCTCACCGGCAAGCTGTTACTCCGCTGAATGTCCGCAAAGGACGTCCTCTAAGCCTGGGTACTTTGACACAAATCTTTGAATGACCAGATTCAACACATGTGCCATGCAGGGTACATGTGTCAGCTTTCCCAAATTCAACGCGGAAAGGAGATTGCTGCCGTTGTCACACACCACGTTGCCGATCTTCAGCTGGTGCGGGGTCAGCCATTGCCCCACCTCTTTGTTAAGAGCAGCCAGGAGAGCTGGTCCAGTGTGACTCTCTGCTTTGAGGCAACACATGTCTAAAATGGCGTGACACCGTCATACCTGGCAGGCAGCGTAGGCTCTGGGGAGATGGGGCTGTGTAGCTGGAGAGGAGGAGATGGCAGCACCACTAGAGTTGAACTGCCACTCAGCCAATGAGGAGGAGGAGGAGGAGGATGACAGCGAAGAGGATGTAGCAGGAGAAGAAGGAGAGGAGGTGGCAGAAGGCCTGCCTGCAAGCCTTGGAGGTGTCACAAGGTGGTCCGCTGCGCAGCCACGTACTGCCTGCTTGCCATCGGTCACCAGGTTGACCCAATGGGCTGTGTACATAATGTAGCGGCCCTGCCCGTGCTTGGCAGGCCAGGCATCCGTGGTCAGGTGGACCCTTGACCCAACGCTCTTCTCAAGAGATGACATCACTTGCCTCTCAACTGCACGGTACAGTTTGGGTATGGCCTTTTTAGAAAAATAATTGCGGCCTGGTATCTTCCACTGCAGTGTCCCAAAGGCCACAAATTTATGGAAAGCCTCAAACTCCAGCAGCTTGTATGATAATAGCTGGCGAGCTAATTGTTCCGCCATGCCAGCTGTCAGATGCAGGGCAAGAGGGTGACTGGCAGAAATTGGCTTATTTCGCTCAAAGACTTTCTTCACTGACACCTGGCTGCTGTGGGCAAAGGAGCAGGAACCGCTCCAGGGCAGAGGCGGTGTGGAGGAGGGTGGCTGTGAAGGTGCAAGGGAGAAAGCGGCTGAAGATGATGCCACTGAAGGAAGAAGAGGAGGCGGAGGGTGGCTTGTCTTTTGGATGCTGCTTTTCCTCAGGTGTTCTTCCCATAGCTGTTTGTGCCTTTTCTCCAGGTGCCTTCGTAAGGCACTTGTCCCTATGTGAGTGTTGGCCTTTCCACGGCTCAATTTTTGCTGGCAGAGATAACAGATGGCTTTGCTCCGATCTGAGGCACACACATTAAAAAATTTCCAAACCGCTGAACCCCCTGGGGTGATGGCACTATGGTGGCATCAACAGCTGACGTTGAAGGGCATGTTGGCTGGCCATAGCTGGCGATACATGGCGCTTATGGGGCGAATCGAACTTCCGGGAAAGTTCGCCTTTGCCGGCGAAGGCGAACCACCCGAAGTTCGCCTGGAACCGTTCGCCGGCGAACCGTTCGGGCCATCTCTACTGATGAGTTGCTAGGAATCAAGGTAAGTATTTTCCACTACCGCAAATCGATTTTTACAAAACCGCAACCGCGTCTTGGAGCGATTTTTACAGCGATTTTACAATGCAAGTGCATTGCATATGCAAAATCGTGATCGCGACCCTAGCAGTTCAAAATTCGCTAGCGATTTGCCATTTTGCGATTCAGCATCGCAATTGGTGTAAGTAGAAAAGGGCCCTAATAGTCTTCTACTCAATCTCTGCCCCCTTTTTAACAGGCACCTTTTTAAAGGACAAAACACACTGAAATTTGAATATTAAGGAAGTGTAGCCTTATGTGCAGGTACCAGCACTGGTAACTAAGAAATATGCAAACACAAAGAGGACAAAACCAGTATATGCTGCTCAAAAAAACTGCACTTTATTCCAGATAATTAAAAAGGCACACACATAATCAAAAAAATGTCAGGAATGTAACCTGGCATGTAATTTTATGTATTGACAATTACAATACTATGTGCTGCAACTGTCTAGGACAGTACGAACAATCCCATATGAATAGCAATTTAATAGATCAGGTCACATCCAACTTACAGTGGCGTGATATATCCCAACAAAGCTGTAAAACACACAATACTGGCTAAGAGCTAGTTAAAGCTCAAGAACCATAGACCCTACTCCAGATGGTTCATTGCACCCAGGTGACACCACCATAATGTTCCCGTGAGGAGACCGAGGTGAATATAACAGCTATGGTCATAACCACTCACAGAGGGCAAATGTTGGTGCAACCAATATGGTCAATGTCAAGAAATGCCAGTATAAAGTGGGATAATCAAATTAAACCCCAACAGATGATCTATTGCACCTTGGTGGCACCACCATGAAATCTTCGTGAGGAGACCCAGGCAGGTAACACAACTATGGTCATAACCACTCACAAAGAGCAAATATTGGTGCAACCAATATGGTCAATGTCAGAAATTGCCAGTATAGGATGAGATAATCAAGGTAACCCCAAAAATCTTATTTGTTTGGTTTAGTTGTTGGGGACACCATAGCCAACCACTGTGAGGAAACCAAATAGGATATTGTATAAAGTATGGTTATAACCACTCACAGAGTATAAAAACGATGTGACCAACATGATCAAACATAAGCTATTCATAGAATATCAGGGAGCCGTGAATCTGATAACAGTAATTAAACCGCTTCGTAATCATCAAGCCAGAGCCACATGTAATAATCAACCAAATTAGGTAACTACAGGAGCCATACAAATTCTTATATATGCAGCTCCTAGGTAGAGTCAATCCAATGAGCTTAGATCCTGTCAGAGTACAGTTGACAAAGCAATACTGTTAGTAAGGCAATGCTGCCTCCATTGTGACACCAATGAGCCATAAGGTCGCGGAAATTAGCTCAGAAAGTTCTCAGTTCAGTGATGCGTTTGAAATGCTGAGAAACATATAGACAAAAGGGCTGTCCGGATCAAGGCTTATGCAGAGCAGGGATCAGAGTATTCAAAGGGTATCCTTGTACCAAACGTCCATTATAATCCAAAGCATACATATGGGTTATCAACCGAAAGATAGTAATTATGCGGCTTTTTAAACCAAGCAGTATTGTGGAAAAGCTGGTGGTAACCCACTCACGCCAGACCGCCTGATCTGAAACGCAGTATTTTGGATGCTGCAAACAGGCGTTTTGGATATAAAGTCATTGCATTGCAGGCATTGTCCTTGCATATAAGAAGATATCACTTATCTGATCCGGTAATGTAGCTCCTAAGCAGCCAACTCCATCGGTTGAAAAGCGGCCCGTAATGACTCCAATGTATTGGTAGTGACGTAGCACGTCCTGACGAAGCTCCGGTGGGCGGAGCGAAACGCGTAGACGCTATGCTACGCAACACGCTATTGGGAGCCGTGTTTTGATTGATACAGGCCGCCGCCATTGCCGCATGCATGAGCCTTTGATCGACCAATACATTGGAGTCATTACGGGCCGCTTTTCAACCGATGGAGTTGGCTGCTTAGGAGCTACATTACCGGATCAGATAAGTGATATCTTCTTATATGCAAGGACAATGCCTGCAATGCAATGACTTTATATCCAAAACGCCTGTTTGCAGCATCCAAAATACTGCGTTTCAGATCAGGCGGTCTGGCGTGAGTGGGTTACCACCAGCTTTTCCACAATACTGCTTGGTTTAAAAAGCCGCATAATTACTATCTTTCGGTTGATAACCCATATGTATGCTTTGGATTATAATGGACGTTTGGTACAAGGATACCCTTTGAATACTCTGATCCCTGCTCTGCATAAGCCTTGATCCGGACAGCCCTTTTGTCTATATGTTTCTCAGCATTTCAAACGCATCACTGAACTGAGAACTTTCTGAGCTAATTTCCGCGACCTTATGGCTCATTGGTGTCACAATGGAGGCAGCATTGCCTTACTAACAGCATTGCTTTGTCAACTGTACTCTGACAGGATCTAAGCTCATTGGATTGACTCTACCTAGGAGCTGCATATATAAGAATTTGTATGGCTCCTGTAGTTACCTAATTTGGTTGATTATTACATGTGGCTCTGGCTTGATGATTACGAAGCGGTTTAATTACTGTTATCAGATTCATGGCTCCCTGATATTCTATGAATAGCTTATGTTTGATCATGTTGGTCACATCGTTTTTATACTCTGTGAGTGGTTATAACCATACTTTATACAATATCCTATTTGGTTTCCTCACAGTGGTTGGCTATGGTGTCCCCAACAACTACACCAAACAAATAAGATTTTTGGGGTTACCTTGATTATCTCATCCTATACTGGCAATTTCTGACATTGACCATATTGGTTGCACCAATATTTGCTCTTTGTGAGTGGTTATGACCATAGTTGTGTTACCTGCCTGGGTCTCCTCACGAAGATTTCATGGTGGTGCCACCAAGGTGCAATAGATCATCTGTTGGGGTTTAATTTGATTATCCCACTTTATACTGGCATTTCTTGACATTGACCATATTGGTTGCACCAACATTTGCCCTCTGTGAGTGGTTATGACCATAGCTGTTATATTCACCTCGGTCTCCTCACGGGAACATTATGGTGGTGTCACCTGGGTGCAATGAACCATCTGGAGTAGGGTCTATGGTTCTTGAGCTTTAACTAGCTCTTAGCCAGTATTGTGTGTTTTACAGCTTTGTTGGGATATATCACGCCACTGTAAGTTGGATGTGACCTGATCTATTAAATTGCTATTCATATGGGATTGTTCGTACTGTCCTAGACAGTTGCAGCACATAGTATTGTAATTGTCAATACATAAAATTACATGCCAGGTTACATTCCTGACATTTTTTTGATTATGTGTGTGCCTTTTTAATTATCTGGAATAAAGTGCAGTTTTTTTGAGCAGCATATACTGGTTTTGTCCTCTTTGTGTTTGCACCTTTTTAAAGGACAACTGTAGTAAGAGGGATATGGAGGCTGCCATATTTATTTCCTTTAAGGCAGCAGTGAGCAGTTACCAGGCAGCAGTGAGCAGTTGTGAGAGTTTGAGAGGCATTTCACTGCCTATCAACAGTCTGTAGAAAAGAGGCCTTAAAGAGGAACTGTAACGACAAAACGGCCCCTGGGGGGTACTCACCTCGGGTGGGGGAAGCCTCAGGATCCTAATGAGGCTTCCCACGCCGTCCTGCGTCCCTCGGGGGTCTCGCTGTAGCCCTCCGTACAGCCGTGACGCAATATTTACCTTCCTGGCTCCTGCGCAGGCGCTCTGATGCCTCTCGGTGCCGAAGTAGGCGGAAATACCCGATCGCCGTCGGGTCTGCTCTACTGCGCAGGCGCAAGTTTCCGGCGCCTGCGCAGTAGAGCAGACCCGACGGAGATCGGGTATTTCCGTCTATTTCCGTGCCGAAAGTCGCCACAGCGCCCCCGCTGGAGCCAGCAAAGGTAAATATTGAACTGACAGTCGGCACAGTCGCCGGCTGTTCGGAGGGCTGCGGCGAGACCCCCGTGGGACAGAGGACGGCGTGGGAAGCCTCATTAGGATCCGGAGGCTTCCCCCACCCGAGGTGAGTACCCCCCAGGGGAGGTTTTTGTTGTTACAGAGTCTCTTTGAACAATATCAGTTGCCTGGCAGCCCTGATGGTCTATTTGGCTGCAGTAGTGTCTGAATCACACCAGTAACAAGCATGCAGCTAATGTTGTTAGCTGCAGGCTTGTTCAGGGGCTACGGCTATGGCTAAAAACATTAGAGGCAGAGGATCAGCAGGACAGCTAGGCAACTTGTATTGCTTAAAATGAAATAAATATAGCAGCCTCCACATACCTCTTGCTATATTTGTCATTTAATGAACAACTGAAGTGAGATTAATATGGAGGCTGCCATATTTATTTCCTGTTAAAAAATACCAGTTGCCTGGCAGCCCTGCTGATCTATTTGGCTGTAGTTGTGTCTGAATCAAACCAGAAACAAGCATGCAGCTTACCTTGTCAGATCTGACAATAATGTCAGAAACACCTGATCTGCTTCATGCTTGTTCAGGGGCTATGGCTAAAAGTATTAGAGGCAGGGGATTAGCGTGATAGTCAGGCAACTGGTATTGCTTGAAAGAAAGTCAATATGGCAGCCTCAATATACTTCTCACTACAGTTGTCCATTAAAACGTATGCTCTCAAGGAAGTGGAGATAGGAATTAGGATTTTGTGCTTTTGCACCTTGTTTATTTTAAAGTGTTATTGCAAAGACCAAAGGTCTCCTTTACTTTCGGTAGGAACTTAGCAGAATGAATGCAATAAGGAAGACGAGGATCAGTGACAAGAATTGAGGAATGTGTACAGGGCTGGCCTTAGGCTTTACAGCGCCCTGAGCGAAAGCGGATTTTTGTGCCCCCCTTCATCCTCTTCCTACGTGCATATACACACACACACACACACACACACACACACACACACACACACACACACACACACACACAGGCACGTATACACACACACAGGCCCATATGCAATTCCCCTTTTCTCCTGAGATATCTCCTAGAACAGTGGTTCCCAACCTTTTTGACGTTGTGACACATCATGTCAAATTCTCAGCTCTCCGTGATACATCACGTATGTATAATAGAAAAAGTACTATTAATAACCACAAATGGATGGAAAGAGTGCATTATCCTGAATACACTTAAAAATGAAGGCTAAAACCTTTCAGGAATCTATCTATATATATAATAGACTAAGTGCTTAACCTTCAAACAAGAAGAAGAAGTAGCGCCCTGCCCCCAGGGCCGGTCCAAGCAAGAAGAAGGGGCTGGTCCAAGCAAGAAGAAGAAGTAGTGTCATATCAAACCAAGGGCATCTATATATATAATAGACTAACCTCTCATCTGTATTACATTTATGACTACATGGCGGCAAAAAGCATTGCTGCTATATCCGCACGCTTTTTGTCCTCATGCAAGGCCTGGGTTGTTGTGTCTCACAAAGCGTGGCCTTCTCCTCCTGCGCCTCCTCCTGTTCCATCACGTCTGCTGCTGCTGGGTTAGCGTTGCCGCGTGGTCCCTGTTTATTGAACCACTTATCTTTATTACATTTATGACTGCATGGCGGTACAAAGCATGCTATCCGCACGCTTCTTGTCCTCATGCAAGGCCTGGGTTGTTGTGTCTCACAAAGCGTGGCCTTCTCCTCCTGCGCCTCCTCCTGTTCCATCACGTCTGCTGCTGCTGGGTTAGCGTTGCCGCGTGGTCCCTGTTTATTGAACCACTTATCTTTATTACATTTATGACTGCATGGCGGTACAAAGCATGCTATCCGCACGCTTCTTGTCCTCATGCAAGGCCTGGGTTGTTGTGTCTCACAAAGCTTGGCCTTCTCCTCCTGCGCCATCACGTCTGCTGCTGCTGGGTTAGCGTTGCCGCATGGTCCCTGTTTATTGAACCACTTATCTTTATTACATTTATGACTGCATGGCGGTACAAAGCATGCTATCCGCACGCTTCTTGTCCTCATGCAAGGCCTGGGTTGTTGTGTCTCACAAAGCGTGGCCTTCTCCTCCTGCGCCTCCTCCTGTTCCATCACGTGTGCTGCTGCTGGTGCTGGGTTAGCGTTACCGGTCCCTTTTCCTGGAACCTCTTCTCTGTATTACATTTATGACTGCATGGCGAAAAAAAGCATGTTACCTGTGCAAAGAAACATGACATTTTCCACATTTAAAAGACAGTTTTTCCTTTGAAACTTTACAATCAATTTTCTCAAAAACTATAAGCTCTTTTTCAAATATTTTTTTCCTCTTGTACCCACTCCCAAGGTGCACATACCCTGCTAATTTGGGGTATGTAGCATGTAAGGAGGCTTTACAAAGCATGAAAGTTCGGGTCCCCATTGACTTCCATTATGTTCGGAGTTCGGCGCGAACACCCGAACATCGCGGCGATGTTCGGCGAACGTTCGCGAACCCGAACATCTAGGTGTTCGCCCAACACTAAACAAGATGGAGACAGGAAAGGGAAAACACCCAAGCAGGGAGGAGACAAGAAGGGAAAGAGTGTCATAGGCATCACGTGACAGGCAGAATATGTGACAGCATACAACATTACCAGTAACAGCCACTAGATGGAGCATATAACCACATATACAATCAAATGCATTGGAATGGTACAATTCACATGTTAATCTGACTGCGTAGCAGCACACCTGATAATGGGTTCGGATATCCAAATCTATTCAGATTGCGGAACGGTTCAAATTCGGATAGCTAAATGTATCCAGGTAGTTTACTATCCGGATCCGAATCAACTCGGATAATAAAAAGGGGTATCGGAGCAACACTATTTACTATCTCATGCTTAAAGGACACCCGGGGTGAAAATAAACTAATGAAATAAACAATTGCATCTATCTTCTGTCTCCTACAAATGTCTTTTTAAGATATTCCACAGTTTTATTTTAGTTTTTAAAGTTTTTACTGTTTTATTGTTTTTGCTCAATCGCACATTCATTGAAGTATGCCAGGGCTAAAATATGAACTATTGACCCTTTTTATCTCTTTCCAGCTCTCAGAAGCCATTTTTTGCTAGGAAAGTGTTTTATAGTTGTAATTTCTTATCAGTGAGAATCGCACTGTAATCTGGCCCAGTCCTGACTCAGACAGAAACTGCCACTTACATACCTGATATTTAACTCTTTCAGGCAGCGAACGAAAAAAAGGAACACAGCCTAGTTATTTGTGTGCTAGGCACTGTACATACACATGTCTATCTCATCATGTCACATGTCACCTCGGGTATCCTTCAAGGGGAACCTAAAGTGAGAGGGATTAAACAATACCAGTTGACTGGCTGTCCTGTGGATATTTCTGGCTTCGGTAGTGTCTAAATCCCACAAATGAAACACAGGCCCAGTTGAAGCTCCAATGGGGCCCAAAGGCAATAGTAGCTTGGGGTGCCCCCCTGACATCCACCCCCCCTGTTGCTGGACTCCCACCCCCCTCGGGTCTCCCTCTGACTTGTGCTACTTGGGAAATGACATGGATGAAAATTATGGGTTTCAACCCAATATTCTGTTGTTGTCCAATATTTAGAGGCAACAGTAGCGTTCCTACCTAAGGGCGCAGGGGGGCGTGGTGCACCAGGTGCCAGACAGCCAGGGGGGTGTCGCCACGACCCCCCTACACCTGACTAAGGAGGGGAAGAGCAGCGCTAGGAGGAGGGGTGACAGCAGGGATAGCGGCGGGGAGGGGGGAAATATCCCCCCCTCCCTCACCTGGGTCCCCCTCCTTCTGCCTCTCTTCTCCCCCCAAAAATGCGGGCAGCGGGCCGGGGGCAGTGGGCAGCGAGCAGGCTGGCGCGGAGTATACTCACGTTACTTCCGTATATCAGCCTGGAACGCTGAATCGCCATCACGTGCCTCTTCTGCGCCTCCAATCATTGGAGGCGCAGTAGAGGCACGTGACGGCGACGCAGCGTTCCAGGCTGATACGCGGAAGTAACGTGAGTATTCTCCGTGCCAGCCTGCTCGCTGCCCATTGCCCCCGGCCCGCTGCCCGCATTTTTGGGGGGAGAAGAGAGGCAGAAGGAGGGGACCCAGGAGAGGGAGGGGGAGATATTTCCCCCCTCCCCGCCGCTATCCCTGCTGTCACCCCTCCTTCTAGCTACACGGGGGGGGGAGCACTATACTACCTAAACTGGGGGCCACTATACTACCTAAACTGGGGGCCACTATTCTACCTAAACTGGGGGCCACTATACTAGCTATACTGGGGGCCACTATACTGGGGGCAGCTAAACGGGGGGCCACTATACTAGCTACACTGGGGGCCTCTATGGGGGTCACTATATTACCTATACTGGGGGGGGGGCACCATACCAGCTACAATGGAGGCAACTATACTATCTAAACTGTGGGCCACTATACTAGCTATACTGGGGCAACTATGGGGGCCACTATACTAGCTATACTGGAGGGCAGCTGTACGGGGGCCACTATACTAGCTACACTGGGGGCAGCAACACTACCTACATTGGGGACAGCAGCTATGCTGCCTATGCTGGGGGCAACTATACTAGCTATATTGGGGCAACTATACTACCTTCACTGGGGGCAACTAGCTACCTATACTGGGGGCAACTGCTAGCTACCTATACTGGGGGCAGTGGCGGCACCGGGGGGGGGGGGGGTGCTTTGGGTGCTGAAGCACCCCTTAAAATTCTCCAAGCACCCCCCAGCGTGAACTGACTTTCGGCATCTAATAGATGCCATATCAGTTCACCGCAGCGGCAGAGCAGGGCTATAGTAAAATGTCCGAAGCCCTGCTCTGGAGACTTTGGGAGTTGCTGGCTGCAGAGGATCGTGGGAGCTGCGCACTGGACGGAGGCCGGAACAGGAGCTCTGCTGCAGGTGAGTAAATGTTTTTTTTTTTTTTAATTTATATTAGCAGCCAGGGGTAGCGTTTATGTTCTGGCCAGGTCTGCTACACGATTGAAGTGTTTTCTGGACAGGTCTGCCACACGATTGCATGTATTTTCTGGTCAAATCTGCTACATGATTGCATGTATTTTCTGTGCAAATCTGTCGACATGATTGCATGAATTTTCTGGGCAAATCTGCCGACATGATTGCATGTATTTTCTGGGCAAATCTGCCGACATGATTGCATGTATTTTCTGGGCAAATCTGCCGACATGATTGCATGTATTTTCTGGGCAAATCTGCCAATATGATTGCATGTATTTTCTGGGCAAATCTGCCGACATGATTGAACGTATTCTCTGGGCAAATCTGCAGACATGATTGCATGTATTTTCTGGGCAAATCTGCAGACATGATTGAACGTATTCTCTGGGCAAATCTGCAGACATGATTGAACGTATTCTCTGGGCAAATCTGCCGACATGATTGAACGTATTCTCTGGGCAAATCTGCACACATTACGTGTATTTTCTTGAGAAAACCTGCACAATTATGTGAATTTTCTGGGGAAAGGGTCACCAAAACTTGGGTCCACTGTCTTTGCGTTGCACTTTTAAAGGGAACCCAAGGTGAGAATAATATTGAGGCTGCCATATTTATCTCCTTTTAAGCTATACCAGTTGCCTGGCTGCCGTGCTGGTCCTCTGCCTCAAATTATTTCAACCACAGACCCCTGAACAAGCATGCTTGTTTCTGGTGTGATTCAGTTCACTACTGCAGCCAAATAGATTAGCAGGGCAACTAGTATTGTTTAAAAGGAAATAAATATGGCAGCCTCCATATCACTCTCACCCGGGTTCACGTCAAATTACAGTTAGCTCCGCCCTCATCCGGTCATGCCCACACTAATTTTTTGCCGCTGCGCGATAGCGCCACCCATTTTTTGCCCCTTTACTTTTTTTTGGGGGGGCGGGGGGGGGGGTCTTATAATACCCAGCACCGGGTGTCAAATGCCCTAGGTACGCCACTGAGAGGCAATCATCACAGCAAATAAGCAATACCTGTGGATCTCAGTGAGATTTTTGCACTTGTCATCAGGCAGTTTGGCCCACCGCTCCTGAGCACACTGCTATAATTGTGTAAGGTTTGTATAGTGCTTCTCCAGATTGCCTGTTTCCCTGAGACAGAGCTTTCTGATACTGGCCAGTGCTTTTTTTTACTCAAAACTCCTGTGTGTCGTGAGATTTCATTTACCCTTGCAAAGACTCATTGGATCCTGTAACCGGTGCAGCAAAGTAGCCTAATCAGGACTCCACCACCTTTTATAGTAGACTAGCATATGTATGCCCATTGGGCATTTGCAGAGGTTGTAGGATAGATTACAGTGAGTGAGATTACAATAGACCCACTGGCAGTGCTTCTCTAAGTGCTTGCGATTTTTAAAGCTCTTGCTAATGTAACGCTATGGGGGATTTTTAGAAAATTACATCCCTCAAACAGGACCAGCTGTTCCATAGAGCCAAAGAGGGCAATTGCCACAGCCTGTGGGGGGCTCTCAAAATGTCCTTCCTCCCCTCCAGCTATGGTGACCCATGACAGTGGGGGTGCTGTGTGTTTACTCTGTTTTGGAAAGGAGGAGGTGCATAATGGGAACCCCAAAAATTCTTTTTAGGGGACATACTGTCTGTACGATGGAACCTTATAGTATTGTGTGATTGGAGGGGGGAGGGATTGGATAGGGCCTGGCAGCCAGCTCAAGGCCCCCAGGAGTGATTTGGTTGGAAGGGCCTAATTATCGTTCTAGCCAGCTCTGCCCGAAAATGGGATAATCACACCTATAGCATTACATTAGCCTGAGCTTTTCAAATCACTAAAGGTGGGTGCACACATCAGATAAAAGTCTTTGGAAAATGAAAGATCACAGACCAATTTCCCCCCCTTTCATGTAGTATGAGAGCCATACTCTACACAGTCTATTCTATTGAGCTGAACTCCCCATCAGATACAATTATCTGCAAGATGCTGCACACAAAGATGCTGTACACATTCAACAGATCAGTATCTGCAAAAGATCAGTTTCTGCAAAAGATTCATTCCTGCAAAATGCATTCAAAGTCTATGATATCTGCAGATCTCATACACACCTTGTTTAACGGACAATTATCTGCAGATCACATCCAACAGGATGGATTTTCAGATCTGCAGATAATTGTCTGATCTGCAGATGAATGTCCGTTAAACAAGGTATGAATGAGATCTGCAGATATCATAACCTTTGAATGCATTTTGCAAGAACAGATCTTTTGCAGGAACAAATCTTTTGCAGATACTGATCTTTTGCGTGTGTACAGCATCTTTGTGTGCAGCATCTTGCAAAGATTTTTATCTTATGGGGAGTTCAGCTCCATAGAATAGACTGTGTAGAGTATGGCTCTCATACTACATGGAAGGGGGTAAAATTGGTCTGTGATATTTCATTTTCCAAAGACTTTGACGTGTGTACCAGTGGTGCACAGCAGAGCTCGAATATTCGAGTAGCTCGAATATTCAAGCTCTTTTTTCAGCTATTCGAGCTTGAATACCGAGCTCGAATAGCTGCAGCTATTCGAATGGGCTATTCGAGTGAACTCGAATAGCCCATTCACTATTCGAGCTATTCGAGCAAACAGCGCTATTCGAGCTCGAATACCGAGCTCGAATAGCGTCATAGCCCAGATTGATGTCCTTAGAGCCAATCAGAGGGCTCCCAGGCCCTCTGACGGCAGCCAATCACAGAGGGGGACCCTGGCCAGCCCCTACCCTATAAATAGCGGCCGCCATGTTCCGTTTTACCGTCCTTGCCTGACTTTGTACGGAGAGAGATCTGCTCCTTTGTGCTTTGGCTTAGCAAGAGCTCTATTGTGGTCAATTACCTAGCGTTTTTGCTCACATACACCTCCTATACACACCTATATTGTTGTTAGTTAGATAGACATTGGGCTTGATTCACAAAGCGGTGCAAAGTGTTTGCACGCTGGTGAAAAGGCCCTTATCACGCCTAAACTCACTTTAGGCATGATAAGAAGAAACTCGCCCGAAGTTACCGCGCGTACGCGCGTAAGTGCGCGCGCAGCACCCGACGCTTCGCGCGAAGCTCCCATTAAGCCCTATGGGACTTTGTGCGCGCGCTCACGCGCGAACGCGCGTACGCGCGGTAACTTCGCGCGAAGAGCAGGAAAAAGCGGTGATAACTCAGTGGTGAAAAGGTCATCACGCCTAAAGTCTTTTAGGCGTGATAACTGGGTTATCACCGCTTTGTGAATCAAGCCCATTGTATTTTAGTTAGTAGCTTGTGTGTTACATAGAGACAGACAGCTGCTGCAGGCAAGCTTACACTGCTTTAGGCCTCAGGGCCTTGCCTGTGTGGGCAGCTGTCCTCCTGTCCTCTGTTAGTTTATTATACCAGTGTTTCTGCTGTCCTTTACTACTGAGTGATTGTATTTTGTAGTAACTGTACTAGGACACTCACTGTCACTGTTTGTTCATAGCTCCTGCGTGTGTGCATGCAGTACACACACTCTATTTCCTTCTGATTACTATTGATTATTTTAATTTCTAGTTGTACTTACTAACTACTTACTACTAGGGACACTCAGTCACTGTTCATAGGCTAGCTCCTGCGTGTGTGTGTGCGTGCACTGTCTGTACAGTACACACACTCTATTTCCTTCTGATTACTACTGATTATTGTAATTTCTAGTTGTACACTTACTTACTACTTACTACTAGGGACACTCAGTCACTGTTCATAGGCTAGCTCCTGCGTGTGTGTGTGCGTGCACTGTCTGTACAGTACACACACTCTATTTCCTTCTGATTACTACTGATTATTGTAATTTCCTAGTTGTACTTACTTACTACTTACTACTAGGGACACTCAGTCACTGTTCATAGGCTAGCTCCTGCGTGTGTGTGTGCGTGCACTGTCTGTACAGTACACACACTCTATTTCCTTTTGATTACTACTGATTATTGTAATTTCTAGTTGTACACTTACTTACTACTTACTACTAGGGAGGGACACTCAGTCACTGTTCATAGGCTAGCTCCTGCGTGTGTGTGTGCGTGCACTGTCTGTACAGTAGTACACACACTCTATTTCCTTCTGATTACTTATTGTAATTTCTAGTTGTACTACTTACTGTTACTAGTACTTACTGTACTAGGGACACTCAGTCACTGTTCATAGGCTAGCTCCTGCATGTGTGTGTGCGTGCACTCAGTACACACACTCTATTTCCTTCTACTTAATCTGATTACTACTGATTATTGTATTTTCTAGTTAGTGTACTAGGGGACACACTCACTGTTCACTGTTCACACTTATACTGATTACTGAATTATTGTATTTTGTATTAGTACTGTACTAGTAATCACTTAGCGATCTAATCACTTAGCGATCTAATCACTTAGTGATTAGTGTCACCTCACCCACCAACCCACTCCATTAAAGTACCCCACTTTTTCACCCGCCCTTTTAAAAAACTTTTTTGTTTACGCCCAAAACATCTAAGATGTCTGGAAGTGGCAGCCAGCGCGGTTTGGGCAAGGGGAAGGGCAGCAAGGGAATCAAGAGGAGAGGGAGCAGCATTGTGGCCGCGCCACCATGCACAGTTCCGCAGCAGCAGCAGCTGCGTCAGTGGCTAACATTCCTCCTATAGCCACTGGCCGTGGACGCCTTGGGCGCCGCCCAGCAGGAGCAACTCACGCTGCAGAGACACAGCAGCAGCGTGTAGTACCTGCTCCTATTTTCCTCCAGCCGTGTCGTTAACGTCCCATTGAGGAAAAGGATGCAGCCACTGTGGTGCAACTGATGACGGAGGATGAGCAGCCCGCCATCAGCTCTGCATCCGAGGCCTCCACCCTCACCACCACCACCCCTGTTCGCAGCAGCCGCCCAGCAGGGCCTGGGGAGGAGGCCAGTTCACCGTCAGTCGCCGACCTGTCATTCAGCAGTCTTTTGACCCCAGGCATCATGAGTCAATTGTCTGCTGTTGTTGGCGATCTTGAGGAGGAGATGCTGATGGGCACTTTGGGGGAGGAGGGATTGGACAGCAAGACTGTGGCGACAGTCAAGCAGCCCATCCATGCATCAGGAGAGGAGTTTGGGGGGTCATCATCCCAGCAGGACATGTTTCAGGAGGGGGATGATGATGATGACACGGTGACAGACAAAGACTGGGTGCCACCAGCTCCAGGGGATGTCGTCATCAGCAGCTCTGAGGAGGAGGAGGAGGATGCGCTTGTGGGCCTTGCAAGGAGGCGCATCATTGCAAGCATTGGCAGCAGTAGGCAGGTCCCACAGCCTGCTGGTGTCTCAGGCTCAGCAGCAGCAGCAGCATCTGCCAGTACCACCACCAGCCACACCCAAGCCCCCGCCCCAACCACCACAAGGAGACAGGCAGCAGCGGCTCCAGGCCGTAGGGGGTTGTTTTTGTCACCAATTTTGTCACCATGCCCACAGTGTACAGCAAGTACGCCACTTGCAACCACTGTCAGCGAAAGTTGAGCAGAGGTGCAGACCCCTTAAAGTTCAGCACCAGCTCGCTCATCAACCACCTTGCTGCGAAACATTTCCACCAGCATGAGGAGTTCCAGAGGCTGAAGGCATCTGGTGCTGGCAGTGGCACCACACCCATCACTGCACAGCCTTCAGCAGCAGCAGCAGCAACAGCAGCCACCCGCCCTCCTGCTCCTCCAGCAGCACCAGCAGGAGTGCGGAAACGCACTGCTCCTCCCCCCTCTGCAACTCCTGCCGCCGACACTGAGGCCTGTTCTGGCAGCCAGTCCTCAGTGGCCTCCTCTGCTGTGTCCGCTGATTCCCGTGCCAGCAAAAGACCACGCCAGAGCCTTTTGAGCGAGTCCTTCCAGGGGGTGGTTAGGGCTCTGCCTCCCAGCTGCCGTCGCGTGCGGCAGCTGAACGGCTTGCTGGCACGGGCCATGTGCTCCCAACTCCTGCCATACACGCTCGTGCAGGAGGGGAGCGACATGCGTGCGCTGCTTGCTTGTGCAGCCCCAGACTGGCAGCTCCCCAGCAGACACTTTTTCGCCCGCAAGGCCATTCCTGCACTGCACCGCTTTGTGATGGCCAATGTGGAGCGAGGGCTGGAGCACGCGGTTGGTGAAAGGGTCCACGTCACCATGGACTCCTGGAGCAGCCGCTTCGGGACAGGCCGCTACCTGTCCTTTACTGTCCACTGGGTCAGCTTGGTGGAAGGGGGTGAGGATGGGAGAGCAGCAGCAGGCACCGTAGCAGCAGCAACACAGTGGGTGGTGCCACCCCGCAGGGTCAGGGGAACTGCAGCAGGTTCCTCCGATCCTCTGCCATCCTCCGGCACACCTGGCCAAACCCCCCGCCTCAGCAGCAGCGTGAAGGCCCGCCACTGCCAAGCGCTGCTGCAGTTGGTTAGCCTTGGGAAGACCAAACTGACGGCAACCCATGTGTTGGCCAAACTCCAGGAGCAGGAGAGGATTTGGCTGACCCCCAGAGGCCTCAGAGTCGGAGAGGTGGTGGCCGACAATGGGGACAATCTGGTTGCCGCAATTGACAGGGGAAACCTGACCCACATCCCCTGTCTTGCCCACGTGCTGAACCTGGTGGTGCAAAAGTTCTTGCGCACCTACCAGGGGATGGGCGAACTGCTGGAAACGGCAAGGAACGTTGTGCGTCACTTCCGGCGCTCGGCTGCAGCCTGTGCGAGCCTGGAAGTAGTGCAAAAGGAGCTGGAGCTGCCACGCCATCGGCTGATCCTTGACGTTCCAACTCGCTGGAACTCCACCCTGGCGATGTTGGAGCGTCTGGTTGAACAGAAGCACGCTGTCAACCAGTACCTTGCCCTGGCCACTGTTTCCGCCGCTCAGAAAAGGGACAAGACCAGCAACATCCCGTCCATCGTCCCCGATGACGACTGGAGGCACATGCAGCAGGTGTGCTTAGTGCTGGCTCCCTTTCTGCAGGCCACTAACATGGTGAGCAGGGACCATGCTATGGTCTGCGAGTGGGTGCCCCTGGTTTGTCTGCTGAACAGGGCCCTCAATGCTTTGCTGGAACAGGGAGCGGCAGCCTTGGACCAGCAGGAGCGGCAAGCAGCTGCACAGTCCACCTCTGAGGGGGAGGAGGAGGAGGACTTGGTGGAGGTCCCTGACCTCGCTGCTGATGAGGGGGATCAGCACAGCGCAGCTGAGTTGGTGCGGGGGTGGAGAGAGGATGAGGCTGAGGAGGCAGAGGAGGAGGATGAGGACAGCACTGCCGTCGATGTGCCAGCACACGTGGCCCGCCTCTTCCCAATGGCAGCGCACATGCTGACGTGCCTGCGCAAGGACCCCAGGGTGATCCAGATGAAGCAGAGGGAGGACATCTGGATCAGCATGATGTTGGACCTATGCCTCAAGGGGAAGTCGAGCCAGTTCCTGCCGCCTGCAGGAGGAGACCCAGCGCAACAAATAAGGAGCTTGCAGCAGGCCCTTGTTGAGCGCTTGGAGGAAGCCTTCCCCCAGCCTTCCACCCCCACTGTCCAGCCAGCACAGAGGCAGCAGCAGGTGCCTGCATCCAGCAGCAAGCGCCCCACAGACCTGCTGTCTCTCAGCAACGAGCTCTACAGGACTGTAGAGGCTCCGGCAGCAGTGACTAGAGAGGAGGTGCATGCAGCAGCATCCTCCTCCGGTCACAGCCAGCGCCTGACCCGCATGGTGGCTGACTACATGGGGTCCTACAGCGGGCTTGACAGCGATGCCCCTGTTGATCCCATGGAGTATTGGGTCAAGCGCCTGGAGATCTGGAGCGAGCTGGCGCAGTACGCCCTGGAAGTGCTGTCCTGCCCCCCTTCCAGCGTGCTGTCCGAGCGCTGCTTCAGTGCAGCTGGTGGCGTGGTCACCGAGAAACGCTCACGTCTGTCTCACAAGTCTGTGGACAGACTGACGTTTCTCAAGATGAACCAGGCGTGGGTGGAAGGCGAGTTCCTGGCCCCTGTTGTCGGCGAGAGGGGGACATGAACTGGCTGCCGGAAGAACCATAGTTAATGTGCCTTACCACCCTTTACCACCTCCTGGCTCCTGCTCACTAAGCCAGCCTGGTTCACTTTGACTATTACGTCGCCTGCAGCCACACATTTTACATCTACAGTGGGCTGCTGTGTACTGCCCTTCTGCTGTCTGTCTGTCTGTGTTTCCCACTGCCAGGGTACACAGATTTACCTTCTGCTGCCACTCTGCCACCAGCTATTACGTCAAACTATAGATATTTCTGTGTAATTTACTGTAAAAAAAAAGTAAACCTTAAAAAAAAAAAAAAAAGGTTTAATTTTTCTGAGGTGCCCGGGTTAAAAACTGTGTTGTCCCAGTTGTGTATTGGACACATTGTGGGCTGCACGACCGCTGTCTGGGACCTCCTGTTGTGTTTATTTACAGCCCTGGTATCAACGCTAGGTACCAGGGCTATTATGTCACGCTGCCTACCTATCTGCTGCCACACTCACACTACTCCTCCATTCCTCCTGCTGCTGCTGCTGCCTGTCTGTGTTTCCCACTGCCAAGGGTACACAGATTTTACCTTCTGCTGCCACTCTGCCACCAGCTATTACGTCCAACAATAGCTATATCTGTGTAATTTGCTGTAAAAAAAAAAAAAAAGTAAACCATTAAAAAAAAAAAAAGGTTTAATTTTTCTGAGGTGCCCGGGTTGAAAACTGTGTTGTCCCAGTTGTGTATTGGACACAATGTGGGCTGCATGACCGCTGTCTGGGACCTCCTGTTGTGTTTATTTACAGCCCTGGTATCAACGCTAGGTACCAGGGCTATTATGTCACGCTGCCTACCTACCTGCTGCCACACTCACACTACTCCTCCATTCCTCCTGCTGCTGCTGCTGCCTGTCTGTGTTTCCCACTGCCAAGGGTACACAGATTTTACCTTCTGCTGCCACTCTGCCACCAGCTATTACGTCCAACAATAGCTATATCTGTGTAATTTGCTGTAAAAAAAAAAAAAAAAAAGTAAACCATTAAAAAAAAAAAAAAGGTTTAATTTTTCTGAGGTGCCCGGGTTGAAAACTGTGTTGTCCCAGTTGTGTATTGGACACGATGTGGGCTGCACGACCGCTGTCTGGGACCTCCTGTTGTATTTATTTAAAGCCCTGGTATCAACGCTAGGTACCAGGGCTATTATGTCACGCTGCCTACCTACCTGCTGCCACACTCACACTACTCCTCCATTCCTCCTGCTGCTGCTGCTGCCTGTCTGTGTTTCCCACTGCCAAGGGTACACAGATTTAACCTTCTGCTGCCACTCTGCCACCAGCTATTACGTCCAACAATAGCTATATCTGTGTAATTTGCTGTAAAAAAAAAAGTAAACCATTAAAAAAAAAAAAAAAGGTTTAATTTTTCTGTGGTGCCCGGGTTGAAAACTGTGTTGTCCCAGTTGTGTATTGGACACGATGTGGGCTGCATGACCGCTGTCTGGGACCACCTGTTGTGTTTATTTACAGCCCTGGTATCAACGCTAGGTACCAGGGCTATTATGTCACGCTGCCTAACTACCTGCTGCCACACTCACACTACTCCTCCATTCCTCCTGCTGCTGCTGCTGCCTGTCTGTGTTTCCCACTGCCAAGGGTACACAGATTTTACCTTCTGCTGCCACTCTGCCACCAGCTATTACGTCCAACAATAGCTACTCTCATTACTCCTCCATTCCTCCTGCTGCTGCTGCTGTCTGTCTGTGTTTCCCACTGCCAGGGTACACAGAATTACCTTCTGCTGCCACTCTGCCACCAGCTATTACGTCCAACAATAGCTATATCTGTGTAATTTGCTGTAAAAAATAAATAAAATTAAATTAAAACAAAAGGTTTAATTTTTCTGAGGTGCCCAGGTTGAAAACTGTGTTATCCCAGTTGTGTATTGGACATGATGTGGGCTGCACGACTGCTGTCTGGGACCTCCTGTTGTGTTTATTTACAGCCCTGGTATCACCGCTAGGTACCAGGGCTATTATGTCACGGCAGTCACGCTGCCTGCCTCATTGACTGCCTGCTGCCACACACTCATCCTCCTCCTCCTGCTGCTGAATTTACCTCCTGCTGTCTGTGTGTTTCCACTGCCAGGGAGCACATACAATGGCGCTTCCACCATGCGCCACCAGCTATTTGTTACGCTCAAAAATAGCTGCATTTCTTTAAAAAAAACAAAAAAAATATATATACTTTTTATTAATACTTTGTGATATTATTTTTAGAGGTGTCCGGGTTGAAAACTGTGTTGTCCCAGTTGTGTATTGGACATGATGTGGGCTTCACGACCGCTGTCTGGAACCTCATGCTGTGTATTTACGGCCTGGTACCACCGCTAGGTACCACACAGCCTATTATGTCTCGCTGCCTGCCTCATTGACTGCCTGCTGCCACACAATCATCCTCCTCCTCCTGCTGCTGCTGCTGAATTTACCTCCTGCTGTCTGTGTGTTTCCACTGCCAGGGAGCACATACAATGGCGCTTCCAACATGCGTGCGCCACCAGCTATTTATTACGCTCAAAAATAGCTGCATTTCTTTAAAAAAATATATATAAAAGAGAAATAAGTGAAGAAGAAGAAGATGATATAGAAGAAGAAGAAGATATAGAAAAAGAAGAAGAAGAAGGAGAAGAAGAAGAAGATATAGAAAAAGAAGAAGAAGAAGGAGAAGAAGAAGAAGATATAGAAAAAGAAGAAGACGAAATAGAAAAATAATAATAAGAAGTGAATATAGAAAAAGAAGATATAGAAAAAGAAGATATTGAAGAAGAAGATGAAGAAGAAGAAGATGAAGAAGAAGAAGATGAAAAAGAAGATGAAGAAGATGAAGATGAAGAAGAAGAAGATGATGAAGAAGAAGATGATGAAGAAGATGAAGATGATGAAGAAGAAGATGATGAAGAAGATGAAGAAGATGAAGATGGAGAAGAAGAAGAAGAAGATGATGAAGAAGAAGAAGATGAAGAAGAAGAAGAAGATGAAGAAGAAGAAGAAGAAGAAGAAGAAGAAGAAGAAGAAGAAGAAGAAGAAGAAGAAGAAGAAGAAGAAGAAGAAGAAGAAGAAGAAGAAGAAGAAGAAGAAGAAGAAGAAGAAGAAGAAGAAGAAGAAGAAGAAGAAGAAGAAGATATAGTAGAAGAAGAAGAAGAAGATATAGAAGAAGAAGATATAGTAGAAGAAGAAGAAGAAGATATAGAAGAAGAAGATATAGAAGAAGAAGAAGAAGATATAGAAGAAGAAGATATAGAAAAAGAAGAAGAAGAAGAAGAAGAAGAAGAAGAAGAAGAAGATATAGAAGAAGAAGAAGAAGGTATAGAAGAAGAAGAAGAAGATATAGAAAAAGAAGAAGAAGAAGAAGATATAGAAGAAGAAGATATAGAAGAAGAAGAAGAAGAAGAAGAAGAAGAAGAAGAAGAAGAAGAAGAAGAAGAAGAAGAAGAAGAAGAAGAAGAAGAAGAAGAAGAAGATATAGAAGAAAAAGAAGAAGATATAGAAGAAGATATAGAAGAAGAAGATATAGAAGACGAAGAAGAAGATATAGAAGAAGAAGATATAGAAGAAGAAGAAGAAGAAGGTATAGAAGAAGAAGAAGAAGATATAGAAAAAGAAGAAGAAGAAGAAGAAGATATAGAAGAAGAAGATATAGAAGAAGAAGAAGAAGAAGAAGAAGAAGAAGAAGAAGAAGAAGAAGAAGAAGAAGAAGAAGATATAGAAGAAGAAGATATAGAAGAAGAAGAAGAAGATATAGAAGAAGGTATAGAAGAAGAAGAAGAAGATATAGAAGAAGGTATAGAAGAAGAAGAAGATAAAGAAGATAAAGAAGAAGAAGAAGATATAGAAGAAGAAGAAGAAGAAGAAGAAGAAGAAGAAGATATAGAAGAAGAAGAAGATATAGAAGATAAAGAAGAAGAAGAAGAAGAAGAAGAAGAAGTATATACACTACTGAACAGAATTTTGGACACAACTTCTCTTCTCTTTCCACCTTTTTTTTTTTAAGGAACATCCCCACATAATCACTTGCTGTTGTTACTTGGGAAAAAAGATGTTTCTTGCATCATTCACCCTCAAAACAAGTGTTGGAAGCTATTTAAGGCCAATTCGAATAGTCAGCTCGAATAATGAGCTCGAATACCGACTTGAATAGTGAGCTCGAAGTCCGAGGTCGAATCGAATAGTAAAAAATATTCGACTCGAATATTCGACTGAATTCGAATAATTTACTATTCGAATTCGACCAAACTCGAATAATAAAAAAGGGTATCCGAGCATCACTAGTGTGTACCCACCTTTAGGCTTAGAAAAGCACTGCTAGCAGATCTCAGGCCTCAGGCTAGGTTCACAGTGGGGCGTTGCATTTAGGGGACGTTATAGGGCACATAACGTGCCCCTAACGCAACGCCTGGTGCTCTCTGATGTGGACGTCAGAGTGAGCCGCGTTGTGCAGCTCACTCTGGCGTCTGTGATGCCGTGATGCGTACTCTTGGACGCATGTGGCATCACGTGGTCCCGCCCGGCCAATCGCCGCACAGAGCGGCGCTCCAGGAAGTAAACACTGCACGTCACACCGTGCAGTGAATATTAATTAGCCATGTGCCCGGCCGCTCTCCCCTCCTCCCCAACATGACTGAGCATGTGCAAGCAGTCTAACGCGGCTTAGCCGCCTATGACGCACAGCATGCAGTACTTTCTGTTGACGTGGAGCGTTACAATGCAACGTGGGCACTGTGGACAGCCCATTGATTTTTCATTACTGTGCGGTGGGGCTGCGTTACAGGCTGCTCTAACGTGCGCCTGTAACGTCCCACTGTGAACCTAGCCTCAGGCTACATTCACAGTGACTGGAAAATATCAGATCTGCACTCGCTGCGTAGACTGCAAATACTTTATTAGAAGAGCTTCAACATACAGGCATGACAAAATGGCTTGAGATCTCACATGTTTCACAATATGGAGTCCTTAATCATGGCTGGAGGGTAACATGTCATACATTTTTATATTTGCATAGTAATTAGCAGACAGAAAGGGGCGGAGCATTACGCCCCTACCCAAAATCAATTACTGATGTGAAATTGCCTTAGCCCCAAAGTTGCCACTAAAGGAGTTACATAAACCCTATTGCAAGCAAAATTGCTCGCTGAATAACCTCAAAAATGAACTGCTTGCAAAATCGTTTGCATGCAAAATAATTCACTGAGCAACTTCAGAGTTGCTAAAAACTTTTCTGCAGAACTGCAAAAAAATTGCATGAATCACCTGCAAAATTATTTGCATGAATTGCTTGCAAGCAGAGTTGCTTGTACATTTTTGGAAAAGTCATTTTTTTGCATCGAAAATGCTATTTTAAATTTCGATTGATTTTTGTGAAAAATAGGCTGATGTTTTCACATTTTCATGCTTTTCAAAAAAAGCAAAAAAAAAAGAACAAAAAACTATTTTTATTGCAAAAATGTAAACAATGATATTTTACTGCAAAAAATTGTGAAAGGCACGACATAGTTACATAGTTACATAGTTACATAGTTATTTTGGTTGAAAAAAGACATACGTACGAGTTCAACCAGTACAAAGTACAACTCCAGCCTGCTCCCTCACATATCCCTGTTGATCCAGAGGAAGGCGAAAAAACCCTTACAAGGCATGGTCCAATTAGCCCCTAAAGGGAAAAATTCCTTCCCGACTCCAGATGGCAATCAGATAAAATCCCTGGATCAACATCATTAGGCATTACCTAGTAATTGTAGCCATGGATGTCTTTCAACGCAAGGAAAGCATCTAAGCCCCCTTTAAATGCAGGTATAGAGTTTGCCATAACGACTTCCTGTGGCAATGCATTCCACATCTTAATCACTCTAACTGTAAAGAACCCTTTCCTAAATAAATGGCTAAAACGTTTTTCCTCCATGCGCAGATCATGTCCTCTAGTCCTTTGAGAAGGCCTAGGGACAAAAAGCTCATCCGCCAAGGTATTATATTGCCCTCTGATGTATTTATACATGTTAATTAGATCCCCTCTAAGGCGTCTTTTCTCAAGACTAAATAAAACCAGTTTATCTAACCTTTCTCGATAAGTGAGACCTTCCATCCCACGCATCAATTTTGTTGCTCGTCTCTGCACCTGCTCTAAAACTGCAATATCTTTTTTGTAATGTGGTGCCCAGAACTGAATTCCATATTCCAGATGTGGCCTTACTAGAGAGTTAAACAGGGGCAATATTATGCTAGCATCTCGAGTTTTTATTTCTCTTTTAATGCATCCCAAAATTTTGTTAGCTTTAGCTGCAGCTGCTTGGCATTGAGTACGATTATTTAACTTGTTGTCAATGAGTACTCCTAAGTCCTTCTCCAAGTTTGATGTCCCCAACTGTATCCCATTTATTTTGTATGGTGCTAGACCATTAGTACGTCCAAAATGCATGACCTTACATTTGTCAACATTGAATTTCATCTGCCATGTATGTGCCCATATAGCCATCCTATCCAGATCCTGTTGCAATATGACACTATCTTCCTGAGAGTTGATGATTCTGCACAATTTTGTATCATCTGCAAAAATAGCAACATTGCTCACTACTGCATCTACTAGGTCATTAATAAATAAATTGAAGAGCACTGGACCCAGAACAGACCCCTGTGGGACCCCACTGCTAACAGTCTCCCATTTTGAGTACGATCCATTGACCACAACTCTTTGTTTTCTGTCCATTAGCCAGTTCCCTATCCATGAACACAGACTCTTCCCCAGTCCTTGCATCCTCAACTTTTGCACCAGACTTTTGTGGGGAACAGTGTCGAAGGCCTTTGCAAAGTCCAAGTATATCATCTACAGCATTCCCAATATCCATATTAGCATTCACTACCTCATAAATAGAGATGTCGCGAACCTCCGATTTTCGGTTCGCGAACCGGGTTTGCGAACTTCCGCAGAAGGTTCGGTTCGCGGAAAAATTCGCGAACCGCAATAGACTTCAATGGGGAGGCGAACTTTGAAAAATAGAAAAAATTATGCTGGCCACAAAAGTGATGGAAAAGATGTTTCAAGGGGTCTAACACCTGGAGGGGGGCATGGCGGAGTGGGATACATGCCAAAAGTCCCGGTGAAAAATCTGGATGTGACGCAAAGCAGCGTTTTAAGGGCAGAAATCACATTGAATGCTAAATTGCAGGCCTAACGTACTTTCAAACATCTTGCATGTGTATACATCAAACAGGGAGTGTAATTAGAGTACTGCTTCACACTGACACACCAAACTCACTGTGTAACGCACCGCAAACAGCTGTTTGTGTAGTGACGGCCATGCTGGACTACTGCGCAACATGGCGTGATTGCTCTTCCTCACTCAGTGATGTCAGGTAATGTGTGACTTCCTTCTCAACCTTCCATGGCATTGTTAAAAAGCTTACGTTTTGTTTTTAATTTACATTTTCTACTTGCTGTGTACTTGTTCAGTACCGCTACAATGAGAATCCTGTGGAGGCGGGCAAGTCTGCCATTGTGACCCCGGGTAATGGCCGGGGAGTGAGGGATGGAATCCGGTGTGGAGCCTGAGAAACGGCTACCACCACACATCCAAGGAGGGCAGCAGGTAGGCATGCACGCCCGCCCCGAGGTAGTGACCAAAAATAACAATACAGGAGGCGGACTTTCGAGGCCCTGCTGTGTATTTGAAATGAATGTACTTTAAATCCTTTAACGAGAACCAGTTATGGCGGGCAAAGATGACACCACATTCCTTTCACGAGAATCATATGGAGGCGGGCAAATCTGTCATTTGTGACCCCGGGTAATGGCCGGGAAATGAGGGATGGAATCCGGTGTGGAGCCTGAGAAACGGCTACCACTACACATCCAAGGAGGGCAGCAGGTAGGCATGCACGCCCGCCCCGAGGTAGTGATCAAAAATAACAATACAGGAGGCGGACTTACGAGGCCCTGCTGTGTATTTGAAATGAATTAACTTTAAATCCTTTAACGGGAATCCGTTATGGAGGGCAAGTCTGCCATTGTCACCGCGGGGAATGAAGGTTGGATTGCGGCCCGAAGTGGGAGCCTGCTGAGACCCATGCTGTAGCTGCCCTGACCGTGCTTTGCAGACCAGGCATCTGTGGTCAGATGGACCCTTGAGCCAGCGGAAGACAAACCAAGTCGAAAGCATTTGCCAACAATGTTTTACGGAGGGCAAGTTTTTTTGCCCTTTTTTTAAATTTTTTGAAAATGATAGATGGTTGTATTTTTAAATTGTTTGAAAGTTTAGATGGTTGTATTTTTAAATTGTTTGAAAGTTTAGATGGTTGTATTTTTAAATTGTTTAAAAGTGTATCCATTCTTCCTCCCCCCCAGCCACGAACAATACCATGGGAACGTGGAGCAGCAGAAGCCCCCTGTGACGGCTGCCACGGTTGTTCTCTGCTGCTTGTCTTTTGAGGGGTGCTTCTTTTCCTCAGGTGTTCTTGCCATAGCTGTTTGTGCCTTCTCTCCAGGTGCCTTCGTAAAGCACTTGTCCCTACGTGACAGTTGGCCTTTCCACGGCTCAATTTTTGCTGGCAGAGACAACAGATGGCTTTGCTCCGATCTGAGACACACACGTGAAAAAATTTCCAAACCGCTGAGCCCCCCTCGGCTGATGGCGCTACGGTGGCATCAGCAGCTGACGTTGAAGGGCATGTTGGCTGTCTGGCCATAGCTGGCGATACATGGCGCCGGACACTGCCCCCAGCTGATTCTGAGGACGAGCTCCCTCTTGTATTGCGTTCCGGAGTTGGAGCCTGATCAACGTCTACCACCACACATCCAGGCAAGGAGGGAAGCAGGCAGGCATGCACGCCCGCCCTAAGGTAGTGACCAAAAATAACAATACAGGACTCAGGAGGACCTTTTGTGGCCCTAATTCAAATGAACTAACTTTAAATCCTTTAACGGGAATCTGTTATGGAGGGCAAGTCTGCCATTGTCACCGCGGGGAATGAAGGATTCCGGCCAGAAGTGGGAGCCTGCTGAGACCCATGCTGTAGCTGCCCTGACCGTGCTTTGCCGAACAGACATCTGTGGTCAGATGGACCCTTGAGCCAGCGGAAGACAAACCAAGTCGAAAGCATTTGCCAGGAATGTTTTACGGAGGGCCAGTTTTTTTGCCCTTTTTTTAAATTTTTTGAAAATGATAGATGGTTGTATTTTAAATTGTTTGAAAGGTTAGATGGTTGTATTTTTAAATTGTTTGAAAGTTTAGATGGTTGTATTTTTAAATTGTTTGAAAGTGTATCCATTCAAGTGCAAGTTATGCACTGACTGCCAGGTATACTGTGCAGTCACAGATGCAGTGAAAGGTATGCAGTGACTGCAAACAGCCGTTTGTGTAGTGACGGCCGTGCTGGACTGGTGCGAACCGTGACGAGAGTGCAGGTGATGGTGGCTTTTCAGCCCATATGCTCGCCCGGCTGATGTAGCTGAATGACAGAACAGTGACTTTCCAGCTGATCAAATTTGGTCTGACCACAATGAAGCAACGACCTTAATATCTTTTGTGTGCCACCCCCACCCGAGACACTCAAATAGCCGGCGGTCATTGCTTCATTGTGATGCGCAAGCCCCTTCAAGGTAATGATCACGAAGGGGGATGGGCACATGTACACGCACCAGAAAAATTAGTGTAGCGGCCGCTGCTAGCAGCGGCCTTAAAAATTCAGGAATCCGCCTAGAGTCCTGGACCCTGTTGGTAGTGGCGGAGAAGGCAGTCAAGCGGCCTGCAGGCAGAGATGCTGTGTGTGGGGAGTGGACTGACTTAGTCTTCGGTCGTGCAGTAGCCCTCCGTGATCCATTCCTCATTCATTTTGATAAAGGTCAGGTACTGAACACTGTCGTGACTTAGGCGACTTCTCTTCTCAGTAACTATGCCTCCAGCTGCACTGAAGGTCCTTTCTGACAGGACGCTTGCGGCAGGGCAAGAGAGGAGTTGTATGGCAAATTGGGACAGCTCTGGCCACAGGTCAAGCCTGCGCAACCAGTAGTCCAAGGGTTCATCGTCACTTTTCGCAGAGTCTACATCCACACTCAAGGCCAGGTAGTCGGCTACCTGCCGGTCCAGGCGTTGGTGGAGGGTGGATCCGGAAGGACTATGGCGAGGAGTTGGACTAAAGAACGTCCGCATGTCCGACATCACCCTGAGATCGCTGGAGCATCCTGTTCTTGCCTGCGTGGACTTGGGAGGAGGAGGGTTACTGCCAGTGGTACCTTGATTGCGTTGTGCAGCCACATCACCCTTAAACGCATTGTAAAGCATCATCGACAGCTTGTTCTGCAAGTGCTGCATCCTTTCCGCCTTTTGTTGAGTTGGTAAGAGGTCCGCCACTTTGTGCCTGTACCGAGGGTCTAGTAGCGTGGCCACCCAGTACAGGTCATTTGTCTTGAGTTTTTTGATACGGGGGTCCCTCAACAGGCTGGACAACATGAAAGAGGACATCTGCACAAAGCTGGATGCAGAGGTACTCTCCATCTCCTCATGCTCTTCCTCAGTGACGGGACGCAACTCCTCTTCCTCCCCCCAGCCACGAACAATACCACGGGAACGTGGAGCAGCAGAAGCCCCCTGTGATGGCTGCCGCGGTTGTTCTCCTTCCGCCGCCTCTTCTTCCTCCACAGAAACACCTTCCTCATCATCACCATCATTAGAGTCTGACTCCTCTCCTTCCCCACACGACTCCTCTTCTTCCTCCTCCTCCCCCCTCTGTGCTGCCGCCGGTGTTGTGGAAACACCGGGTTCGTGTGTAAATGGCTCCAATGAATCCTGCTGCCCTAACTCTTCTTGTTCTCGCTCCTCCACAGCTGTATCCACCACTCTACGCATGACACGCTCCAGGAAGTAGGCGTAGGGGATCAAGTCGCTGATGGTGCCCTCATCGCGACTCACCAGTTTGGTCACCTCCTCAAAGGGCTCCATGACCCTGCATGCATTTCGCATCAGTGTCCAGTTGTTGGGCCACAACATCCCCATCCTCCCAGATTGTGTCCTTGTACTGTAATGATACAGGTAGTGGGTGACGGCTTTCTCCTGGTCTAGCAGGTGAGAGAACATCAGCAGGGTGGAATTCCAGCGAGTCGGGCTATCGCAAATCAGGCGTCTCACCGGCAAGTTGTTTCTACGCTGAATCTCTGCAAAGCGTGCCATGGCCTTGTAAGAGCGCCTGAAATGCCCACACAACTTCCTGGCCTGCTTCAGGACGTCCTCTAAGCCTGGGTACTTGGACACAAATCTTTGCACGACCAGATTAAGCACATGTGCCATGCAGGGTATGTGTGTCAGCTTTCCCAAATTCAACGCAGCAATGAGATTGCTGCCGTTGTCACACACCACGTTGCCGATCTCAAGCTTGTGCGGGGTCAGCCATTGCTCCACCTGTTTGTTAAGAGCAGCCAGGAGAGCTGCTCCAGTGTGACTCTCCGCTTTCAGGCAAGACATGTCTAACACTGCATGACACCGTCGCACCTGGCATGCAGCATAGGCCCTGGGGTGCTGGGGCTGTGTAGCTGGGGAGGAGATGGCGGCACCAGCCAAGGAGGAGGAGGATGACGACAGCGAAGCGGTGATAGCAGGTGAGGAGGAGGTGGCTGGAGGCCTGCCTGCAAGCCGTGGAGGTGTGACAAGTCGGTCCTCTGCGCAGCCACGTACTCCCTGCTTGCTGCCATCGGTCACCAGGTTGACCCAATGGGCTGTGTATGTAATGTAGTGGCCCTGCCCGTGCTTGGCAGACCAGGCATCCGTGGTCAGGTGGACCCTTGACCCAACGCTGTGTGCCAGAGATGACACCACTTGCCTCTCAACTGCACGGTACAGTTTGGGTATGGTCTTTTGAGAAAAATAATTGCGGCCTGGTATCTTCCACTGCGGTGTACCAATGGCCACAAACTTACGGAAAGCCTCCGACTCCACCAGCTTGTATGGTAATAGCTGGCGAGCTAATAGTTCCGCCACGCCAGCTGTCAGACGCCGGGCAAGAGGGTGACTGGCAGACATTTGCTTCTTCCGCTCAAATACTTCCTTCACGGACAGCTGGGTACTGCTGTGGGCAGAGGAGAAGGAACCGCTCAAGGGAAGAGGCGGTGTGGAGGAGGGTGGCTGTGAAGGTGCAAGGGAGAAAGTGGATGAAGACGATGCACCTGAAGGAGGAAGAGGAGAAGGAGTTTGGCTTGTCTTTTGAGGAGTGCTGCTTTTACTCAGGTGTTCTTGCCATAGCTGTTTGTGCCTTCTCTCCAGGTGCCTTCGTAAGGCACTTGTCCCTACGTGAGAGTTGGCCTTTCCACGGCTCAATTTTTGCTGGCAGAGACAACAGATGGCTTTGCTCCGATCTGAGACACACACGTGAAAAAATTTCCAAACCGCTGAGGCCCCCTGGGGTGATGGCGCTACGGTGGCATCAGCAGCAGCTGACGTTGAAGGGCATGTGTGCTCCCTGGCCATAGCTGGCGATACATGGCACCGGACACTGCCCCCAGCTGTTTCTGAGGACGAGCTCCCTCTGCTTCTATCATGGAGTCGTCTCCTCCTACTCCTCTCTGACTCCTCCTCTGAACTGTCCCCCTGGTCATCTCCTCTACCGGGAACATATGTGGTATCCGTATAATCGTCATCATAATCCTCCTGGCCAGCTGCGCTTTCCTCAGACACCTCCTCAAGTGCACCAACTTCAGGGGGTCCACCATCATCCCCATCCACACACGTTACATCCATACTATCGCCACCTAACTCAGACGTATGAGGTGGTGTACCTGCGCCTTCTTGTTGTTGTTGCAGTAGTGGCTGGGAATCAGTGATTTCACCACCACCACCAAATAACTCCTGCGAAGTGTCAAATGCAGCGGATGTGGTGCTTGTTGTAGCGCTGGTGGCTGCGGGAGATGAGGTGTTCTGTGTTAAATACTCAATCACCTCCTCACGATTTTGGGAAGTGATGGCACGTGCCTTCTTCTGAGCACTGTATTTTGGGGCAGGTCCGCATGAAATCACAGCAACACCACCTCGCACAGCCACAGACCTGCCGGTGCCTGGTGGCCTTCCTCTGGGTCTGCCTCTACCTCTTCCTCTACCTGGTTTGTCCATTTTGTCCATCTCGGGGGTATGCTAGCTATATGCAGTGAGGTGGGTTCTCACTCAACACAACAGGTAGTTAGATGCAGTGAGCTGGGTTCACTCAACAGTAAAGGTACTTAAGATGCAGTGAGGTGGGTTCTCACTCAACACAACAGGTAGTTAGATGCAGTGAGGTGGCCAGGTGGGTTCACACTCAACACAACAGGTAGTTAGATGCAGTGAGCTGGGTTCACTCAACACAAGGCTAGGTATATGCAGTGATGATGTGGGTTAAGTAAACACAACAGGTACTGGGTAGTTAGATGCAGTGAGCTTGGTTCACGGAACAGTATACAGTAAAGGTACTTAAGATGCAGTGAGGTGGGTTCTCACTCAACACAACAGGTAGTTAGACTTAGATGCAGTGAGCTGGGTTCACTCAACACAACGCTAGGTATATGCAGTGATGAGGTGGGTTAAGTAACCACAACAGGTACTGGGTAGTTAGATGCAGTGAGCTGGGTTCACTCAACAGTAAAGGTACTTAAGATGCAGTGAGGTGGGTTCTCACTCAACACAACAGGTAGTTAGATGCAGTGAGGTGGCCAGGTGGGTTCACACTCAACACAACAGGTAGTTAGATGCAGTGAGCTGGGTTCACTCAACAGTAAAGGTACTTAAGATGCAGTGAGGTGGGTTCTCACTCAACACAACAGGTAGTTAGATGCAGTGAGGTGGCCAGGTGGGTTCACACTCAACACAACAGGTAGTTAGATGCAGTGAGCTGGGTTCACTCAACACCACGCTAGGTATATGCAGTGATGATGTGGGTTAAGTAAACACAACAGGTACTGGGTAGTTAGATGCAGTGAGCTGGGTTCACTGAACAGTATACAGTAAAGGTACTTAAGATGCAGTGAGCTGGGTTCTCACTCAACACAACAGGTAGTTAGACTTAGATGCAGTGAGCTGGGTTCACTCAACACAACGCTAGGTATATGCAGTGATGAGGTGGGTTAAGTAAACACAACAGGTACTGGGTAGTTAGATGCAGTGAGCTGGGTTCACTCAACACAAAGCTAGGTATATGCAGTGATGAGGTGGGTTAAGTAAACACAACAGGTACTGGGGTATATGCAGTACTGGGTAGTACAATGTGCAGCTCCCTGTCACACACACAGGCAGTCAGTCACTGAATGTGCTGGGCTGCTGGCAGTGGCACACACACTATCAATTAGCAAGGCTGTGCATGCAACAAAAGTGTCAGAAAAAAAAAATGTACAGGTTGAGCTCTGAAAAGAGCTGTTGCTGGGTGCTTTAAAAGCAATATTAATCAGTCAGGAACAAGCAAAGCAGCCTAGAACCTAACTAATCTGTCCCTAAGAGAAAAAGTCTGCAGCAGCTGTCCCTTTCCTCTCTCTAGCAGGCACACGAGTGACTGTAATGGCCGCCGGAGGCTGCCTTATATAAGGGGGGGTGGGGCTCCAGGGCTTACTGTAGCCTGAATGGCTACAATGTGCCTGCTGACTGTGATGCAGAGGGTCAAAGTTGACCCTCATAGTGCATTATTATAATAGATTTTTTTTTTACTGTGAAAAACTGCAAAAAATACAAGAACCCTCCATGAACCTTCAAACCACCACCGAACCGCACCGTAAGGCCTCTTTCAAAGTAGGACGTTGCGTTTCAGTGCAACGTTAAGTTCGCACAGCGTGGCCCTTCACAACGCATATAGACTTTCTTTATGTGTCTCTTGGTGTGCCGTTTTCGTTGCACAGTGATGGAACAAAAATGGTGCATGCGTTCCGTTTAAAAAAAAACAAACAAACGTCACTGAGCATGTGCAACACCAATAATGCAGCATATTCATTGCTAAACGCACAGCATGCAGCACTTTCTAATAACGCTACACGTTACACACTAATGCAACATGTGCACTGTGAATGTCGCACAGACTTAGTATTGCTGTGCATTAGTCTGCATTGAAACATTTTCTACCTTACGACTTTAACGTTGCACTGTGAAAGAGGCCTAAGTGTGCTGTCTGACCTAGCTGTCACTTCTCCCTTAGTTCTCTTGCCAGTCATAGGTCGTTATAGGTGCGCTTTAGTATTAGGTAGCGAGAGGTTGCCAGAGCTAAGCTCTCTATTAAATAGCTAGAGGTGTCTCCTACCAAGTATTAGGTAGTTAGAGGGGCACTTGGGGAGGGGAATGAGCCGCCTTTCCATCATCATGCGCCGGTAGGCACATGTCTACAGTGCCTTATTGTAAATCCGGCCCTGCCAGCTAATGACATAAATGATCATCTTAGAATAAGGGCCCGTTCAGATCACAAATGCGGATGGCCATGCGTGCGGAACGCGTGCGGACCGCAACACGTACGAACGCACGTTATCCGCGTTTGTGTGCGTGGCTGATCCCATCACTGAAAAGTGAATGGGACAGCCGCGCGTCTTGACAAAATCTGAGTGCAGCATGCGTTCCCGGACCGCACAGGTCCGGAACGCATGCAGTGTGAACATCAGACAGTGCACTTTATGCACTGTCTGATATCGTGCGTGTCGGCTTCCTGCACACATTTCCAAAACGCGGCTGGAAACGCGTGCAGTCTGAACGGGCCCTAAGGGACCGATTAGCGGGTGATTCCCACTAATTGCCAGAGTGCTAGCGCTTTTTAACGCCCTAGCGCAATACCAACTTAATGGCAGTGATCTTACTGTCGTAATTGCCGCAGATGGCCGATTTGCGATTAGCGGGAATCACAAAACGTGTTCCATGTAGCATTTTGCCTTGATTCTGGAGAGATTGCGATACAGTGCTTACAAAAACGCTGAGCTCTCGGGAGTCGGGAGAGTTTACAGTGATTTTAGCATGCTAGAGTAAATGGGCCCTTACACACATTCCTTCTTGCATTATGCCTTAGATTTTTTTTTTATTCTTTTATTTCTGTGTTTTTTATGTTAAATCATTTTTTTTCCAGCCACCTCGAAAAAGACAGAAACTTTCAAGCCGCATGATGGTAAGTAGAAATGAATTAGAAAAAAAGCAGCTTTCTTTCCTTAACATGAAAACTATATTGTGATAATGAATCCAAGAGCCACAAATGTCAAATTATGGTGGAATTCACAGTGCTGTTCAGCAACGGTAACTATTCAAAACTTTATTTAGTATTCTTTAAAAGATTCAAATAGTCATAGCAAACAAGGATAAAAATCCATATATCCAAAAGCATATAGGCAGAGACAATCCCACCCAGTTTCATATAACGGGCATTAATCAAATTATGAAAATATGTATGATAGGCACTTCTAGGTTAATTAAAGGGAAGGTCCAAGGTGATTAAAAAACAAAAATCTCACTGGGGGGCGTGGCTGCCGGCGGAGCGGATGGCAGTGTGAGTGCGGAGCTCCGTCCCTGATCTATCAAAGAGCGGCGAAATAGCGACATACTGCCCAAACCAAAGGCACAGAAAGATGGAGGAAGATAGCGGCATGGAAGTGGACGCCTCCAAGAAAAGAAAAAAGGTGACCAAGCCGCAGAAACTCACAGATTTCTTCCCGGGCAAGCCACGGGGAGGAAACCAAGATGGCGCCGGAACAACTAGCTCAGCGCCAGCATCTAACAACCTAGCAGCTGCAGGAGGAGATGGCGCAGCTCTATCAGCGGGAGACCCAGTAGAAGGCTCAGATTCCTCTTCCTCTCCAAACTCCCCTTCCTCCAGAAGCCCAGTTAAATTGCGGCAGAGGACACAAGAAAGAGAGGACACTGCGACTGAGGTAAGCCCTAACGCTGAGCACAGCTCTCCCACATCAGAGCACCATTTCCCAGCTATAGAGGGTTTCCCCACCTCCTCACAATCGGTCTCTCAGGACTTTATTAAAGACATACTGATTTCATTCAAAAAAATCAATCTCCAGTGAAATCAATGCGCTAGCTCTATTAGTGTACTTGGAGAGAGGGTTTCTCACACTGAGGACCAGGTGGCGCTTCTCACTTAAGAGCACAACAAGGTAGTGGACTGCATGGATTCCCACACCACAGATATCTCATGGATGAAAGATAAAATTACTGACGCGGACAGGGGCGCCTAAAGCCACTGGCACTAAAGGCAGCTGCTTGGAGCGGCATGAAGGGGGGGGGCGCGCTGCTGCGGGGGGAAACTGCGGCTAATCGCCGCTATTGCAATCAGCTGCAGCTGCGCTCGTTTCCAATCCTGGTTTATTTACACTCTGGCTCTGCCGCCTGAAAGCACGCCCCCCGCCCAGGCCCATCCAATAGACTTTTAGCCAGGCAGGAACCTCTCACTAGAGTCCCACCCACTCCACCTCCTCCTAATCCCTGTCCCGCCCTTCTCCCTAGCAGCAGCCGCACGATTTGTTTACTGCTGCGTGTGGTGCTGCCTCTAACTCCGCCCCCCACCAGCCAGAAGTTCGGGTCCCTAGGCTTGCCGCTGCTGTCTCACCCATCCACCATGCTTCCCCTGTGTGATGAGCACAGGCAGAGGTGAGGGTACGGTTGCCACCCAGCCGGTATATGGCCGTTTTTTTCTCTCAAAAACTGGGGCCGGAATATAATTTATACCTGCACGTCATCTGCCGGAAAATCCCTGCTGCGCAATCTAAGTCATGACACACAAAAGTGTCATTAATATGGAGGAAAGATCTAGCCAATAGCAGCAGCAGCACCAGCTTTCCACTAGCCAATGCTGGAGGTGCTGCTTGAGGCTATCCAATGAGGAGTGGAGGAGGGAGGGACACAATTTAGAAACGAAGCCCGCACTACAGAATAGGGAAGCTCCATGCTTCTGTATGATGTGTAGTGTATATCTTCTTCCTCAGTGACAGTCAGAGCAGCTGCAGGCAGCTGAGAGGGGGCAGAGGAGACCCAGAGAGGATCGTTATCAATAAGGTCAGCTCACAGGAGTCACATGCTGACAGGCAGCAGACCTATAGTGTGATAATGAAACATCACACAATAGAAAGAGGCAGCACTTTGTGTAAGCTCATCAGTGACTATACTTTTTCCAGTTTAGCTCGGTACTTGTGTTTTTTTTTTTTTTTTTTCTTGTCACTGCCTTTGAATTGCAGACAGACAAAGAACACCGTGGAGAAAGGACTGTTTAGTATACATTACAGTAAATGTGAAGTGAGGTAAAATCTAAAAAGACTGATACTGAGGGACAGGGAAGGCTCTCTGGATCCTATAGAGCTTTCCCTGACTTCTCTTGTTCCCCTCTTTTCAGCGCCATCACTCCCGTTTAAATGTGCCGCAGAGGAAGGCTTCAGAAGCACTTGTGTCTCCTCCCCAAGTGCTTCTGAGGACATGCGGCTCTGTACTGTTTGAGTACTGTTTGAGTGTCCATGTGCAGTATACTCATGCACGAATATGGATCCGCCAGTCTTCGACAGCACTTGAGGACCCAAGTGCCTCCCAAGCCTCCCAGTCGTGTATTCGACCAGTTGGTTGAGTACGCACAAGGGGGGAGACAGCGCTGGAACGAGGGGTGCAAGAGAGGACAGGGAAGGGTCTATAGTATCCAGAACCTTCCCTGTCCATAGGTAGGTATCTGACTTTTTTTTTTTTACCACTTCGCTTCACATTTACTTTAAATAGAGTTTGGTACCTGGGCTGTGGTTGACTAAGCAGACTGATGGCCCTACAACTGTTTCATATGCCTGTGCTTCTTATGGGGGCTCTTTGTCATGACAGCTCTATTTACTGCTGTTTTTCTACACTTTTATACAATGCACAACGTTATAGTACACCTGACCCATGAAAAACATAATGAAAACATGGTGGGCTAGATTACCTTTCCTACATGTCCAGATGCAAGTTGTTTTCCTCCTCAGAGTCCCTCCCGGTCCACTTACCTCCTGAGCCTTTCCAGAAATCCCTCTGAGCAATTCTAAACTGCACAAGAGCTGGTTTTAAGGGACCCTGAGCTGTACTTAAAAACTGAATTTGGACCTACCTGGGGCTTCATGTAGCCCCCCATAGCCAGCGAGATCCTCCAGCATTCTCCTTTCTTCTCCTGGTCTGGCTGGAAGCTCCGGTAATCAACGATTTTGCTGCGACTGTCACGTCATCTCGCCAGTTGCTGTGAGCGGTTGTTTCTTTAGAGAGGCGCGCATGTGCAGGAGGCTTATGGCGACCGGCGTGATGATATGAGAGGCGTGTGGCGGGGGTGTACACATGTGACTTCACGCAAAGTCGCCGATTACCGAGCCACCAGCGGTACCAGAAGAAGAAAGAAGAGGATGTCAGAGGACCTCGCGGGCTGGAGGAAGCCCAAGGTAAGTCCAAATTCCTTTTTCTAATTGCAGCTCAGGGTCCCTTTTCACTGCACATGGGCAGTGAAATAAAGTGCTTTAGGCACAAATGTTTTGGAACTTGTGCCTGTGCAGTTCTGAATCGCTCTATGTCACTTGGGGGAACTTCCAGGCAAGTATTTGACTGACAGGGGAGATGTCCAATAATGCTTTTAAGATTCGGGGCCCCGATGTGGTCGCTACCTCTGCACCCCCTGTTGCTACGCCCCTTAGAGCAACAATCTAGGACTTTGCTCTGGGTGCCCATACATCTAGCCATGATAGGTAGGTCAACCAAGAGACAAATTTCTCTCTGAACGAATCTGATCAGAGAGAGATCTGTCAGCTGCCCATACACCACAGGCTGATTCCCGATCAATTTCATGCTGAAACTGATCAGGAATTGGTCTTGCGACGCCGCATCTGACCTCCCGACGCTATCCCCTAATGTAAATTGTGTCCCCAGGTTCCCTGTGCAGTATAGGTTACCTGGCAGTGTCCGTCTCTGCTCTGCCTCACATACATTGCTGCATTAGGATTATTTTATGGTGAAACATTGCTGCTTTAGGATTATTTTATGGTGAAACATTGCTGCATTAGGATTATTTTATGGTGAAACATTGCTGCAATAATGTACCCCTGACGCCAGTATTTTTAATATGTTTTCCTCCCTGGTGCTGTGTGACTAGCAAACAGCGTCATCCTCCCACCTCCAGCACTCCCTGCGGCCCCCGTTCTGACATCACATATGGGCAGGGAGGAAGTGCCAGTTCTTCCTTCCTGTGCCAGTCCTCAACTCAGCCCCTTCCACCTGCTGCTTCAGTTCCCGTTATGATCTGCTGCACACAGCACGTAGGGGAGCTGCGCTGTGTGCGGTCTTGTGGTGATTGAGGTTGGAGGGATAGCCGACCTCAGTAATCACAAGTCCACACACAGTCCAGCTCCGCAGCCCGCTGTGTGCAGTGATTCATAAGTGGAACTAGAGCGGCAGGTGGAGGGGGCTGCATTATGAACAGGCAGAGGGGACAAAGAACTGCCACTTCTTATCTGACCATATTCAATGTTCTGCCTCAGTCAAAGATTACGACTGAGCAGAATGGGGTCTACAAGGGGCACAGGAGGGGGAGGATGGTGCTGTGTGCTAGTCGCACCGCACCAATAACGTAATCAATATTAAAAATATCGGGACCAAGGTCTAGGTACTTTAAGATTATTGTCATGGGGGGGGGGCACCACGTGAGGGGGGGGCACCACGGGAGGGGGGGCGCCACAGGTTTTCTTGCCTGGAGTGACAAAATGGCTAGAGGCGCCCCTGGACGCGGAGGATAGGAATCGCTGCAATAACCTTAAATTCCGTGGCATAGATGAGTCAATCGCACCTGCCACTCTATCTGACTATTTAAAATCCCTTTTGAAAACTACCTTTCCTGACATGAGTGACATACAGCTGGCAATAGATCGGGCCCACAGGCTGCCGAAAGCCAAATCTCTTCCTGACTCCACTCCTAGAGACGTCATAGCAAGATTTGTATTCTTTCAAACAAAAGAAGCCTTACTATCCTATATTAGGTCCAAAGGGAACCTGCCTTCTCCCTATCACCATCTGCAGCTCTACTCGGACCTCTCACAGGTCACGCTACAAAATCGTAAGATGCTATCTCCTATTACAAAAGTCCTGCGTCTTCACCAAATCCCATACAGATGGGGTTTCCCACCAAGTTGTTGATCTCTCATGGAGGGCACACATTTGCTATCACTAACACGGATCAAGGGCTCCTAGCCCTCAAACGTCTGAATCTACCTCCTGCACATGAAACTGCTTCACCACGTAACACTACTGCAATGTCCAAAATACCACAACAGTGGCAACGAGTAAACCATAGATAGATTAGGAGTCCTGTACTTTCTCTGGCTCTCCCTCAGCCGAAGCTAAACTATATTTCTATATGGATAAAAAACCTTGTACTGTGCGCTCACTTCTCAACATATACTTAGACTAAACACACATATGGGAATAGTCCATACACCAAAAGTCCAAACAGATTACTTATGTGTCCAGACTTTTGTAGGAGGAGCTGGTATGGATTATTAGATTATGTATGATAGATTACTTATGTGTCCATGGATCGCTGCATCAGTCACCAAGCATATGATGTAATCAGATTTCTTTTCCAAAATGCTGCGCTCCCATGTATCTCAAATCTTCTTAAAGTGAATCGCTCAAAGAAATAAAAAGACAAAGAAACAAAACATAGTGTGATACTGCTTCAACCAGTTTTCTTTTTCACACCACCCAGTGCTGTGGCCTTTATCCCATACACATTCACCACGACTCATAGGGTTATACAGATCCTCACCATGTGAATAGACTGCCAAATCACAGACAGCAAACCAGCACCATAAACACTCTCCCAGAGTATGCAGGTATCCTCCAGATCATGCGTGGCCTCTCACCTCACTCCTAGCTGTCCAGATTATAAGACAGCAACAGCGCTCAATGTCTCAAACAGAACGTCCCCAGCAGCTCTCCCAAACGATATTACTCCACTAGAGCAGGTTCCTCATGTCAGCCTATCAACTAAAGGACTTGACATAGCGTAAAACCATTACCATTTATTAAGAATATAAAAGTAGTGCACTCACATGTAAAAAGTAAAATCAAGCATGTATCAAACAGAGCTCTTTCTCGCCAGCCTCGTACGCCTGTAGCTCCGCCCTACGCGTTTCGTGCATGCGCACTCATCAGGGGCTAGTGGCGTCTGGTTGGCTGGCGCATTTATCCAAACTCCTCCGCAAATTAGACCTATCACCGATTTCCCTCACCCAAGATGGCCGCTCGACCACTTCCGCCCTCATCTGCCGCTCTGTCCTCCTATCCTAACCAGCCATGTCAGAGGGGGCGGTGCCCCGAAGGACGCCCATCATTGTCCATCACCCTAGTGACTGTTACACAGCCAACCATGGGTGTCCGAGCCTCCTGCACCGCCCATCCACATCATCTCATGGTCATTTCTTAAACGCATAGACGTCAGTCAGTTGGCTTTATGTCTGATCCTCACAACGGCTATACGCAGCGCTATAAATGCCCAATAACGCTAGCATAACGCTAACATATGTAATTCTACTCCCACACTTGATAAAAACATATATCACTATTAATACAATATTATATTAAATACAATATTAAGCATTTTCATACATAGATCTAATAACTTATAATTACTCGGCAGACTTCCCATACCACTACCTCCCCCCTTGACCCTATCCCTTCTGATCTACTTCAGCCTCACTTCACGGATCTGGCCCCAGTCCTCACTACCATGTTTAACCTCTCCCTATCCACAGGCACCTTCCCCTCAGACTTCAAGCAGGCCACTGTACTGCCTCTGCTCAAGAAACCCTCCCTCGACCCCTCGCTACCCTCCAACTACCGCCCGATCTCCCTCCTCCCCTTCGCCTCAAAACTCCTTGAGCGTCTGGTTCACAAACGCCTGACCCAGTACCTCAATGCCAACTCACTACTAGACCCACTGCAATCTGGATTTCGGCCTGCCCACTCAACCGAAACGGCTCTCACCAAAGTGGTCAATGACCTTGCCTTAGCTAAAGCTGAAGGTAAATACACCATTCTCCTCCTCCTTGACCTTTCAGCAGCTTTTGATACAGTAGATCATCCCCTACTCCTCCAGTCCCTCCAATCCATGGGCATTCACGATCTCGCCCTGACCTGGCTTTCATCCTACCTCTCCAACCGCTCCTTCACGACCTCCTTCAATGAGTCCTCGTCCACCCCCAACCACCTCTCAGTGGGAGTCCCCCAAGGCTCGGTCCTTGGCCCCCTACTGTTTTCCCTATACACATCCTCCATTGGCAAGGTTATCTCCTCCATGGGTTTTAACTATCATCTGTATGCAGATGACACCCAAATCTATCTCCACACCCCTGACATATCCACCACTACCATGGACAAGGTCTCCTCCTGCCTATCTGCCATCTCCTCCTGGATGTCCGCTAGGTTCCTAAAACTAAATCTAGACAAAACGGAATGTATGATCTTCCCACCCCGGTCATCCCTGGACCTCCCAGATGTGCAGGTCACTGTTAACCACACTACTATTCACCCTACCTCTCAAGCCCGCTGTCTGGGTGTCACCCTGGACTCCGCACTCTCCTTCACTCCCCACATCCAAAACCTCACAAAGTCCTGCAACTTCCACCTTCGTAACATCTGTAAGATTCGCCCTTTCCTGACTCCTGCCACCACCAAACTCCTCATCCATGCCCTCATAATTTCCTGCCTCGACTACTGCAATGCCCTTCTGTCTGGACTCCCTAAGACCCGAATAGCCCCACTGCAGTCCATCATGAATGCGGCTGCCAGAATTATCCACTCCTCCCATCGCTCCACCAGGGCGGCTCCCCTCCGTGAATCCCTCCAATGGCTTCCTATCCAGTCCAGAATCAGATTCAAGATATTGTGTCTGACCTACAAATCCATCCACAAAACCTGTCCAACCTACATTTCTGATCTTACTCAGAGATACACACCAAGCCGCTCACTCCGCTCCTCCAATGAACTTCGCCTGACCGTCCCCCGCATCACCCAGTCCCATGCACGCCTCCAAGACTTCTCAAGAGCCGCTCCGACACTATGGAACTCCCTACCTCCACCCATTTTGGCAGCCCCTCCTTCAACACCTTCAAGAAGGTCCTCAAAACTCACCTTTTCACTCTTGCCTACCACCCCTCACAATTGCTCTAAACCCACAGCCGAACTCTGGTCCCCTACCTCTCGTGTCCCTACCTCTCCCTCTAGATTGTAAGCCTTTGGGCAGGGTCCTCACTCCTTTTGTGTCCTACCTGATCATTACTGTGCACCCATGCTATGCATTTGAGTGAACCTAACTTGCCTAACTCCATGCTCCCATCCAGTGACTGACTAAGCATTACCTTGTACTCATACTGTGCTGTGTGATCTGGTTTTCTTGTATTCCTGTACTGTCATATTGCTGTTTGTCACCCCTAAATATTGTCTGTAACCTAAATTAATGTCCAGCGCTGCGTAATATGTTGGCGCTTTAAAAATACAACAAAGAAATAAATAAATAAATAAATATCAAACCACTGACAGTAGTAAAAGCTGGAAGTTGGCAATACGGTTATTCTATGCAAAGCATAGTGATATATGTTTTTATCAAGTGTTGGAGTAGAATTACATATGTTAGCGTTATGCTAGCGTTATAGGGCATTTATAGCGCTGCGTATAGCCGTTGTGAGGATCAGACATAAAGCCAACTGACTGACGTCTAAGCGTATAAGAAATGACCATGAGATGATGTGGATGGGCGGTGCAGGAGGCTCGGACACCCATGGAGGGAAATCGGTGATAGGTCTAATTTGCGGAGGAGTTTGGATAAATGCGCCAGCCAACCAGACGCCACTAGCCCCTGATGAGTGCGCATGCACGAAACGCGTAGGGCGGAGCTACAGGCGTACGAGGCTGGCGAGAAAGAGCTCTGTTTGATACATGCTTGATTTTACTTTTTACATGTGAGTGCACTACTTTTATATTCTTAATAAATGGTAATGGTTTTACGCTATGTCAAGTCCTTTAGTTGATAGGCTGACATGAGGAACCTGCTCTAGTGGAGTAATATCGTTTGGGAGAGCTGCTGGGGACGTTCTGTTTGAGACATTGAGCGCTGTTGCTGTCTTATAATCTGGACAGCTAGGAGTGAGGTGAGAGGCCACGCATGATCTGGAGGATACCTGCATACTCTGGGAGAGTGTTTATGGTGCTGGTTTGCTGTCTGTGATTTGGCAGTCTATTCACATGGTGAGGATCTGTATAACCCTATGAGTCGTGGTGAATGTGTATGGGATAAAGGCCACAGCACTGGGTGGTGTGAAAAAGAAAACTGGTTGAAGCAGTATCACACTATGTTTTGTTTCTTTGTCTTTTTATTTCTTTGAGCGATTCACTTTAAGAAGATTTGAGATACATGGGAGCGCAGCATTTTGGAAAAGAAATATATTTCTATATGGCCTTTGTATGCTGGTCAACAGGATACGCCCCTGATCTCCCCATGAAGTCTCCAAGGAGACTTTGGCCTATCTTCATAGGCTCAGTTTATATAGGCTTGTTTATGTGTTTACGTTTTACGTTTATTCGCTATTTCCTCTACCATACTGTCTACTTAATTTGTATTGCATATGTACCTGACTGTCAGACTGCTTATCATATCTTCAGCATCTTCTGCACGTTAGATGGCACTTAAAATTTTCGCGCTGAATGTAAAAGGTCTTAATACCCCTTTTAAAAGGAGCATGCTTTGGAAAGAAGCCTCTCAAGCCAAAGCAGATGTGATATTCGCTCAGGAGACACATCTTTTGGATTCCCATAATTACCTGTGTCAAAATCCAAATTTTACACATACTATTTTCAGTAATCACCAGAAAAAGAAAAGAAGGGTCTTAATTTCCTTTCACAAAAGTTTAGCACTAAATATACTAGAATCAGTGAAGGACCCGATGGGCAGATTCATTATAACTATATGTTCACTAAACAAAATCACCTACACACTGGTATGCGTGTACGCACCTAACCAAGGCCAGGTCTCCTTTATGAAAAAACTGTTCCAAAAAGTTGACACCGTCAAGAAGGGAAAAGTCATTTATGGAGGGGACTTTAACACCAATCTAAATCCGAGCTTAGACTCTTCTAAAGTTCCAGCCAAATCTATCTCCCCACTAGGTAAATTGATTCACATAGAAAATTTATATGACCCATGGAGAGCCCTCCACGGATCCGAAAAAGATTTCACTTTTTTCTCTAATGTGCACCGCACTTATAATAGAATAGACTTCTTCCTGACTGACAGTGTCACCTTGCAAAAGACCATGGACTCCACAATAGGATCAATCACGTGGTCAGATCACGCGCCTATTACTATAACGATTACACAATCTAATCTTGATGTTAAACGGAGTCCATGGAAATTAAATACTTCACTCTTACACCACGATAACATTAAATCTTATATTGCTGACAATATAAGAAACTTCTTTTCGTGGAATGAAAAGGGAGAAACTAGTGGAATATCAGTTTGGAGTGCCCACAAAGCATACATCAGAGGGGTTTTAATTAAAATTGGGGCTACCCTAAAGAAAAAGAGGGAAGCGCAAGTAGCAGACTTGCTCTCAAAAATCGCACAGCTTGAAGCCCAGCACAAAAAGGACGCAAATACAGACGTAATGAAAGCCCTTTTTCTAGCTCGGCAAGAGCTACGTCTATCACTTCTACATAAATTTGAATTTAATATGCTGAAGTCTAAAACCAAACACTATGCCCAGAGTAATAAAGCTGGAGCCTATCTGGCCCAGAAATGTAAAATAAAACAAGCAAAAACGCGCATCCCTTTCCTGATAGATCCAGTATCTAAACAAAGGGTCTCTAACCCCAAGCAGATAGCAGATGTATTTGCGTCCTTTTACCAACAACTTTACAACTTAAAATCAGATCCGATGACCCCCCAACCTTCACCACAGCAAATTAAGGAATTCCTGACTTCCTTACAATTGCCCAAGCTCTCTCAATCACATTTGGAAGCTCTTAACTCCCCCATCACCCCTTCAGAGATCACTTCCTTAATCAAATCGCTAAAACGAAACAAGGCCCCAGGCCCGGACGGGTACTCAAATTAATACTTCCAGGAGTTCAACTCCATACTAACCCCGAGACTAGTCGATGTATTTAATGATTTCAGATCCTCTGGTCAGATCCCTCAAGAATACCTGCTTGCTACTGTAGTGGTCCTTCCAAAAGTGAAAAAAAAGATTTACGCAATCCGGCTAGTTTTAGACCCATATCGCTTCTAAATACCGACACCAAGCTTTACGCAAAGATCAATGCACATAGATTAATAAACCTATTGCCACTCTTAGTAAAAAACGACCAGGTCGGGTTTACCAAACATAGATTATCATCGGACGGAACCAGAAGGATGGTCTCGATTATACACTGCCTCGAAGCAGGTCGGACGCCTTCTCTGTTCCTTACTTTGGATGCAGAGAAGGCGTTCGACCGAGTCCACTGGATATTTTTGGAACACACTTTAAAGAAGTTTGGCTTCTCAGGGAACATATTGAGGGGTATAATGGCGCTTTACTCCTGTCCGTCTGCAAAAATTAATGCCTCTGGCTACCATTCTGATACTTTCCACATCTCAAATGGGACTCGGCAGGGGTGTCCACTCTCTCCGCTCATATTCACGCTGATCATGGAGACCCTTGCCGAGTCCATAAGATCTAATGGGGATATTCAAGGGGTTAATATTGGTGGTAAATCTTACAAAATCGGATTATTCGCCGACGACGTAATCCTCACATTAACAAACCCTATAACTTCCCTACATAATACAGTGCTCGCCTTACAAGCTTTTTCCAATGTGTCATATTACAAAATTAACAACTCCAAATCCTTATTGCTGGATCTAAATTTATCTCAGGAAGTTAAAAATTTAATCTCTACCAGATTTCCATTTCCGTGGGCTTCCAAGTCTATACAATACCTAGGAATCCACTTAACCAACTCGGTAACGGGCCTATACGATGTCAATTACGCTCCCTTAATTTCCTCAGTCAAAAAGAAAGGAGAATACTTGGTTAAGGTGGAAATCTCCTGGGCTGGCAGATTGAACTCTTTCAAGATGTTAATTCTCCCTAAAATATTATACATATTCCGCTCAATCAATATCCCTCTTAAGAAATCCTTCTTTGTTGCCTTAAATGCCATCATATCCAAATTTATCTGGGCAGGTAGAAAACCCAGGCTTAAAATGGAAATCTTACATATACCCAAAATTGAAGGAGGCTTAGGCCTCCCCAACATGGAACTCTATTATCATGCCTGTATATTAGACTTATCTAAGAATTGGTGGAACAACACACAAGACAAACCTTGGGTGGACATAGAAAGTTCAGCTTACCCAATTCCACTTAAAGATGCCATTCTGGGCACAATTATGGATATCAATATCCCTTCTCCCTCCCTAATCACCGGTAAAGCCACTATTAAATCATGGCAATTCTTTAAAAAATATATTTCCCAAATGTCATCCAACAACACCCAAATTAAAATTGATTTAAGAACAGTTTCTAACTTAATGGGACAAATTGATTTCTCCAAATGGATCAAGGCGGGAATCTCTTATTTAAACGACATTTATGAAACAAACAAAGTATGGGAGTTTGATAGACTCCAACGAGTGTTTAAATTAGATGGGTCACAGCTATTTTCATACTTAAGACTACAACACTGGACAAAGACAAAGAATTTCTCCCTTCCATCTCTTCCTAAACACATTAATGCTTTCCTAAACAGCTCAACTCCCCTAAAAGGAGGTATCTCAATGTGGTATAGGTCCTTCTCTAATGATACGCAGACACTATTATCAAAATACACTAAATGTTGGTCTTATGACCTTAGGGCCAACATTGAAGTAAGACATGTAATCAAGGCTACACGGGTCGCATCCAAGCTCTCATACTGCCTCACCCACTGGGAGACACTTCAAAAAATCTTCTTAAAATGGTATTTAACACCCAGGAAACTGGCTGCCATTTACCCTTCACAATCTCCACTCTGCTGGAGGCAATGCGGACAGGTGGGCACCTTGATTCATCTCTTATGGGATTGCCCAAAACTAGACGACTACTGGTTCGAAATACAAGAAAAAATAACCTCCTTTTTACATCATCCATTCTCACTCTCCCCAATGCTAGCAATCCTTAATATAGGCATAGAAGAGGTGGAAATTAAATACAGAGTAGGAATCTTTCACATCCTAGCAGCCGCAAGACACCTCATTATGACCAATTGGAAGTCCACGGAAATACCGACGATAACCCAGCTAATAAACTTAACATAATACAATCTCTCCCTGGAAGCAAGATTAAGAGCACATAGAGATCAGTTAGGTCCGGAAAGCATTATGATATTTAAGTAAAAGGTCAATGGTTTACCCCAAGTCCCCAAGTTCCGGCTCGGTCGAACAGGAGTAAAAGGGGCCTATGACGGATAAGCACCAATTACATTTCATATACGCTGTACTCCAGTACAGTCCAGGTACACCACCATTCATACCCACAGAGGTGATAGCTGTGTTTTTTAGTTACAGTAGATAAGTTCCTGTTTTATGTTAATTAATCTACGAGTAAGTGCTCCTCTACCAAGAACAGATATGCTTTTTCCAGCAATGAAACCCTTCAGCTTGCCTGGCTGAGGTTTCCCAGACCAGAGGGTTTACCTTAGTTACGCTACCGATGAGATGGCAAGGCCAGACGCTATTAAAGTATGTAATGGTAATCCTCTGTATAGAGTGGCCCTTAAGGCCTTAAGCTATGCTATATGTATCACTGCATGCATTGTATTTGAAAAAACTCAATAAACATTTATTGAATTAAAAACAAAAATCTACTTACCTGGGGTTTCCTCCAGCCCCTTGCAGTGGTCCTGTGCCCTCACTGCAGCTCCTGGTCTCCCGGTCCCCTCCGCTGGTGGAGATGCCGACCTCATCGGCATCTACTGCGCTTCAGTGTGTGGCTCATGGAGTCGCACTGACGTCATCTGGACTGTACTGCGCAGGCACAGAACTACTGCGCCTGTGCAGTACAGTCCGAAATACGTCAGTGCGACTCCGAGAGCTGCACACTGGAGCACAATAGGCATCTTGCACTGGAGGGGACCCTGAGCCACTGGCAGGGAGTGGAGCTGTGGCGAGGGCACAGGACAGCTGCAAGTGGCTGGAGGAAACCGCAGGTAAGTACATTTTTGTTTTTTAATCACCTTGGACCTTCAGACTGATTACAGGACATCGGGGATGCTGTTTTTGGCAATTAATTGTTTATGACCCCTGTTTCTGGCTTTGTTATCTCCACTCTCTGAAGAATGAATCTTGGAGTTTGCTTGCTCTAGTGGAGAGGGTTTTTTATGGCTTGATTGTCTCCTTTCTGGTAAACAAGACACTTCCTGTGGAAAGCTCTGAACTGTCGGTCCTGACAGAAACACTTTCTTTCTGAGCAGAACTCACATTTAAGGGGAACTATTTGAGCACCAACTTTCATGTGAATGGGGAAACTGTCACTCCACCCCTCCTAAAAGTTGTGTCGAGGATGGACCTGCAATACCATGACCTGAGCAACTTGCTCTTGCTGCTTTTTGTAGGGTTTGCCACAGCGAGAAAAGGCCATTGGATTTTTGTGGTGACTTACGACTTCATGCTGTAAGCCTTTTGCAGTGTGCTCCCTTCCCTAGAGTATTCCGCCTAGGGATCTAGTCCTGGAAAAAGAAGTGAGTGGACTCACCCCAAATCTGACCCCCCCCCCCTTGCACGTGGTGTGCCGAAAAAAGGGGCGTGGTCACATCACAGAATGTGGGCATGGTAATGGGTGGGGCCAAATATACATGACCTTAGCAGTGCTGTCTGCCGGGGAAGTTTGAGCTCTGCCATAGTGTTTCTCTGCAAAGGACATAGACTCATTATATGCAACACAAGATATTTCAGTTTGTTATATATATATATATATATATAGATATAGTTTGTTATAATGTTGATGTTGTAATATTGCTTACAGCGTATGAAAACCACAAAATCAAAATCTCAGACCATTAGAATATTTTAAAAAGGTTCCATATTCTAGGCTCAAAGTGTCACTCTACTCAGCTAATTAAACCAAAACACCTACAAACGGCTCCTATTTTATATACTAGTTTTACAATGTAAGTTGAATTACTGATATAAATGGACTTTTGCACAATATTTAAATGTTTTGAGTTTCGCCTGTACAGTACCGTACAGTACCCACCTTCACTTTTACTTGAGTATGCAGGGTGCATGTGAAAGACCAATTTCCAGCCAAAATATCAGCCAGCACTGGCGTACCTACTGGGGATGCAGCCCGCCAGCCGTGTGCGGGGGAAAGCGCTGCCGCCCACCGATTGTGGGACCCCCCCAGCCAGGAACTGGCTGCAGCATCTAATAGACACTGGGCCAGTTCATTTCCTGCAGTCCCGCAGTCTCCCGGGAGGCAGAGAAGGGCTACGGCAAGATGGCTGCCGAAGCCCTGCATTGGAGACTATTTGTGTCTCCAGTACAGGGCTTCGGGAGCCATCTTGCCATAGCCCTGCACTCTGCCTGTCAGCGCGGGAGATGTGCTGCAGGAGGATCGTCGGGGAGCTGCGCGCCACATGCTGGGAGAGGAGACTTCTGCCAGGTAAGTGAATTGTTTTGTTTTTTCACAGGTGCAATTTTTTTTTTTTGGGTAACTGCTGCCCACATTGCTATTTTCTGGCGTCTGCTGCCCACATTACGATTTTCTGGTGTCTGCTGCCCACATTGTGATTTTCTGGTGTCTGCTGCCCACATTGTGATTTTCTGGTGCCTGCTGCCCACATTACGATTTTCTGGTGTCTGCTGCCCACATTACAATTTTCTGGTGTCTGCTGCCCACATTGCGATTTTCTGGTGTCCGCTGCCCACTTTATAATGATTTTCTGGTGACTGCTGCCCACATTATGATTATTTTATGGTGACTGCTGCCCACTGTACGATTATTTTATAGTAAAATGCTGCCCACTTTACGATTATTTTATGGGGAAATGCTGCTCACTTTACGATTATTCTATAGGGAAATGCTGCCCAATTTGCAATTAATTTCTGGTGAAATGCTGCCCAATTTACGATTAATTTCTGATGAAATGCTGCCCAATTTACGATTAATTTCTGATGAAATGCTGCCCAATTTATGATTAATTTCTGGTGAAATGCTGCCCAATTTATGATTAATTTCTGGTGAAATGCTGTCCACTTACGATTATTTTATGGTGAAATGTTGCCCATTTTACGAATCATTTCTGGTGAAATGCTGCACAATTTACGATTAATTTCTGGTAAAACATTGCTGCATTAGGATTATTTTATAGTGAAACGCTGCCCCATTACGATTATTTGGCGCCTATGGGGGGGGGCCCATCCTCATTTTCGCAGGGGGGCCCAGTGATTTCTAGTTACGCCCCTGTCAGCCAGTGCTAATGTTACTGCTGTCTGGGATTCTGCAACACTAATAGCCCTAATTACTATATAACACAGAAAGCCATCTACTTCAGGAAAATATTTAATATAATGGATAGTGCTTTTATTGGACAAATGACTTAAATTACATTAATATTTCTGCCATGCCACTTTTAATATCTTTTTTTTTTTTCTCTTTAAATGTTAGGTACCATTTACCAGACTTACAAAGCGTGACAAGGTAAAGACTGATATGAATAATTGTTGCACTTAATAACATATAGATCAGTGTTTCTTAACATTATTATATCCGGTAACCCTTGAAGAAATATGTTTGTACCCACTGTTGTTGGTAACATCTCCCCCAAGTACCACTGGACATATCAGTAGTATGAAACACTATCCCAGAGTTGTGTACAAATTCTTTGCTAGTAATTCATTGCACTTTAAACTAACTTAACCACTTTACCCCCACGCGTACGCATTTCTCCGCCCCTTTTTCCATCCTTTCACCACCAGGGACGGAGAAATGCGTACTTTCCGCGCTACCGCCGCTGCCCGTACTCTTGCTCGCTCTAGCACACACTCCCTCTCGCATGCACACCGCCGCCCGCTCGCCCGGAGATCAATGAATGTGAAAATCCATTCCCGTTCGTTGATCTAAGCCCCGAAATGATCCGCTGCTTCTCCGATAAGCAGCGCAATCATTGTGAAAAAAAAAAAAGTTCCCAGCCTCTTTGTACTTCCTGCAAGCGTCCTTCCGGACGCTTGCAGATCGCATAAACACACTGTTACTGTGGCCATCTTGTGGCCAAATAGTAAAACTATACCCTAAAGCATTTTTCACATACAAATAAATTACACACAAAATTAACTCCTTACCTCCCACACTCCCCAATTTTTTTTTTTTTTTGTAATTAAAAAAAACAAAAAAAATTACAATAAAAAAAAATACATAAATAGTTATCTTAGGGACTGAACTTTTTAAATATTTATGTCAAGAGGGTATAACACTGGGAAGCAGCAGATTTGGGCGCATGAGACAAGTGGACAAAAAGGGCGCCCCATTCACTCCCATTATAAATATCGTTTAATGGGCGCCGAACAGGAAAAAAAGGGCGCCGGAGATTATTAACGTTTTACAAATGGTGCCCGGAGATTTTTAATGTTTTATAACTGAGCTTGTGATGATTTAACTTTACAAAATGAGCCCGTGACGAATAACGTTTATAAAAATACTAAACATATTTATCCTATTTAATTAAAACATTATTTAACATTTTAACCCTTACCGTTTGTAAAACATTATTATTCACAAAATAAAGCGATCAGTACGTAACGTAAATTGCAATATATTTTTTACAATCACTATTTGTAAAACATTTCTAAAACATTATTAACCACCCAAAAAAAAATATTTAAATGTTTTTATTTAAAATTTTTATTTATTAATGTTTGTAAAACATTATTATCCATAGGTAGTCTTAGGTTTAGGCACCACCAGGGGGGTCTTAGGTTTAGGCACCACCAGGGGGGTCTTAGGTGTAGGCACCCCCAGGGGGTCTAGGGGTTAGGGATAGGTACAGGGAGGGTTCTGTGTGAGAGTAGGGTTAGGTATAGTTTTAGTACAATTTTAATAATACTAATCAACAGTTATTATGAATGTACTTATATTAATATCATTTTATTATAATAATAAACGATAAATCAAGATTATTCATAACAATATATACTTATAATGTTTAAACAAATAATACTGTTTTTTTAACAAACGTAATTATAAGTTTCAGTTTAGAAACAGGGAAGATTAACGTTTTAAGAATTGCCGATTTCATACACATTATTTAATGATTTATAAATTCTTAAAACACTATTTGTAAATGAAATTCTACACAATATTTTGATAAACGATAATACTGCTTATCGTTTACACCACGCGCCCTTTTTTCCGATGCCCTTTTTTGATGTACGCATAACACTGTTACTTTATAAACTATGGGCTTGCAATTAGGGATGGACGGAAAACTAAAAAAAATGCACCTTTATTTCCAATTAAAATATTGGCGCCAAACATTGTAATAGGGACATAATTTAAACGGTTTTATAACCGGGACAAAAGGGCAAATACATTTCATGGGTTTTAATTACAGTAGCATGCATTATTTAAAAACTATAAAGGCCAAAAACTGAAAAATAATAATTTTTTTCCCCACATGTTTTCCTATTTTCCCATTAAAACACATTTAGAATAAAATAATTTTTGGCATAATGTCCCACCTAAAGAAAGCCTAATTGGTGGCAAAAAAACAAGATATAGTTTATTTCATTGTGATAAGTAATGATAAAGTTATAGACGAATGAATGGAAGGAGCGCTGAAAGGTGAAAATTGCTCTGGTGGTCAAGGGGTAAAACCCCTCAGTGGTGAAGTGGTTAAAATGCATATTCTTGTTTGTTTACATGATTTATCCATTCATGGTCTTAAAAACTTCCAATGATTGTTTTGCATTTACAAGCTTAAAAGGACCCTGAGCAAACCAATAAAATGAAAATGTGCACTTATTTAGGGCTTCTTCCAGCCCCCCGCAGCCCGTGAGGTCCCTCGGGGGTTCTCTGGGTCCCCTCCATGGTCCCGCTGGAGGCCCCAGCAACTTTGGGCAAATTCATGCACAACTATGATTGTGCGGCCCGTCCATGCACCCAGCTCGATCACACGCCCGTTGCCATAAGTGTCCTGCACATGTGTGACTCTCAAAAGACTACGTTGCTAAAGCTGCCGGGAAAACAGGGCCACCAGCGGGACCACGGTGGGGACCCAGAGAACCCTGAGGGACCTTGAGTGCTACAAGGGGCTGGAGGAAGCACCAGGAAAGTGCAGATTTTCACTTTAATGGTCTGTTGGGGGTCCCATTAAGTACTCCCTGGTCCCAACATAAGTACCCACTGAAGTTTGCGTACAAGGAGGTAAAAATCTAGTAACTAGATTTGCTTACTCATGCGGTTATCAAAAGTGTCCACAACCTTCTCAACCACGGAAAGTGGAGCCCAATGCATTCCATGCTGCTATCCAAGTTCCAGCCACCTATCAAAATCAAAGGGCCCACAAAAGTCTGCTCCCCCAGGTGAAGTGGGTATAAGTGTTTATTCTATCTATTTGCAACCCCCCCCCCCCCCCCAAAAGAAAAAAAGTATGTTATTATTTTAAATTAACAATAAATAGTTGCATAGTTATTTTGGTTGAAAAAAGACAAACGTCCATCGAGTCCAACCAGTATAAAGTACAACACCAGCCTGCTCCCTCACATATCCCTGTTGATCCAGAGGAAGGCGAAAAAACCCTTACAAGGCATGGTCCAATTGGCCCCAAAAGGGAAAAATTCCTTCCCGACTCCAGATGGCAATCAGATAAAATCCCTGGATCAACATCATTAGGCATTACCTAGTAATTGTAGCCATGGATGTCTTTTAACGCAAGAAAAGCATCTAAGCCCCCTTTAAATGCAGGTATAGAGTTTGCCATAACGACTTCCTGTGGCAATGCATTCCACATCGTAATCACTCTTACTGTAAAGAACCCTTTCCTAAATAAATGGCTAAAACGTTTTTCCTCCATGCGCAGAGCATGTCCTCTAGTCCTTTGAGAAGGCCTAGAGACAAAAAGTTCATCCGCCAAGCTATTATATTGCCCTCTGATGTATTTATACATGTTAATTAGATCCCCTCTAAGGTGTCTTTTCACTAGACTAAATAAACCCAGTTTATCTAACCTTTCTTGGTAAGTGAGACCTTCCATCCCATGTATCAATTTTGTTGCTCGTCTCTGCACCTGCTCTAAAATTGCAATATCATTTTTGTAATGTGGTGCCCAGAACTGAATTCCATATTCCAGATGTGACCTTACTAGAGAGTTAAACAGGGGCAATATTATGCTAGCATCTCAAGTTTTTATTTCCCTTTTAATGCATACCAAAATTTTGTTAGCTTTAGCTGCAGCGGCTTGGCATTGAGTACGATTATTTAACTTGTTGTTGATGAGTACTCCTAAGTAGTGTTGGGCGAACACCTGGATGTTCGGGTTCGCAAACGTTCGCCGAACATGGCCGCGATGTTCGGGTGTTCGCGCCGAACTCCGAACATAATGGAAGTCAATGGGGACCCGAACTTTTGTGCTTTCTAAAGCTTCCTTACCTGCTACATACCCCAAATTTGCAAGGTAGGTGCACCTTGGGAGTGAGTACAAGAGGAAAAAAAGATTTAGCAAAAAGAGCTTATAGTTTTTGAGAAAATTGATTGTAAAGTTTCAAAGGAAAAACTGTCTTTTAAATGCGGAAAATGTCATGTTTCTTTGCACAGGTAACATGCTTTTTGCCGCCATGCAGTCATAAATGTAATACAGATGAGAGGTTCAATAAACAGGGACCGGAAACGCTAACCCAGCAGCAGCACACGTGATGGAACAGGAGGAGGCGCAGGAGGAGAAGGCCACGCTTTTTGAGACACAACAACCCAGGCCTTGCATGAGGACAAAAAGCGTGCGGATATAGCAATGCTTTTTGCCGCCATGCAGTCATAAATGTAATACAGATGAGAGGTTCAATAAACAGGGACCGGCAACGCTAACCCAGCAGCAGCAGCAGCACATGTGATGGAACAGGAGGAGGCGCAGGAGGAGAAGGCCACGCTTTTTGAGACACAACAACCCAGGCCTTGCATGAGGACAAAAAGCGTGCGGATATAGCAATGCTTTTTGCCGCCATGCAGTCATAAATGTAATACAGATGAGAGGTTCAATAAACAGGGACCGGCAACGCTAACCCAGCAGCAGCAGCAGCACACGTGATGGAACAGTAGGAGGCGCAGGAAGAGAAGGCCACGCTTTTTGAGACACAACAACCCAGGCCTTGCATGAGGACAAAAAGCGTGCGGATATAGCAATGCTTTCTGCCGCCATGCAGTCATAAATGTAATACAGATGAGAGGTTCAATAAACAGGGACCGGCAACGCTAACCCAGCAGCAGCAGCAGCACATGTGATGGAACAGGAGGAGGCGCAGGAGGAGAAGGCCACGCTTTTTGAGACACAACAACCCAGGCCTTGCATGAGGACAAAAAGCGTGCGGATATAGCAATGCTTTTTGTCGCCATGCAGTCATAAATGTAATAAAGATGAGAGGTTCCATAAACAGGGACCGGCAACGCTAACCCAGCAGCAGCAGCAGCACACGTGATGGAACAGGAGGAGGCGCAGGAGGAGAAGGCCACGTTTTTTGAGACACAACAACCCAGGCCTTGCATGAGGACAAAAAGCGTGCGGATATAGCAATGCTTTTTGCCGCCATGCAGTCATAAATGTAATACAGATGAGAGGTTCAATAAACAGGGACCGGCAACGCTAACCCAGCAGCAGCAGCAGCACACGTGATGGAACAGGAGGAGGCGCAGGAGGAGAAGGCCACGCTTTTTGAGACACAACAACCCAGGCCTTGCATGAGGACAAAAAGCGTGTGGATATAGCAATGCTTTTTGCCGTCATGCAGTCATAAATGTAATAAAGATGAGAGGTTCCATAAACAGGGACCGGAAACGCTAACCCATCACAGATGGTCATTGTTTATGTTACTTGGTTGGGGTCTGGGAGTGTTGCATAGTCGTTTCCAATCCAGGATTGAGTCATTTTAATTTGAGTCAGACGGTCTGCATTTTCTGTGGAGAGGCGGATACGCCATTCTGTGACGATGCCTCCGGCAGCACTGAAACAGCGTTCCGACATAACGCTGGCTGCCGGGCAAGCCAGCACTTCTATTGCGTACATTGCCAGTTCGTACCAGGTGTCTAGCTTTGATACCCAATAGTTGAAGGGTGCAGATGGATTGTTCGACACAGCTACGCCATCTGACATGTAGTCCTTGACCATCTTCTCCAGGCGATCGGTGTTGGAGGTGGATCTGCACGCTTGCTGTTCTGTGGGCTGCTGCTGCATGGGTGTCAGAAAATGTTCCCACTCCAAGGACACTGCCGATACCATTCTCTTTTGGGCACTAGCTGCGGCTTGTGCTGTTTGCTGCCCTCCTGGTCGTCCTGGGTTTGCGGAAGTCAGTCTGTCGGCGTACAACTGGCTAGAGGAGGGGAAGGATGTCAATCTCCTCTCTAAAGTCTCCACAAGGGCCTGCTGGTATTCTTCCATTTTGACCTGTCTGACTCTTTCTTCAAGCAGTTTTGGAACATTGTGTTTGTACCGTGGATCCAGAAGTGTATAAACCCAGTAATTGGTGTTGTCCAGAATGCGCACAATGCGTGGGTCACATTCAATGCAGTCTAGCATGAATTGAGCCATGTGTGCCAGAGTCCTGCCAGAATCCTCATCATCCTCTTGTGAGCGTTGTGATAGTTGTTGTGATGCATCATAGTCGTCACCTTCTTCCTGGTCTGCTTCTGCAGACCATTCGCGCTGAATTGTGGAAGTCCAACGTGCACCGCTCTGGCCCTCGTCAGTGGTGGCAGGAAATTCCTGCTCCAACTCCAGCTGTTCCTCCTCCTCTTCTTCATCATAGCTGCTGGGGCCAGCGTTTCCTGAGGCGGATGGCCTGATGTTGGTACCATCACGCTGATCATTTTCTCCTTCAGATTCCCCCAGTTGCATCATGACAGCTGTTTCCTTGATTTTCAACATTGACCTCTTCAGTAAACAGAGCAGTGGTATGGTAATGCTGACTGAAGAGTTGTCACTGCTCACAAGCAACGTGGATTGCTCAAAATTTTGGAGGACTTGGCAGAGGTCCAACATGTTGGCCCAATCGGATCCACAGAAGCTTGGCAGCTGTCCGGATGCGCCTCGGTACTGCGCCGTCATGTACTGGACCACTGCACTCTTCTGCTCGCAAAAGCGGGTTACATGTGCAGCGTAGAATTCCAGCGCGTAGGGACATCACACAGCAAGCGATGGTGGGGGAGATTGAAGCGCTCCTGCATCTTGGCGAGTGCCCCCGAAGCAGTACTGGAAGTTCTACAATGTTTGGCCACTCGTCGCACCTTCAACAGAAGATCGGCCACGCCTGGGTATGTCCTCAGGAACCGCTGAACTACTAGGTTCATCACGTGCGCCAGGCAAGGGATGTGTGTCAGCTTAGCCAACCTTAAAGCGCGAATGAGATTACTCCCATTATCACACACAACCATGACCGGTTTCAGGTCCAGCGGTGCCAGCTAGTGTTGGGCGAACACCTGGATGTTCGGGTTCGGGAAAGTTCGCCGAACATGGCCGCAATGTTCGGCATGTTCGGGCCGAACCCCGAACTCCCCGAACATCCCGCTTGTAGGGGCCCTATGGGGTCGCAGGCATAAGGGGGGAGCATGCCCCGATCGCGGGGGGGGGGGTCGGAAATTCCCCCCACCCCCTCCGCTAGCGCTCCCCCCTCTGCCCGCTTCCCCATACAAAAGTTGCAAGAAGTACCTGTGTCCGGGTGGTAGTGGGTGGCTGTCTGGCTGGCAGTGGGCGGCACTATGCAGTGACTAAATGAGGAGGAGGAGTCCGGAGAGTGACGCGTTGAGGGAGGCCGGGCAGCGGGCGGTTCAGCAGTACTACTGCTGAACCGCCCGCTGCCCGGCCTCCCTCAACGCGTCACTCTCCGGACTCCTCCTCCTCATTTAGTCACTGCATAGTGCCGCCCACTGCCAGCCAGGCAGCCACCCACTACCACCCGGACACAGGTACTTCTTGCAACTTTTGTATGGGGAAGCGGGCAGAGGGGGGAGCGCTAGCGGAGGGGGGTGGGGGGAATTTCCGACCCCCCCCGCGATCGGGGCATGCTCCCCCCTTATGCCTGCGACCCCATAGGGGGGCCGTATTCGGCCGAACAGGGCCCTGTTCGGCCGAACAGGGGCCCTGTTCGGCTAGTAATTTGGCAGTTCGGGCGAACGCGAACAGTTTGGCCGAACACCACCAGGTGTTCGGCCGAACTCGAACATCACCCGAACAGGGTGATGTTCTGCAGAACCCGAACAGTGGCGAACACTGTTCGCCCAACACTAGTGCCAGCCACAAATCCGTCTGTTCCTTTATTCCCCTCCAAATTTCCTCCCCTGTGTGCTGCTTATCCCCAAGGCAGATCAGCTTCAGCAACGCTTGCTGACGCATGCCAACAGCTGTGCTGCACTGCTTCCACGATCCTACTGCTGCTGGGTTAGCGTTTCCGGATGAGGTACAGCTTTGAGATGCGTTGGAGGAGAAGGAGTCAGAGAGGTAGGTGCTGCTGTTGTTATCCAGTGGGAGGGACGGCGGTGCAGCTGTTTGCGGCGTGGGCAACACCCGCGCCGTAGCAGGTGAGGAATCGCTGCCAGGCTCCACAAGGTTCACCCAGTGCACGGTAAGGGAGATGTTTCGACCCTGGCCGAACGCACTCGTCCAGGTGTCAGTGGTGAGGTGAACCTTGCAGGCAATGGCATTCTTCAAGCTTCGGGTTATTTTGCTGACCACGTGCTCATGCAACTCAGGCACTGCAGAGCGCGCAAAGTGGTAGCGGCTGGGAACCACGTAACTTGGGATGGCCACTGACATCATGCCCTTGAAGCTGTTTGTCTCCACCACTCGATATGGCAGCATTTCGCAGGCCAGAAGCTTGGCTATGCTGGCTGTTACTGCCACGGCCCGGGGGTCATTTGCTGGCAATTTCCTCTTGCGCTCAAACATCTCCGAGACAGACAACTGAACCGTAGGGCTGCACACTGAAGGGCTGTTGGTTGTTGTGTTTGATGAACACTGGGAGACCTCAAGAGCACTAGTCCGGAAAGTGACAGTGTCAGCGTCGTCTGATGTTTGTGAATGTTGTGAACCACGCAATGGCTGGGCTACTGCTGCTGCTGAGGCGGGTCTGGTGGTGAGTCTGGTGAACCCAAGGGAGGCAGTGTTGCTGGTACCCTGTCCTGCCGCGTTTGCCCACAGAGTGGGATGTTTGGATAGCATGTGGCGGCTCATGCTGGTGGTGGAGACTGGAGAGGTTGTTAATACTTTCCCCCCTGCTCAGGCGGGTCTTGCACACCTTGCAAATCGCCATGGTACCATCCTCAGTGCAGTCTTTAAAGAAAGCCCAGACTTTGGAGCACCTGCCTTGCTGGCGATTTCTGTTTGCGCCTCTTTTGCATCTCAAAGGAACTTCCACGCTTGTGGTGCCTGAAATTTTGCGCCGCCCACCTTGTGGCACAAGCAGAACTCGTGCAGCAGTGGGTTCTTCAACAGACTCATCTATGCTGCTACGACGGCGATGTTCTCCTTCACATACAAAATCTGGGTCTCTGTCAACATTGTCCATACCCTCCTCCTCTTCCATCTCCTCAAACTCATCATATGTGATTGTGGGCCGCCGCCGTGGAGTAGAGCTCCCCACAACAACCTCTGCGCAGCACACTCCAAAGTCATCTTCAAGACCTTCTCGGCCGACCTCCTGCAATTGAAACCCCTCCTGCCCAACTTGCTCTGGGATTTGGGTTTCAAAGTCCTCCTCGGACTCGCCTTGCATTTCAGTGCGCGGTGCATTTCCCACAGTCAATGGTTGTGAATCCGGGCACAACATTTCTGGCTGTTCCATTGACCTTTGAAAGGTGGAAGTTTGTTGGGCTGGGAATAGCTCCTGCGAATACCCCATTGTGTCCTGAGGAAATTCTTCGGACTGGTTATCTTGCAGTTGTGTGCGTGGTGTCGCTGCCGGTTGTGTCAGCTTTGTGCCCACTGGCTCCTTGTAACTGGCTGAGGACTCTGACCTCGTGCGTGATGTGCTGGTGCTGCTTAACCCACTGCTGGACGCTTGAGAGGTCATCCAAGTAATTATCTGGTCCTGTTCTTTTTGATTTGTGAGGGTTGTTGTCCTGGACAACATGGGCGGTATTGAGTGGGTTTTCTTCGGTGCTCCCCTGTGGCCTGTACGTGAACCGTCAGGGGAAACACCTCTTCCCTTGCCCCTCCCTCTTTCACCAGATTTCTTCCTCATTTCACTTATCCTTAAAGTACACGCTGACTGGCAGCAGTACAGTAGCAGTACAGAAATGCTATACAGTGGTGGGTGAGCGGTGTACCACTATTCCCAGCAGCGACACAGAGCACAATGCTATACAGTGGTGGGTGAGCGGTTTACCACTATTCCCAGCAGCGACACAGAGCACAATGGTATACAGTGGTGGTTGAGCGGTGTACTACTGTTCCCAGCAGACACACAGAGTGGCAGTAAACACAATGCTATATAGTGTGGGTGAGCGGAGTACTACTATTCCCAGCAGCAACACAGAGCACAATGCTATACAGGGTGAGCGGTGTACTACTGTTCCCAGCAGACACAGAGTGGCAGTAAACACAATGCTATACAGTGCTGGGTGAGCGGTGTACACAGAGTGGCAGTAAACACAATGCTATATAGTGCTGGGTGAGCGGTGTACTACTGTTCCCAGCAGCGAGTCAGAGCACAATGCTATACAGTGGTGGGTGAGCGGTGTACCACTATTTCCAGCAGCGACACAGAGCACAATGCTATACAGTGGCGGGTGAGCGGTGTACTACTGTTCCCAGCAGACACAGAGTGGCAGTAAACACAATGCTATATAGTGCTTGGTGAGCGGTGTACACAGCGTGGCAGTAAACACAATGCTATACAGTGCTGGGTGAGCGGTGTACACAGAGTGGCGCTAAACACAATGCTATATAGTCCTGGGTGAGCGGTGTACTACTGTTCCCAGCAACGACACAGAGCACAATGCTATACAGTGGTGGGTGAGCGGTGTACCACTATTCCCAGCAGCGGCACAGAGCACAATGGTATACAGTGGTGGTTGAGCGGTGCACTACTGTTCCCAGCAGTCACACACAGTGGCAGTAAACACAATGCTATGTAGTGTGGGTGAGCGGTGTACTACTATTCCCAGCAGCGACACAGAGGCAGCACAATGCTATACAGGGTGAGCGGTGTACTACTGTTCCCAGCAGACACACAGAGTGGCAGTAAACACAATGCTATATAGTGTGGTTGAGCGGTGTACTACTACTGCTCCCAGCAGCAACACAATGACCGGGGGACCCTGGCTAGCCTGGCTGGAGAGAGAACTACCCTTCCTGCCTACCCATAGCTAAACCCACAGACAAATGGCGGAGAAATGACGTGGATCGGGTATTTATTTACCCGAACCACGTGACCCATTCGGCCAATCAGAGCGCGTTCGGGTCCGAACCACGTGACCCGTTCGGCCAATCACAGCGCTAGCCGAACGTTCGGGTAACGTTCGGCCATGCGCTCTTAGTTCGGCCATATGGCCGAACGGTTTGGCCGAACACCATCAGGTGTTCGGCCGAACTCGAACATCACCCGAACAGGGTGATGTTCTGCAGAACCCGAACAGTGGCAAACACTGTTCGCCCAACACTACTCCTAAGTCCTTCTCCAAGTTTGATGTCCCCAGCTGTATCCCATTTATTTTGTATGGTGCTAGACCATTGGTATGACCAAAATGCATGACTTTACATTTTTCAACATTGAATTTCATCTGCCATGTATGTGCCCATATAGCTATCCTATCCAGATCCTGTTGCAATATGACACTATCTTCCTGAGAGTTGATGATTATGCACAATTTTGTATCATCTGCAAAAATAGCAACATTGCTCACTACTGCATCTACTAGGTCATTAATAAATACATTTAAGAGCACTGGACCCAGTACAGACCCCTGTGATAACCCCACTGCTAACAGTCTCCCATTTTGAGTATGTTCTATTGACCACCAGTGATGCTCGGATACCCCTTTTTATTATTCGAGTTTGGTCGAATTCGAATAGTAAATTATTCGAATTCAGTCGAATATTCGAGTCGAATATTTTTTACTATTCGATTCGACCTCGGACTTCGAGCTCACTATTCGAGTCGGTATTCGAGCTCATTATTCGAGCTGACTATTCGAATTGGCCTTAAATAGCTTCCAACACTTGTTTTGAGGGTAAATGATGCAAGAAACATCTTTTTTTCCAAGTAACAACAGCAAGTGATTATGTGGGGATGTTCCTTTAAAAAAAAAAAGGTGGAAGGAGAACAGAAGTTGTGTCCAAAATACTGTTCAGTTGTGTATATACTTCTTCTTCTTCTTCTTCTTCTTCTTCTTCTTCTTCTTCTTCTTCTTCTTCTTCTTTATCTTCTATATCTTCTTCTTCTATATCTTCTTCTTCTTCTTCTTTATTATCTTCTTCTTCTTCTTCTTCTATATCTTCTTCTTCTTCTTCTTCTTCTATATCTTCTTCTTCTATATCTTCTTCTTCTTCTTCTTCTTCTATATCTTCTTCTTCTATATCTTCTTCTTCTTCTTCTATATTGTCTTCTTCTTCTTCTTCTTCTTCTTCTTCTTCTTCTTCTTCTTCTTCTTCTTCTTCTTCTTCTTCTTCTTCTTCTTCTTCTTCTTCTTCTTCTTCTTCTTCTTCTTCTTCATCTTCATCTTCTTCATCTTCATTATCATCATCTTCTTCTTCTTCTTCTTCTTCTTCTTCTTCTTCTTCTTCTTCTTCTTCTTCTTCTTCTTCATCTTCTTTTTCTTCATCTTCTTCTTCTTCATCTTCTTCCTCTATATCTTCTTTTTCTATATCTTCTTTTTCTATATCCTCTTCTTATTATTATTATTTTTCTATTTTGTCTTCTTCTTTTTCTATATCTTCTTCTTCTCCTTCTTCTTCTTCTTTTTCTATATCTTCTTCTTCTTCTATATCGTCTTCTTCTTCACTTATTTCTCTTTTATATATTTTTTTAAAGAAATGCAGCTATTTTTGAGCGTAATAAATAGCTGGTGGCGCACGTATGTTGGAAGCGCCATTGTATGTGCTCCCTGGCAGTGGAATCACACAGACAGCAGGAGGTAAATTCAGCAGCAGCAGCAGGAGGAGGAGGATGATTGTGTGGCAGCAGGCAGTCAATGAGGCAGGCAGCGAGGACATAATAGGCTGTGTGGTACCTAGCGGTGGTACCAGGCCGTAAATACACAGCATGAGGTTCCAGACAGCGGTCGTGAAGCCCACATCATGTCCAATACACAACTGGGACAACACAGTTTTCAACCCGGACACCTCTAAAAATAATATCACAAAGTATTAATAAAAAGTACATATATATTTTTTGTTTTTTTAAAGAAATGCAGCTATTTTTGAGCGTAACAAATAGCTGGTGGCGCATGGTGGAAGCGCCATTGTATGTGCTCCCTGGCAGTGGAAACACACAGACAGCAGGAGGTAAATTCAGCAGCAGGAGGAGGAGGATGAGTGTGTGGCAGCAGGCAGTCAATGAGGCAGGCAGCGTGACATAATAGCCCTGGTACCTAGCGGTGATACCAGGGCTGTAAATATACACAACAGGAGGTCCCAGACAGCGGTCGTGCAGCCCACATCGTGTCCAATACACAACTGGGACAACACGGTTTTCAACCCGGGCACCTCAAAAAAATTAAAAATTGTTTTTTTTTTAATGGTTTACTTTTTTTTTTTACAGCAAATTACACAGATATAGCTATTGTTTGACGTAATAGGTGGTGGCAGAGTGGCAGCAGAAGGTAAAATCTGTGTACCCTTGGCAGTGGGAAACACAGACAGGCAGCAGCAGCAGCAAGAGGAATGGAGGAGTAGTGTGAGTGTGGCAGCAGGTAGGTAGGCAGCGTGACATAATAGCCCTGGTACCTAGCGTTGATACCAGGGCTTTAAATAAATACAACAGGAGGTCCCAGACAGCGGTCGTGCAGCCCACATCGTGTCCAATACACAACTGGGACAACACAGTTTTCAACCCGGGCACCTCAAAAAAATTAAAAATTGTTTTTTTTTTTAATGGTTTACTTTTTTTTTTTTTTACAGCAAATTACACAGATATAGCTATTGTTTGACGTAATAGCTGGTGGCAGAGTGGCAGCAGAAGGTAAATCTGTGTACCTTGGCAGTGGGAAACACAGACAGACAGACAGCAGAAGTGCAGTACACAGCAGCCCACTGTAGATGTAAAATGTGTGGCTGCAGGCGACGTAATAGTCAAAGTGAACCAGGCTGGCTTAGTGAGCAGGAGCCAGGAGGTGGTAAAGGGTGGTAAGGCACATTAACGATGGTTCTTCCGGCAGCCAGTTCATGTCCCCCTCTCGCCGACAACAGGGGCCAGGAACTCGCCTTCCACCCACGCCTGGTTCATCTTGAGAAACGTCAGTCTGTCCACAGACTTGTGAGACAGATGTGAGACAGACGTGAGCGTTTCTCGGTGACCACGCCACCAGCTGCACTGAAGCAGCGCTCGGACAGCACGCTGGAAGGGGGGCAGGACAGCACTTCCAGGGCGTACTGCGCCAGCTCGCTCCAGATCTCCAGGCGCTTGACCCAATACTCCATGGGATCAACAGGGGCATCGCCTGCTATAGAACCCCATGTAGTCAGCCACCATGCAGGTCAGGCGCTGGCTGTGACCGGAGGAGGATGCTGCTGCATGCACCTCCTCTCTAGTCACTGCTGCCGGAGCCTCTACAGTCCTGTAGAGCTCGTTGCTGAGAGACAGCAGGTCTGTGGGGCGCTTGATGCTGGATGCAGGCACCTGCTGCTGCCTCTGTGCTGGCTGGACAGTGGGGGTGGAAGGCTGGGGGAAGGCTTCCTCCAAGCGCTCAACAAGGGCCTGCTGCAAGCTCCTTATTTGTTGCACTGGCTCTCCTCCTGCAGGCGGCAGGAACTGGCTCAACTTCCCCTTGAGGCGTGCGTCCAACATCATGCTGATCCAGATGTCCTCCCTCTGCTTCATCTGGATCACCCTGGGGTCCTTGCGCAGGCACGTCAGCATGTGCGCTGCCATTGGGAAGAGGCGGGCCACGTGTGCTGGCACATCGACGGCAGTGCTGTCCTCATCCTCCTCCTCTGCCGCCTCATCCTCTCAACACCCCCGCACCAACTCAGCTGCGCTGTGTTGATCCCCCTCATCAGCAGCAAGGTCAGGGACCTCCACCAAGTCCTCCTCCTCCTCCCCCTCAGAGGTGGACTGTGCAGCTGCTTGCCGCTCCTGCTGGTCCAAGGCTGCCCCTCCCTGTTCCAGCAAAGCATCGAGGGCCCTGTTCAGCAGAAAAACCAGGGGCACCCACTCGCAGACCATAGCATGGTCCCTGCTCACCATGTTAGTGGCCTGCAAAAAGGGAGCCAGCACTAAGCACACCTGCTGCATGTGCCTCCAGTCGTCATCGGGGACGATGGACGGGATGTTGCTGGTCTTGTCCCTTTTCTGAGCGGCGGAAACAGTGGCCAGGGCAAGGTACTGGTTGACAGCGTGCTTCTGTTCAAGCAGACGCTCCAACATCGCCAGGGTGGAGTTCCAGCGAGTTGGAATGTCAAGGATCAGCCGATGGCGTGGCAGCTCCAGCTCCTTTTGCACGTCTTCCAGGCTCGCACAGGCTGCAGCCGAGCGCCGGAAGTGACGCACAACGTTCCTTGCCGTTTCCAGCAGTTCGCCCATCCCCTGGTAGGTGTGCAAGAACTTCTGCACCACCAGGTTCAGCACGTGGGCAAGTCAGGGGATGTGGGTCAGGTTTCCCCTGTCAATTGCGGCAACCAGATTGGCCCCATTGTCGGCCACCACCTCTCCGACTCTGAGGCCTCTGGGGGTCAGCCAAATCCTCTCCTGCTCCTGGAGTTTGGCCAACACATGGGTTGCCGTCAGTTTGGTCTTCCCAAGGCTGACCAACTGCAGCAGCGCTTGGCAGTGGCGGGCCTTCACGCTGCTGCTGAGGCGGGGGGTTTGGCCAGGTGTGCCGGAGGATGGCAGAGGATCGGAGGAACCAGCTGCAGTTCCCCTGACCCTGCGGGGTGGCACCACCAGGGCCGGATTTGTACTTACCAGTGCCCTAGGCCTGCTGTCACCAAGCGCCCCCCCCCCCCCCCCCCGCCACCACCACCACCACCAAAAAACATTCTGTCCAACTATCTGACTAGCGATCACTGATCACAACTGAAAATAGCGATCACAACTGAAATGGGCTCATTTCAGTTGTGCTGCTGTGCCCCTCATTGAACAAAGAATCAGTGGATGCTCTGTCCTCTCACGATGGAAATTTGCGCTCCTGCCCGAATGTGCACAGCAGCCGAATGAGCCGATAGTGTTCTGGGAATGCATACTTGAGAAATTACGCTGATGTATGATTGGTACTCGTCAAGAATACATAACACTATACTGGCCTCGGTTGCTGTGCACATCTGGGCAGGAGCAGAAAATTACAGGGAGAGCAAGTGGCCAGAGCATGCGCTGCTTCTTTGTCCTCTGTGCGGCTGACTGCAGTTGGAGCCACAAACAGGTGACAGGGAGCGTGAGTGGCCAGAGCATGCGCTGCTTCTTTGTCCTCTGTGCGACTGGCTGCAGTCATAGCTACAGACAGGTGGCAGGGAGCGTGAGTGGCCAGAGCATGCGCTGCTTCTTTGTCCTCTGTGAGACTGGCTGCAGTCACAGCCACAGACAGGTGACAGGGAGCGTGAGTGGCCAGAGCATGCGCTGCTTCTTTGTCCTCTGTGCGACTGGCTGCAGTCACAGCCACAGACAGGTGACAGGGAGCGCGAGTGGCCAGAGCATGCGCTGCTTCTTTGTCCTCTGTGCGGCTGACTGCAGTTGGAGCCACAAACAGGTGACAGGGAGCGTGAGTGGCCAGAGCATGCGCTGCTTCTTTGTCCTCTGTGTGACTGGCTGCAGTCAGAGCCACAGACAGGTGACAGGGAGCGTGAGTGGCCAGAGCATGCGCTGCTTCTTTGTCCTCTGTGCGACTGGCTGCAGTCAGAGCCACAAACAGGTGACAGGGAGCGTGAGTGGCCAGAGCATGCGCTGCTTCTTTGTCCTCTGTGAGACTGGCTGCAGTCAGAGCCACAAACAGGTGACAGGGAGCGCGAGTGGCCAGAGCATGTGCTGCTTCTTTGTCCTCTGTGCGACTGGCTGCAGTCAGAGCCACAGACAGGTGACAGGGAGCGCGAGTGGCCAGAGCATGCGCTGCTTCTTTGTCCTCTGTGCGACTGGCTGCAGTCGGAGCCACAAACAGGTGGCAGGGCAGTGCAATGGAGAAAAGCCCAAACAATACAGAGAACAGGTAAGTAGCAAACATCCTGTCAAGACCCACTTTGGATGTTTGGTTGTAATTAGTGTGGACCTGAACTCAGAACTTCCTCTCTGCTCTAAAAGATACTCAACAACATAACCTTTAAAGAAAAAACATTTCTTAGTTACAGCTGATACAAATCCTGCAATAAATAGACAGTGTTTCTAATTCCTACTTTCATGGAAGCAAATATATTAACATCTTGTGCTTTAAAATAAGCTTATATGCTGTGGCAGTCAGGTGACACAGGGAAGATATCAAATTTGTGATTAGACACAGATGTAGAAGAATTCGAAAGGCTCTCTAAATACATACAGGGTGCATGTCTCTGCATGGTTTCCTTCTGTTCTGTGCAAGAGTTCAGCTCCACTTTAAAGCATCTGAATGACATTTATTTATATTTGCTGAAAAATCTATGCATCTCTTTTGAATGCTGAATGTACATATGGTGGTGTGCTGCTTTAACATATAGACAGTATACAGGAACAAAGTCTGAAGAAGGCTTATTAGCAGAAAGATTACTCTTTTTCTTTTAAGTCAATAAATGGTATCATCCTGATTCAAAACTCTCTGCTTTTGCTGATGGCTAAGATGGTACAATGCTCTACTGCTACAGGAAAGCAGAAGGATGCCAATTCATACACACTAGCATTGAGGTAGTAACATCTCAGGTGACAGTGACAGTTTAGCAATGAAAGGGAAGCATACAGCATTTTTATTCCAGGCTGCAGCAGTTCTCATAGATGGTCGGAGATGGACAGAAAATGAGTCAGGAAAGAGTTAACTTAAGCAGAGAGGCGATCACTGGCTAGGAAGAAAAAAAAAGCAATAAATTACGGCTAGATAAGAAAGTGTAATTTACAACTGCCGGGGTCAGACAGTGTCACAGCTCTAAAAGAGAAGGCGAAGAAACTAGCAGAAATGTTTGTGAATGCCTGCATTAGAACTCAGCGGAACTTAGTTTTATCTGCTTTGTAATGTAAATCCCTGGTATTTCTCACATCCACTTGTACTGTATGTTGATCCATATAAATAATTGGATCATCAGGTGACAGTTATGATTGATCCTGATTGTTATAACACATTAGGAAGTGAGAGGTGCAGGGATTGGGGAACTCTGGAATTCCTCTATTAGTGCAGAGCAGGGCGCTGGCTGGCTGTGGGAACAGAGGAGATGATTTACTTTGACATATGACCTCTTCTCTCTCCAAGTCATGCCGCCCTTCTGATCTTATCTGATTTTATCGCCCTAGGCCGTGGCCTCTGTGGCCTTTGCAGAAATCCGGGCCTGGGCACCACCCACTGTGTTGCTGCTGCTGCTGTGCCCGCTGCTGCTCTCCCATCCTCCCCCCCTTCCACCAAGCTGACCCAGTGGACAGTGAAGGACAGGTAGCGGCCTGTCCCGAAGCGGCTGCTCCAGGAGTCCATGGTGACGTGGACCCTTTCACCAACCGCGTGCTCCAGCCCTCGCTCCACATTGGCCATCACAAAGCGGTGCAGTGCAGGAATGGCCTTGAGGGCAAAGAAGTGTCTGCTGGGGAGCTGCCAGTCTGGGGCTGCACAAGCAAGCAGCGCACGCATGTCGCTCCCCTCCTGCACGAGCGTGTACGGCAGGAGTTGGGAGCACATGGCCCGTGCCAGCAAGCCGTTCAGCTGACGCACGCGACGGCTGCTGGGAGGCAGGGCCCTAATCACCCCCTGGAAGGACTCGCTCAAAAGGCTCTGGCGTGGCCTTTTGCTAGCACAGGAATCAGCGGACACAGCAGAAGAGGCCACTGAGGACTGGCTGCCAGAACAGGCCTCAGTGTCGGCGGCAGGAGTTGCAGAGGGGGGAGGAGCAGTGCATTTCCACACTCCTGCTGGTGCTGCTGGAGGAGCAGGAGGGCGGGTGGCTGCTGTTGCTGCTGCTGCTGCTGAAGGCTGTGCAGTGATGGGTGTGGTGCCACTGCCAGCACCAGATGCCTTCAGCCTCTGGAACTCCTCATGCTGGTGGAAATGTTTAGCAGCAAGGTGGTTGATGAGCGAGCTGGTGCTGAACTTTAAGGGGTCTGCACCTCGGCTCAACTTCCGCTGACAGTGGTTGCAAGTGGCGTACTTGCTGTACACTGTGGGCATTGTGAAAAATCGCCAGATTGGTGACAGAAACAACCCCCTATGGCCTGGAGCCGCTGCTGCCTGTCTCCCTGTGGTGGTTGGGGGGGGGGGGGGGGGGGGCTTGGGTGCGGCTGGTGGTGGTACTGGCAGATGCTGCTGCTGCTGCTGAGCCTGAGACACCAGCAGGCTGTGGGAACTGCCTACTGCTGCCAATGCTTGCAATGATGCGCCTCCTTGCAAGGCCCACAAGCGCATCCTCCTCCTCCTCCTCAGAGCTGCTGACGACGACATCCCCAGGAGCTGGTGGCACCCAGTCTTTGTCTGTCACCGTGTCATCATCATCCTCCCCCTCCTGAAACATGTCCTGCTGGGATGATGACCCTCCAAACTCCTCTCCTGATGCATGGATGGGCTGCTTGACTGTCGCCACAGTCTTGCTGTCCAATCCCTCCTCCCCCAAAGTGCCCATCAGCACCTCCTCCTCAAAATCGCCAACAACAGCAGACAATTTACTCATGATGCCTGGGGTCAAAAGACTGCTGAATGACAGATCGCCAAGTGACGGTGAACTGGCCTCCTCCCCAGGCCCTGCTGGGCGGCTGCTGCGAACAGGGGTGGTGGTGGTGGTGAGGGTGGAGGCCTCTGATGCAGAGCTGATGGCGGGCTGCTCATCCTCTGTCATCAGTTGCACCACAGTGGCTGCATCCTTTTCCTCAATGGGACGTTTCTGACCCGGCTGGAGGAAAATAGGAGCAGGTACTACACGCTGCTGCTGCTGCTGTGTCTCTGCAGCGTGAGTTGCAGATGCTCCTGCTGGGCGGCGCCCAAGGCGTCCACGGCCAGTGGCTAGAGGCGGAATGTTAGCCACTGACGCAGCTGCAGCTGCTGCTGCGGAACTGTGCATGGTGGCGCGGCCGCGGCTTGCCACAATGCTGCTCCCTCTCCTCCTGATTCCCTTGCTGCCCTTCCCCTTGCCCAAACCGCGCTGGCTGCCACTTCCAGACATCTTTGATGTTTTGGGTGAAAACAAAAATGTTTTTTAAAAGGGCGGGTGAAAAAGTGGGGTACTTTAATGGAGTGGGTTGGTGGGTGAGGTGACACTAATCACTAAGTGATTAGATCGCTAAGTGAATACTAGTACAGTACTAATACAAAATACAATAATTCAGTAATCAGTAAGTGTGAACAGTGAACAGTGAGTGTGTCCCCTAGTACACTAACTAGAAAATACAATAATCAGTAGTAATCAGATTCAGTAGAAGGAAATAGAGTGTGTGTAGTACACTACAGACAGTGCACGCACACACACACGCAGGAGCTAGCCTATGAACAGTGACTGAGTGTCCCTAGTACAGTAAGTAGTAACAGTAAGTACAACTAGAAATTACAATAATCAGTAGTAATCAGAAGGAAATAGAGTGTGTGTACTGTACAGACAGTGCACGCACACACGCAGGAGCTATGAACGAACAAACAATGACAGTGAGTGTCCTAGTACAGTTACAGTATACTACAAAATACAATCACTCAGTAGTAAAGGACAGCAGAAACACTGGTATAGATAAGATGAGAAATAAACTAACAGATGACAGGAGGACAGCTGCCCACACAGGCAAGGCCCTGAGGCCTAAAGCTGTGTAAGCTTGCCTGCAGCAGCTGGCTGTCTCTATGTAACACACAAGCTACTAACTAAAATACAATGTCTATCTAACTAACAACAATATAGGTGTATATAGGAGGTGTATGTGAGAAAAAACGCTAGGTGATTGACCACAATAAAGCTCTTGCTAAGCCAAAGCACAAAGGAGCAGATCTCTCTCTGTACAAAGTCAGGCAAGGACGGAAAAACCTAACATGGCGGCCGCTATTTATAGGGTAGGGGCTGGCCAGGGTCCCCCTCTGTGATTGGCTGCCGTCTGAGGGCCTGGGAGCCCTCTGATTGGCTCTAAGGACATCAATCTGGGCTATGACGCTATTCGAGCTCGGTATTCGAGCTCGAATAGCGCTGTTTGCTCGAATAGCGCGAATAGTGAATGGGCTATTCGAATTAACTCGAATAGCCCATTCGAATAGCTGAAAAAGAGCTCGAATATTCGAGCTACTCGAATATTCGAGCTCTGCTGAGCACCACTGTTGACCACAACTCTTTGTTTTCTGTCCATTAGCCAGTTCCCTATCCATGCACACAGACTCTTCCCCAGTCCTTGCATCCTCAACTTTTGCACCAGACTTTTGTGGGGAACAGTGTCGAAGGCCTTTGCAAAGTCCAAGTATATCACATCTACAGCATTCCCAATATCCACATTAGCGTTCACTACCTCATAAAAGCTGAGCATGTTAGTCAAACAGGACCTGTCTTTAGTAAACCCATGTTGATGCTGAGAAATAAGATTATTTTCTACTATGAAGTCATGTATAGTATCTCTTAGTAACCCCTCAAATAGTTTGCATACAACTGATGTTAAGCTTACAGGTCTATAATTTCCTGGATCTGATTTTTTGCCCTTCTTAAATAACGGGAAAACGTGGGCCGAAAATACTTTCCTTTAATTCCTAATCCCCCATCCTCTGGTGTCCCGGAAATCCAGCGCTGCAGCCCCCCGAACCTTGGTGAGGTAAATACTTACCTACTGCAATCCAGCGCATCTGCACTAGTGCCTCTCCATTTGGCATAAGGTGTAAATAGCCAAACCCGATCATATCTGCTCTACTGTGCAGGTTGCGAGTCATTTGCACCTGTGTAGTAGAGCGGAGATGATTGGGTTTGACTATTTCCGCCTTACCAGAACAAAGACGCTAACACTCCTGCGTAGGATCACGGAGAGTAAACATATCATTGCTTGTCAAGCTTGTCAGGGGAGGTTGTGTGGGGTACTCTAAGGCTTTCCCCTCCCAAGGTAAGTATCCCCCAGAGGGCCTTTTTTATTTAATACAGGTCCTCTTTAAGTCATATGGGCCTTTAGAATCATAATTCTTCACTATGTGTTTCATGATTGTCACTTACATGGTACATTTTTCCTATTGCTTTTTATGACCATATAAACTGTGTGTATAATATAAGTAATTATAATGTGTGTATGTATATATATATATATATATATATATATATATATATATATATATATATATATATATATATATATATAAATATATATATATATATATATATATATATATATATATATATATATAAATATATATATATATATATATATATATATATATATATATATATATACATATATATATATATATATATATATATATATATATAATTTTTTTATTTTATTTTACAGATGGTGTTTTTCATTATCGGAGGACTCATCCTATTGCTTGTGATTATATTAATCATTGTTTTGTGTGTCACTTTATACGATGATAAATTATAAACATCTTTTATACAAGCATGTTGAAAAAGGTGTGAAGGCCGAAAAGAAGTGGAAACAAAGATTTTTTTTCTTCTATTTCAATAGATTTTGAGTTTTTTTGGGGTGGGGGAGGAGGGCTAAAAATCTTGCCATGTTAGTTACAGTCAAAGCAGAGAAACCCTGATGAGTTATTGTTAATTACAGACAAGTCCCCTCACTTTCTGTTGTGAGTGACATAACAGGAAGTGAGCGAGTCTCTTCATCAGTGACATGTCTCCCTTTATCAATGGAAATGTTTTTAACTTAGTTGCCTGTTTCCTGGCCCACTTCCTGCTGCTGGAGGTGGGGAGAGTTGCAATTAGAGGTGGACAATGAAATGTTAGTATTTCCAGCTTGCATGCAAATGTATTGCATTTTTTTTAAGTAGACCAATCAAAAATTGGTAGTAAGTTCCTCTGCACGGCCCATTGGTACAGTTTGCATCCCACTTCCATGTAGCAGCATGTCATTAAAGAGAACCCGAGGTGTGTTTAAAGAATGTTATCTGCATACAGAGGCTGGATCTGCCTATACAGCCCAGCCTCTGTTGCTATCCCAAACCCCCCTAAGGTCCCCCTGCACTCTGCAATCCCTCATAAATCACAGCCATGCTGTGAGGCTGTGTTTACATCTGTAATGTCAGTCTCAGCTGCTCCCCCGCCTCCTGCATAGCTCTGGTCCCTGCCCCCGTCCCTTCCCTCCAATCAGCAGGGAGGGAAGTGATGCAGGCGGGGACTGGAGTTCTGCAGGAGGCGGGGAGAGCAGCAGACTGACACTATAGAGATAAACACAGCCAGCTCTGACAAGCTGTTTGTCAGCAGCACGGCTGTGATTTATGAGGGATTGCAGAGTGCAGGGGGACCTTAGGGGGGTTTGGGATAGCAACAGAGGCTGGGCTGTATAGGCAGATCCAGCCTCTGTATGCAGATAATATTCTTCAAACTCACCTCGGGTTCTCTTTAACCATCTCTCTGGTTTCAACTCCCTTCTACTCTGTCTAAAATGGGGGAGGGGCAATAAAATCCACTTCCTGATTCCATTGATTGACCCAATCCTAACATAACCTGCGTACAATCTGGATTAAGAATGCAAATTAGTAGCATGTTGTTGACCATTTCTAGTGAGCTCTGCACCACTTGCTGTGATTTGTGATTAACTCTGTCATTTATTTCTAAAGAACAATTGGTATCCTGTTACATGTATTCCATCACTAAATGTATGAATTCACTATGAGTATGAAGCAGAGCCGGGACCAGGTCCTCCAGCACCCAAGGCTGAGACACCAAAGTGTGCCCCTCCATCACCCCCCCCCCCCCCCACCCCCAGCCATCACATACTGATTGCTATTAGACTAAGAGGCGCCCCAGGGCCCCCAAATATGGCTTGCAGTCACTGCAATGTATCCCCTTTTCCTATTTCTCTCTGCTTCAAACACAATAGGGAATGATAGCTAAGTGAGCTGTGCGCCCCCTCCTACACTGCGCCCTGAGGCTGGAGCCTCTCTTGCCTCTGCCTCGTCCTGGCCCTGGTATGAAGACTGAAGGGAATCACCCAGAACTCCTTTCTAGATTGTTATGGTGTCTGTTCATTTTTAGTCTTTAGACTGCAATATAACCAGTGAAGGCACTCTCTTTTCCGACTTGAGTACTCAGTTCACACTGCAAATTGAAATTGCAAGCACTAAGTAATTAGCAATGGCGATTTTTCAATGTAATTTTAAAGCAATTTTTAAAGCAGAATTGTCCAATTCTTTAAGCAGAATTGCTGTGAAAAATGGTCCATGCAGCAAGATTTTTTTTTTTTTTTTTTTGCAAAAATCAAAATGCTGTTGTGAGAACACCCTCATAAGGTAGCACTGCACTAGCAAATTGCTGGTGATTGTCAAGCACAGCACAATTGCCACCCTTGTAAACCAGCCCTTAAAGTGAACCTGAGGCAGCAGGAAAAAAAGTTAGATACATACTCAGGTAGAGCACTCATGTAGAGCATGTGAGAAGGAGGAGGTTCCAGAGGCTTCTTGCTTTATAAGTAAGATATGTAACATTTTTGTTTTCTGCCAAGTCCGGTTTGTTTTAAACCGAACTGGTGGAGGCAGACCCATCACCAGCTAGTGCAGGGATGAGCAGAAACTACGCCAGTGCGAATTTACGCATCGTAGTTCGCATCTACGCATCGTAGTTCGTAGGTGAAGTTTCAAAACTACGCGTACACCCACAATGCGTATTTAACATGTGTATTGCGTAGTGAACTACGAATGCGTTACTTGCGTCTAATTTTCCGTGTGCAATTGTATGCTTACAAATTTATGCATTGGATAGGGGAATGCACGCATACAAGAGTTCCCTATGTAAGCATTTACTGAGGAATTAATGCGTACAATTTTCTGCATACGGGCATAAGTATCCGCATACACTACGCTTCGCACTACGCGTAATTGTGTATTTTAATGCATAATCTACAAAATGCATACGAAGCAAATATTTGATTTCGAAGCCGTAGTTTGGGGAAGCGTAATTGCGTAAAACTACGCGTAGTTCCAGCGTAGCGAAGTTGGCTGACTATGACCATCCCTGATCTGGTGTCATTGTCCTCCTACAAACATGATGCTGAGTGGGTCTGCAGGACAGGGTGGGACAATGTGGGTGCTCCTCCCCCAGAAAGTCTACAACCTAGTGCCATAGCCAGTGGAAATGTGAAATCCTTGAATTATTTCTTATCTAAACATCTGCAGCCAAACATTTTTCTAAAACCAACGTGAAGACAAACCAAAAGATGCCCTAACATATAGTTTAGGTTAATGGAATACAAATCCTGCAGAGTGTGGCTTACAAGACAGTGATGAGTTTTAAAGTGATGGTAGGATCAGAACCATAGCTTGCATCTTTAATTTCATAAATAACAGTTGTATCTCATGTATCGCCCTTTCACTTGGATCTTGAAGGTAAAGGAGATTGCAATTAAAAAGGACTTATTTTGTATGACCTTATTATGGAAAATGAGCTGGGAACTTGCTTTGTTTTAAATAAAGTAATTGTTTTTTTTAATTTGCTTTTGGTGCCTACACTGCTGCTGGCCTGTTCTGAATATTGGTAAATGGATTGGCTCAGTACCTGTGGATTAAACTACTGTTTATACGCCTTTTGAGTGCCTCCTTCTCATTGCATTAAATGGATTGGCTCAGTCTGTAAATCACACACTCACACATACAGGGGATGGTATGAATAATCCGCGAGCGGTAGCAATAGTAACCGTGTCATCAAAAATGAAAAATATTGTGAACGTGAGTTGAAAATTAACTGATAGGATGAAGAAATGTATATACTGTATCCTCCTATCATACCCCATGGTTTTATTTTATGTGTAAACATTTACAAGGTAAATTTAATCTTGTTTATCTTTGTTCAATGGCAGTCAATGACAGTCTATGAAGTGTCCCAGAGCTAAAATACATGAACTATTGATATTTTGCATCAATCCCCTGCAGTCAGGAGCTCTTTTCTGCCAGGAAAAAAAATATGAGGCTTTCTGCCTTAAAGAGAAACTCCGACTAAGAATTGAACTTTATCCCAATCAGTAGCTGATACCCCCTTTTACATGACAAATCTATTGCATTTCACAAACAGACCATCAGGGGGTGCTGTATGACTGATTTTGTGATGAAACCCCTCCCACAAGAGGCTCTGGTACCGCGGTACTCTGGGCAAACTGCCACAATGTAACAATGTTCACAGACAGGAAATGGCTGTTTACAGCTGTCTCTAACAGCCAAAACAGCCAGGAGCAGCTTACATAACCTGTCCACAGTAAAAATGTCACCATGTGATAAATGTCAGAATGTAAATCTGGGAGAGGAAAGATTTTACAATGAGCAAACACTGACTAAATCATTTATACATAATTATTGTAAAAATGAAGCACTTTTTTATTACATTATTTTCACTGGAGTTCCTCTTTAATGTAAAGTACAGGAAAGTGGAAAACTGCTCTGAAAAATGGTAGATCAGAGCGGTCTTCCAAGCGTTTTTGTTACAGAAGCTGTTCAGTTACAGCTGTACTGTAACAAAATAATTAATCTGCTACACAAAAACACTCCAAAAAATGGTAAGCATGTTAAAAGAATCTCCAAACATGCCTAGAATCGCCCTGAAAAACCTGTTAAAAAACCACTAGCGTTTGCGGATCCGCTAGCGGTTGTTGGAGTGCACTCAGCCCTGAAATTGCGGTAAAATTGCAGGATTGTTGGTAAGAAGATCGGGGCTGTGCTCCTTTACAGGCATGAGTGCAGCCCCTGCACCTGCCCAAATAAGTTGGGCCTCGTACATAAATAGCTTCATTTTTTTTTACTTGAGGTTCGCCTCCAGTTCCCTTTAAATCACACCACTGTTTTAGGTGCTGCATGACGGAATAATGGGTTTTGTGATTTTGGAGGAGACCCACTTGCACCTGTCTTATTAGGTTCTATAGTGCCTGGTGCTGTGAATTGGAATTATGCAGCCCCTGTGCATAATTCCAATGCATAGACTGTGTGGTGGTGTCTGAGTGAGCACCGTGGTAAGTGTGTTATGTGCTGTACATGGGTCAGGCTAAGGACAGGCTGCAGATGGGTGATGTAGGCGCAGGTTCAGGCAGTGGGAGGACATTGGGCTGTGTTCAAATGCTTTTGCAATGCTAATTTGGACTGCAGCCATGGCCCACCAGTGCAACTTTGGCTGCAGCTCCATTTCAACTCAAATCCCTGAACTGTAACAACACCCACTGTTCTCCCGATGGGGACAATCAAACAGAAATATGCACAATAAAGTAATATAGTATGGGCCAGATTTCTAGCAAGGCCCTAAAGCCTAAGCCTAGTTGGGCAGGAGAGAAGGGGCAGCAGACTGGCACTAAGGCAGTTAACAACACAATATGCGTAAAGACCATGGTGGGCACCTATGGACTTGCCAGGCCTCCTAAATGAAGAAATGTAAGCAGAGCAAGAGTCACTCAACAGTCCTGGCTTCACTCCAGCACTGAAGTTCATTTTACCCTTCAGTCAGCCACTTTGCATCTCTCACTCTGTAACTGGTGTTTTTTATCACGTTGTCCACCAGTAGTGTGCCGATGAGACACATCGACACAAGGTGAGAGACACTGGCTGAAAAGTGAGAGACGGAGGGTAAGATGAAGATGCAGTGATTTAATGCTGGAGCAGATCCTGGAGACGTGAGTCGCTGCTGCTGTGTGTGTGCATGTATGTGTGTGTGTGTGTGTGGGGGGGGGGGGGGGGGGGGGACATAAGCATCTAATAACTCAGCTGGCTATATTGAGGAGCACATGACTACCTATACAGAACAGGGGGTAACCTGGCTAGGACCACACTGCTTTACATTCTATTTGGACCAATTGCGGCAGGGCCCAGCACAACCTGCATAAACAGCCCTAGGTCCAAGCACTCTGAGAACCTTCTGCACTAGCCAATGCCTGCAATAGTATATCACATAAGCCCAGTAGAGATGCTGCAAACCTCCGATTTTCGGTTCACAAACACCGTTCGCCAACTTTCGTGGAAGGTTCGGTTCGCGTGAACTTTCGTGAACCGCAATAGACTTCAATGGGGAGGCGAAATTAAAAGTTTAGAAACATTTCTGCTGACTGGAAAAATTATAGAAAAGATGTTTCATGGGGTCTAATACCTGGAGGAAGACATGGGTGAGTGAAATACACATCAAAAGTCCCAGAAAAAAATCTGGATTTAATACAAAGCAGTGTTTTAAGGTCAGAAATCTCATTGAATGTTTAATTGCAGGCAGTGCAGTTTGTAGGTAAAATTTCTCCCAGGGCGAGTGTAAAAAAATGCCCCCCCCCCCCCCAAATCCAAAGCTGCTAAGTGACATCCAGTGATGCTCGGATACCCCTTTTTATTATTCGAGTTAGGTCGAAGTCGAATAGTAAATTATTCGAGTTCGGTCGAATATTCGTGTCGAATATTTTTTACTATTCGATTCGACCTCAGAATTTGAGCTCACTATTCGAGTCGGTATTCAACCTCATTATTCGAGCTGACTATTCAAATTGGCCTTAAATAGCTTCCAACACTTGTTTTGGGGGTGAATGATGCAAGAAACATATTTTTTTCCAAGTAACAACAGCAAGTGATTATGTGGGGATGTTCCTTTAAAAAAAAAAAAAAAGGTGGAAAGAGAAGTTGTGTCCAAAATTCTGTTCAGTACTGTATATACTTCTTCTTCTTTATCCTCTATATCTTCTTCTTCTTATTATTATTATTCTATATCTTCTTATTATTCTTATTCTATATCTTCTTCTTCTTCTTCTTCTTCTTCTTCTTCTTCTTCTTCTTCTTCTTCTTCTTCATCTTCTATATAATAGCTGGTGGCAGCGTGGCAGCAGAAGGTAAATCTGTGTACCCTGGCAGTGGGAAACACAGACCGACAGCAGCAGCAGCAGGAGGAATGGAGGAGTAGCGTGAGTGTGGCAGCTGGCAGGCAGCGTGACATAATAGCCCTGGTACCTAGCGGTGATACCAGGGCTGTAAATAAACACAATAGGAGGTCCCAGACAGAGGTCGTGCAGCCCACATCGTGTCCAATACACAACTGGGACAACACAGTTTTCAACCCGGGCACCTCAGAAAAATTAAACCTTTTTTTTTTTAATGGATTTTTTTTTTTTTACAGCAAATTACACAGATATAGCTATTGTGGGACATAATATCTGGTGGCAGAGTGGCAGCAGAAGGTAAATATGTGTACCCTGGCAGTGGGAAACACAGACCGACAGCAGCAGCAGCAGGAGGAATGGAGGAGTAGTGTGGGTGTGGCAGCAGGCAGGCAGCGTGACATAATAGCCCTGGTACCTAGCGGTGATACCAGGGCTGTAAATAAACACAACAGGAGGTCCCAGACAGCGGTCGTGCAGCTAGTGTTGGGCGAACACCTGGATGTTCGGGTTCGCGAACGTTCGCCGAACATGACCGCGATGTTCGGGTGTTCGCGCCGAACTCCGAACATAATTAAAGTCAATGGGGACCCGAACTTTCGTGCTTTGTAAAGCCTCCTTACATGCTACATACCCCAAATTTACAGGGTATGTGCACCTTGGGAGTGGGTACAAGATGAAAAAAAATGTAGCAAAAAGAGCTTATAGTTTTTATAGTTTATAGTTTTTGAGAAAATCGTTTTTAAAGTTTTAAAGGGAAAACTGTCTTTTAAATGCGGGAAATGTCTGTTTTCTTTGCACAGGTAACATGCATTTTGTCGGCATGCAGTCATAAATATAATACAGATAAGAGGTTCCGTAAAAAGTGACCGGAAACGCTAATCCAGCAGCAGCACACGTGATGGAACAGGAGGAGGCGCAGGAGGAGAAGGCCACGCTTTGAGACACAACAACCCAGGCCTTGCACGAGGACAAGAAGCGTGCGGATAGCATGCATTTTGCCGCCATGCAATCATAAATATAATACAGATAAGAGGTTCCAGGAAAAGGGACCGGTAACGCTAGCCCAGCAGCAGCACACATGATGGAACAGGAGGAGGCGCAGGAGGAGAAGGCCACGCTTTGAGACACAACAACCCAGGCCTTGCATGAGGACAAGAAGCGTGCGGATAGCATGCATTTTGCCGCCATGCAGTCATAAATATAATACAGATAAGAGGTTCCAGGAAAAGGGACCGGTAACGCTAACCCAGCAGCAGCACACGTGATGGAACAGGAGGAAGCGCAGGAGGAGAAGGCCACGCTTTGAGACACAACAACCCAGGCCTTGCATGAGGACAAGAAGCGTGCGGATAGCATGCTTTTTGCCGCCACGCAGTCATAAATGTAATACAGATAAGAGGTTCAATAAACAGGGACCGGAAACGCTAACCCAGCAGCAGCACACGCGATGGAACAGGAGGAGGCTCAGGAGGAGAAGGCCACGCTTTGAGACACAACAACCCAGGCCTTGCATGAGGACAAGAAGCATGTGGATAGGCAGGAAAAGGGACTGGTAACGCTAACCCATCACAGATGGTCATTGTTCATGTTACTTGGTTGGGGTCCGGGAGTGTTGCGTAGTCGTTTCCAATCCAGGATTGATTCATTTTAATTTGAGTCAGACGGTCTGCATTTTCTGTGGAGAGGCGGATACGCCGATCTGTGACGATGCCTCCGGCAGCACTGAAACAGCGTTCCGGCATAACGCTGGCTGCCGGGCAAGCCAGCACCTCTATTGCGTACATTGCCAGTTCGTGCCAGGTGTCTAGCTTCGATACTCAATAGTTGAAGGGTGCAGATGGATTGTTTAACACAGCTACGCCATCTGACATGTAGTCCTTGACCATCTTCTCCAGGCGATCGGTGTTGGAGGTGGATCTGCACGCTTGCTGTTCTGTGGGCTGCTGCATGGGTGTCAGAAAATTTTCCCACTCCAAGCACACGGCCGATACCATTCCCTTTTGGGCACTAGCTGCGGCTTGTGTTGTTTGCTGCCCTCCTAGTCATCCTGGGTTTGCGGAAGTCAGTCTGTCTGCGTACAACTGGCTAGAGGAGGGGGAGGATGTCAATCTCCTCTCTAAAGTCTCCACAAGGGCCTGCTGGTATTCTTCCATTTTGACCTGTCTGACTCGTTCTTCAAGCAGTTTTGGAACATTGTGTTTGTACCGTGGATCCAGAAGGGTATAAACCCAGTAATTGGTGTTGTCCAGAATGCGGACAATGTGTGGGTCGCGTTCAATGCAGTCTAGCATAAATTGAGCCATGTGTGCCAGAGTCCTTCCAGAATCCTCATCATCCTCTTGTGAGCGTTGTGATAGTTGTTGTGATGCATCATAGTCGTCACCTTCTTCCTGGTCTGCTTCTGCTGACCATTCACGCTGAATTGTGGAAGTCCAACGTGCACCGCTCTAGCCCTCGTCAGTGGTGGCATGAAATTCCTGCTCCAACTCCAGCTGTTCCTCCTCCTCTTCTTCGTCATAGCTGCTGGGGCCAGCGTTTCCTGAGGCAGATGACCTGATGTTGGTACCATCACGCTGATCGCTTTCTCCTTCAGATTCCCCCAGTTGCATCATGACAGCTGTTTCCTTGATTTTCAACATTGACTTCTTCAGTAAACACAGCAGTGGTATGGTAATGCTGACTGAAGAGTTGTCACTGCTCACAAGCCACGTGGATTGCTCAAAATTTTGGAGGACTTGGCAGAGGTCCAACATGTTGGCCCAATCGGATCCACAGAAGCTTGGCAGCTGTCCGGATGCGCCTCGGTACTGCGCCGTCATGTACTGGACCACTGCACTCTTTTGCTCGCAAAAGCGGGCTAGCATGTGCAGCGTAGAATTCCAGCGCGTAGGGACATCACACAGCAAGCGATGGTGGGGGAGATTGAAGCGCTCCTGCATCTTGGCGAGTGCCCCCGAAGCAGTACTGGAATTTCTACAATGTTTGGCCACTCGTCGCACCTTCAACAGAAGATCGGCCACGCCTGGGTATGTCCTCAGGAACCGCTGAACTACTAGGTTCATCACGTGCGCCAGGCAAGGGATGTGTGTCAGCTTAGCCAACCTTAAAGCGTTAATGAGATTACTCCCATTATCACACACAACCATGCCCAGTTTCAGGTCCAGCGGTGCCAGCCACAAATCAGTCTGTTCCTTTATTCCCCTCCAAATTTCCTCCCCTTTGTGCTGCTTATCCCCAAGGCAGATCAGCTTCAGCAACGCTTGCTGACACATGCCAACAGCTGTGCTGCACTGCTTCCACGATCCTACTGCTGCTGGGTTAGCGTTTCCGGATGAGGTACAGCTTTGAGATGCGTTGGAGGAGAAGGAGTCAGAGAGGTAGGTGCTGCTGTTGTTATCCAGTGGGAGGGACGGCGGTGCAGCTGTTTGCGGCGTGGGCAACACCCGCGCCGTAGCAGGTGAGGAATCGCTGCCAGGCTCCACAAGGTTCACCCAGTGCGCGGTAAGGGAGATGTTTCGACCCTGGCCGAACGCACTCGTCCAGGTGTCAGTGGTGAGGTGAACCTTGCAGGCAATGGCATTCTTCAAGCTTCGGGTTATTTTGCTGACCACGTGCTCATGCAACTCAGGCACTGCAGAGTTGGTAAGCGGCTGGGAACCACGTAACGTGGGATGGCCACTGACATCATGCCCTTGAAGCTGTTTGTCTCCACCACTCGATATGGCAGCATTTCGCAGGCCAGAAGCTTGGCTATGCTGGCTGTTAGTGCCACGGCCCGGGGGTCATTTGCTGGCAATTTCCTCTTGCGCTCAAGCATCTCCGAGACAGACAACTGAACCGTAGGGCTGCACACTGAACGGCTGTTGGTTGTTGTGTTTGATGACTGGGAGATCTCAAGAGCACTATTCCGGAAAGTGACAGTGTCAGCGTCGTCTGATGTTTGTGAATGTTGTTGTGAACCACGCAATGGCTGGGCTACTGCTGCTGCTGAGGAGGGTCTGGTGGTGAGTCTGGTGACCCCAAGGGAGGCAGTGTTGCTGGTACCCTGTCCTGCCGCGTTTGCCCACAGAGTGGGATGTTTGGATACCATGTGGCGGGTCATGCTGGTGGTGGAGAGGTTGTTGATATTTTTCCCCCTGCTCAGGCGGGTCTTGCACACCTTGCAAATCACCATGGTACCATCCTCCCTGCAGTCTTCAAAGAAAGGCCAGACTTTGGAGCACTTGCCTTGCTGGCGATTTCTGTTTGCGCCTCTTTTGCGTCTCACTTGAACTTCCACGCTTGTGGTGCCTGAAATTTCACGCCGCCTACCATGTGGCACAAGGCGAACTCGTGCAGCAGTGGGTTCTTCAACAGACTCATCTGTGCTGCTACGACGGCGATGTTCTCCTTCACATACAAAATCTGGGTCTGTGTCCAGATTGTCCAAACCCTCCTCTTCCATCTCCTCAAACTCGTCATATGTGATTGTGGGCCGCCGCCGCCGCCATGGACTAGAGCTCCCCAGAACAACCTCTGCGCAGCTCACTCCAACGTCGTCTTCCAGATCTTCTCGGCCGACCTCCTGCAATTGAAACCCCTCCTGCCCAACTTGCTCTGGGATTTGGGTTTCAAAGTCCTCGGACTCGCCTTGCATTTCAGTGCCCGGTGCATTTCCCACAGTAAATGGTTGTGAATCCGGGCACAACATTTCTGGCTGTTCCATTGACCTTTAAAAGGTGGAAGTTTGTTGGGCTGGGAATAGCTCCTGCGAATACCCCATTGTGTCCTGAGGAAATTCTTCGGACTGGTTGATTGGCAATTGTGTGAGTGGTGTCGCTGCCGGTTGTGTCAGCTTTGTGCCCACTGGCTCCTTATAACTGGCTGAGGACTCGGACCTCGTGCGTGATGTGCTGGTGCTGCTTAACCCACTGCTGGACGCTTGAGAGGTCATCCAATTAATGATCTGGTCATGTTCTTTTGGATTTGTGAGGGTTGATTTCCTGGACAACATGGGCGGTATTGAGTGGGTTTTCTTCGGTGCTCCACTGTGGCCTGTACGTGAACCGTCAGGGGAAACACCTCTTCCCTTGCCCCTCCCTCTTTCACAGGATTTCTTCTTCATTTCACTTATCCTTAAAGTACACGCTGACTGGCAGCAGTACAGTGGCAGTACAGAAATGCTATATGGGGGTGGGTGAGCGGTGTACTACTATTCCCAGCAGCGACACAGAGCACAATGCTATACAGTGGTGGGTGAGCGGTATACTACTATTCCCAGCAGTGACACAGAGCACAATGCTATACAGTGGTGGGTGAGCGGTGTACTACTATTCCCAGCAGCGACACAGAGCACAATGCTATACAGTGGTGGGTGAGCGGTGTACTACTATTCCCAGCAGCAACACAGAGCACAATGCTATACAGTGTTGGGTGAGCGGTGTACTACTGTTCCCAGCAGCAACACAGAGCACAATGCTATACAGTGGTGGGTGAGCGGTGTACTACTATTCCCAGCAGCGACACAGAGCACAATGCTATACAGTGTTGGGTGAGCGGTGTACTACTGTTCCCAGCAGCGACACAGAGCACAATGCTATACAGTGGTGGGTGAGCGGTGTACTACTATTCCCAGCAGCGACACAGACCACAATGCTATACAGTGGTGGGTGAGCGGTGTACTACTATTCCCAGCAGCGACACAGAGCACAATGCTATACAGTGGTGGGTGAGTGGTGTACTACTGTTCCCAGCAGCGACACAGAGCACAATGCTATACAGTGGTGGGTGAGCGGTGTACTACTATTCCCAGCAGAGACACAGAGCACAATGCTATACAGTGGTGGGTGAGCGGTGTACTACTATTCCTAGCAGCGACACAGAGCACAATGCTATACAGTGGTGGGTGAGTGGTGTACTACTATTCCCAGCAGCGACACAGAGCACAATGCTATACAGTGGTGGGTGAGTGGTGTACTACTGTTCCCAGCAGCGACACAGAGCACAATGCTATACAGTGGTGGGTGAGCGGTGTACTACTATTCCCAGCAGCGACACAGAGCACAATGCTATACAGTGGCGGGTGAGCGGTGTACTACTGTTCCCAGCAGAGACACAGAGTGGCAGTAAACACAATGCTATACAGTGGTGGGTGAGCGGTGTACACAGAGTGGCAGTAAACACAATGCTATATAGTGTGGGTGAGCGGTTTACTACTGTTCCCAGCAGCGACACAATGACTGGGGGGACCCTGGCTAGCCTGGCTGGAGAGAGAACTACCCTGCCTGCCTACCCAAAGCTAAACCCACAGACAAATGGCGGAGAAATTACGTGGATCGGGTATTTATTTACCCGAACCACGTGACCCGTTCGGCCAATCAGAGCGCGTTCGGGTCCGAACCACGTGACCCGTTCGGCCAATCACAGCGCTAGCCGAACGTTCGGGGAACGTTCGGCCAGGCGCTCTTACTTCGGCCATATGGCCGAACACCATCAGGTGTTCGGTCGAACTCGAACATCACCCGAACAGGGTGATGTTCTGCAGAACCCGAACAGTGGCGAACACTGTTCGCCCAACACTAGCCACCACCACCAGGGTCCAGGACTCTAGGCGGATTCCAGAATTTTTTAAGGCTGCTGCTAGCAGCGGCCGCTATACTAATTTTTCTGGGGCGTGCACATGCATGCCTAATTTTTCTGGCTGAACTGCAGGCGGTTGCAACAAAAAAAACAAAAGGCATGTACATGTGCCCATCCCCCTTCGTGATCATTACCTTGCCGCGGTGAAGGGGCTTGCATATCACAATGAAGCAATGACCGCCGGCTATATGAGTGTCTCGGGTGGGGGTGGCACACCAAAGATAATAAGGTCGTTGTTTCATTGTGGTCAGACCAAATTTGATTAGCTGGACAGTCACTGTTCTGTCATTCAGCTACATCAGCCGGGCGACCATATGGACTGAAAAGCCACCATCACCTGCACTCTCGTCATGGTGCGCACCAGTCCAGCACGCCTGTCACTACACAAATGGCTGTTTGCAGTCACTGCATACCTTTCATTGCATCTGCACATTATACCTGGCAGTCAGTGCATAACTTGCACTTGAATGGATACAGTTTTAAACAATTTAAAAATACAACCATCTACATTTTCAAACAATTTAAAAATACAACCATCTACATTTTAAAACAATTTAAAAATACAACCATCTACATTTTAAAACAATTTAAAAATACAACCATCTACATTTTCAAACAATTTAAAAATACAACCATCTACAGTTTCAAACAATTGAAAAAAAAGGGAAAAAACTTGCCCTCCGTAAAACATTCTTGGCAAATGCTTTCGACTTGGTTTGTCTTCCGCTGGGTCAAGGGTCCATCTGATCACAAATGCCTGGTCTGCAAATCACGGTCAGGGCAGCTACAGCATGGGTCTCAGCAGGCTCCCACTTCGGGCCGGAATCCAACCTTCATTCCCCGCCCATTACTCGTGGTGACAATGTCAGACTTGCCCACCTCCATATGATTCTCGTGAAAGGAATGTGGTGTCATCTTTGCCCGCCATAACTGGTTCTCGTTAAAGGATTTAAAGTACATTCATTTGAAATACAGCAAGCCCTCGATAGTCCTCCTGTATTGTTATTTTTGGTCACTACCTCAGGGCGGGCATGCCTGCCTGCTGCCCTCCTTGCCTGGATGTGTGGCGGGAGCCATTTGTTAGGCTACAACTCCGGACCGGAATCACACCAGGAAGGGTTCCCCCGCCATTAGCCATGGTCAGTGGTCACGATGGCAGACTTGACCTCCATAACAGATTCTCGCCGGAGACCAACCTGGTGAATCGCAGTGAAGGCACCATCAGACTTGCCCTCCATAACGGATTCCCGTTAAAGGATTTAAAGTTGATTCATTACAATTAGGGCCTCAAAAGGTCCTCCTGAGTCCTGTATTGTTATTTTTGGTCACTACCTCAGGGCGGGCGTGCATGCCTGCCTGCTGCCCTCCTTGCCGGGATGTGTGGTGGTAGTTGTTTCTCAAGCTCCAACTCCGGAACGCAATACAACCATCTACATTTTAAAACAATTGAAAAATACAACCATCGACATTTTCAAACAATTTAAAAATACAACCATCTACATTTTAAAACAATTTAAAAATACAACCATCTACAGTTTCAAACAATTGAAAAAAAGGGCAAAAAACTTGCCCTCCATAAAACATTCTTGGCAAATGCTTTCGACTTGGTTTGTCTTCCGCTGGGTCAAGGGTCCATCTGATCACAGATGCCTGGTGTAACGATCGGTGAAGCACAGAGAGGATCTGATTACCGGTGATCTGCAGTATCACTGGGAATACAGATGTATACCAGATTATAAGTGATCTGCAGTATCACTGATAATCCGATATACTAGCTAACCTCTGTTCACCCGAGTAGAGTGTAGTGTTTGGTGTGACAGTAACACTTTGAGGACTAAGCCTCAGTGCAGCAAGGAGTACTGCACAGATTCCTTCCGCAGACCTGAGCTCTCCAAGACGGGAGGAGTCAGACTGACAGTAGGAAGGATGTCTGAAAGTGACCCTCAGGAGGAAGGGTCGCTAACAGAGCGAGGAACCGCCTCTAACAGTAAGGTCAGTTCTCGAGGTCGGACAAGCCAGGTCGTACACACACGGACAGATACAGTACAGGATCAGGAGACAAAGGCGGAGTCTAAGTACAGGCAGGGTTCGGCAACGGGGTATCAGATATATCGAGGTACAGAATCAGGAGGCTGAGGCGGAGTCTAGGAACGAGCCGGGGATCGGCAACAGAGTATCAGAATATCGAGGTACAAGATCAGAGTTCAGGAGGATAGTCAAGGCAGGCAAAAGTCATAACAAATAAATACAATCAAACTAGTACTTTAGCTATCAACAGAATCTAGCTAAGTGTAGGATTACAGCTCCAGCTGGTCCCAGCACACTTGCGGATCTGACTACGGATCTGCGTGCTCCCACATATGTGATCGCAACGCCAGACAAAGAGCAAGTGAACAGCCAGCAGTATATATACTCAAGGACCTTTCCAGAACCTCCCTAATTGCTGGACCAATGAGAGTTGTGGAAAATGTCAGCTGACCAGCCTGGTCAGCTGACTCACTTCTGGCTGTTATTTAAACTCAGCCTCTGTGCTCGTGCGCGTGTAAGTCTGAATCTTGGTGGACTATCAGTCCCAGCCACACCAGTACTGTTCTGCAATGTATCTAGTGAACCAAGTGCGGGAGCCGCCTCCAATGCGGATTCCGCCGTTACCAATGCGGATTCCGCCATTTCCAATGCGGATTCCGCCGCTCTGCCTATGCGGCATGCGGCGTTTTTTCCGCGTTGTGGCGCCCTGCTGGACGTGGAAACAGCCGCCTCACCTTGAGAGGCCGCGGCTTTTCCGCGTTTCATTACAGTACCCCCCCCCCCCTAGGAGTGGACTCCGGACAACTCCTACCAGGCTTCTCGGGGTGTAAGGTATGAAATTCTTCCCTCAACTCATCTGCATGCATGCGGGACCCATTGTCTCTCCTCAATGCCATACCCCTTCCAGTGTACCAGGTACTGTACCGAGTTCTGGACAACGCGTGAGTCCAAAATTTTCTCTATTTTGAACTCGGGTTGGCTATCTACCAAGACCGGAGGAGGCAGAGTAGGGCCCATATGGACTGCGGGTTTGAGCAGAGACACGTGAAACGACCTTACGCCCCGCATGCTGGCAGGAAGATCAATGACGTAAGTGACGTTGTTAATTCTCCTAGTCACGGAAAATGGACCCACAAACCTAGGGCCCAGTTTGGCAGAAGGCTGCTTCAAGGTCAAGTGACGTGTGGACACCCAGACTAAATCCCCTGGCTGAAATTTCCATTCCACGGACCGTCTCTTGTCCGCTTGACCCTTCTGATTCTGGAATGCCTTCTGCAAGTTCCCCTTAACAATTCCCCAATTGTCCCTCAGTGACCTCTGCCAATCCTCCAGTGCTGGAAAAGGAGAAGAGACAATTGGAAAAGGGGAAAATTTGGGTGACCTCCCTGTCACAATCTGGAATGGAGAGAAACCAGAGGAAGAATTCTTTAAATTATTTTGTGCGAATTCCGCAAAAGGTAACAATTTTACCCAGTCACTCTGAGCCTCCGCAACGTAACATCTCAGGAATTGCTCCAAAGACTGATTCATTCGTTCAGTCTGCCCGTTTGTCTGTGGGTGGTAGCCTGACGAAAAAGACAATTTCATGCCCATTTGGTTGCAAAATGCCCTCCAGAATCCAGACACGAATTGGACTCCCCCATCTGACACAATGTCTTCCGGAATGCCATGCAGCCGGAAGACGTGAATGATGAACAATTCGGCCGGTTCTTGAGCCGAGGGGAGTCCTTTCAGAGGCACAAAATGGGCCATTTTGCTAAAACGGTCGACTACCACCCAGATGACCGACATGCCTTCAGACTTGGGCAATTCCCCCACAAAATCCATGGACAAGTGGGTCCACGGCTCACTCGGGGTGGGCAAAGGCTGCAACCTTCCTACAGATGCCAGCCGGGAGGGTTTACTCTTGGCACATACCGCACACTCCCTGACATACTCCTTGCAATCTGTTGCCAAAGAAGGCCACCAAGCACACCTGGCAATCAGATCCTGCATTCTGGCAGCTCCAGGATGACCAGCATTCTTATGGGCATGAAAGAGTTGCAGGATTTGTAAGCGAAATGGTAGTGGGATAAACATGACCCCTTCAGGTTTTCCCTCAGGAACATCCTGCTGAAAGGGACCCAACACCTCTGTCCAATCCTCCCAGGTTTCCGTGGCAGCTAACACTAGTTTCTGCGGGATGATGGACTCAAGAGCGGGGGACTGTGCTGTCTCTGTTTCAAAACACCTGGAGAGGGCATCCGCCTTGGTATTCTTACTACCTGGAGTATACGTAATCAGGAATGTGAACTTCGAGAAAAACAGAGACCATCGGGCCTGCCGAGGGCTCAATCTCTTAGCCCCCTCGATGTATTCCAGATTCTTGTGGTCGGTATAAACCGTGATCGTGTGCTCTGCTCCTTCTAGCCAATGACGCCATTCCTCGAAGGCTAACTTAATGGCTAGAAGCTCCCTGTTGCCTATATCGTAGTTTCTCTCCGCAGGAGAAAACCTCCGAGAAAAATAGGCACACGGGTGTAATCTACCCTGTAAGCCTGAACGTTGAGACAGCACCGCTCCCACTCCAACCTCTGAGGCGTCTACCTCAACGATGAAAGGAAAAGAAGTGTCCACGTGTCTCAGTATGGGTGCTGAGCAGAACAGTTCCTTTAAAGTAGAGAATGCCTGTAAAGCCTCGGGAGGCCAGTGTGTGGTGTCTGACCCTTTCTTTGTAAGACCGGTGAGGGGTGCGACTACTGTGGAGTACCCCTTTATGAACCTTCTATAATAGTTTGCAAAACCCAAGAACCGTTGCAAAGACTTCAACCCCACCGGCTGCGGCCACTCCAGGACCGCGGAGACCTTGGCAGGGTCCATAGACAGGCCCGAGGTGGAGATTATATATCCCAGAAAGGCGACAGACGTAACCTCGAAAATACACTTCTCAAGTTTTGCGTACAACAAATTCTGCCTCAGTTTGTCCAGTACAAATCTGACATGGGTTCTGTGATCAGGGAGATTGTTAGAAAAGATAAGAATGTCATCCAGGTAGATTAACACAAACTTCCCTAACACCTCCCTAAAGACCTCATTAATGAGTTCCTGGAAAACGGCCAGGGCATTACATAACCCGAAGGGCATCACCAGGTACTCGTAGTGCCCGTTAGGTGTATTGAAGGCCGTTTTCCATTCATCGCCCTTCCTTATACGCACCAGATTGTATGCCCCCGTAAATCTAATTTCGAAAAAATCCTCGCATCAGTGACCTGTGTGAATAAATCGTCTATTAACGGCAACGGGTAGCGATTCTTCACTGTGATTTTATTTAGGCCCCGGTAATCGATACATGGCCGCAAACCCCCGTCTTTTTTCTTAACAAAAAAGAAGCCTGCCCCGGCCGGCGACCGGGACGGGCGAATGAAGCCCTTTGCCAAGTTTTCACGGATATACTCCTGCATGGCTAGTTTTTCAGGTCCAGACAGATTATACAAATGACCTCGAGGGGGCATACAACCAGAACGGAGGTCAATGGGGCAGTCGAAAGGGCGATGCGGAGGCAATTTATCCACAGCCTTAGGACAGAACACGTCAGTATAATCCGAGTACTGTTCAGGTACTCCTTCCACCTGTACACTGGTTTGACCTATCGTCAACCTCCCTAAACACTGCTGGAAACAATGAGGTGACCATGCTGTTAACTGCCCCGTGGCCCAATCTATCTGTGGTGAATGGATTTGTAACCACGGCATGCCTAGGATGATTGTGGAGGTGGACATATGTAATACAATGAACTGCAGTCTCTCTCTGTGCAGCACCCCTATAGTGACTCCCACTTCTGATGTTTGTGATAACGGGTGATTCCTCTGCAGAGGGGAATCATCCACTGCTGTAACCTGGACGGGTGGTTTTACCGGGGTGAGTGGAATACCCAACCTTTTAGCAAACTCAAAGTCCATAAAATTAGCTGCAGCGCCAGAATCAACAAAGGCTTCCGTGAGCTCGGTCTTATCTTCCCATGTAATCGTACACGGGAGGAGCAACCGTTTATCCTCTAGGGACAGCTCAGACCGACCAATCTGTATTGACTCAGGAGAAGGTGGGGTCACTGAGGTTGTGGCGCAAGACACCATTCTGACACGGTGACTACCCCTGGTTTGTCTTTGATAGCGCAACCTGCGGTCGATTCGAATGGCCGATGAGATGGCCTCATCGACTGTTCTGGGCTCGGGTTGGCTTAACATTAGGTCGGAGACCTCATCCGACAACCCAGACAGGAAATAATCTAAGAGGGCATAGGTGTCAAACCTGGCCGTAACTGACCACATACGAAATTCGGCCGCGTAATCTTCGACTGAACCCCTGCCTTGCCGTAAAAGCTTAAGCTTCCGCTCAGAGGTCGCAGCAAGGTCAGGGTCGTCGTAAATTACCGCCATGGCCTTAAAGAATTCCCCTACCGAGGTCAGAGCTGTATCTGTGGGGGGCAGGTTGTACGCCCAGGACTGAGAGTCACCAGTTAACAAAGTTTTAATAAAGATGACCCGTTGGGTCTCAGTCCCCGAGGATCGGGGTCTCAACTCGAAATATGATAACACTCTACTCTTAAAATTCCGGAAGTCAGACTTGTGGCCGGAAAATTTATCAGGTACGGGCATACGTATATCATTAGTCGGAGGGGATCGCACCGAATCAACTGACGTCTGAAGAGTTCGCACAGAGCCTGATAGGCCATCAATTAAGGCTTTGTGCTGGCCCAGTGCTTGATGGATGCTATCCACCGAAGTGGCAAGCACAGCCATAGGGTCAGTGCGTGCGTCCATCTGTTTTTTGGTCTGGCGTTCTGTAACGATCGGTGAAGCACAGAGAGGATCTGATTACCGGTGATCTGCAGTATCACTGGGAATACAGATGTATACCAGATTATAAGTGATCTGCAGTATCACTGATAATCCGATATACTAGCTAACCTCTGTTCACCTGAGTAGAGTGTAGTGTTTGGTGTGACAGTAACACTTTGAGGACTAAGCCTCAGTGCAGCAAGGAGTACTGCACAGATTCCTTCCGCAGACCTGAGCTCTCCAAGATAGGAGGAGTCAGACTGACAGTAGGAAGGATGTCTGAAAGTGACCCTCAGGAGGAAGGGTCGCTAACAGAGCGAGGAACCGCCTCTAACAGTAAGGTCAGTTCTCGAGGTCGGACAAGCCAGGTCGTACACACACGGACAGATACAGTACAGGATCAGGAGACAAAGGCGGAGTCTAAGTACAGGCAGGGTTCGGCAACGGGGTATCAGATATATCGAGGTACAGAATCAGGAGGCTGAGGCGGAGTCTAGGAACGAGCCGGGGATCGGCAACAGAGTATCAGAATATCGAGGTACAAGATCAGAGTTCAGGAGGATAGTCAAGGCAAGCAAAAGTCATAACAAATAAATACAATCAAACTAGTACTTTAGCTATCAACAGAATCTAGCTAAGTGTAGGATTACAGTTCCAGCTGGTCCCGGCACACTTGCGGATCTGACTACGGATCTGGGTGCTCCCACATATGTGATCGCAACGCCAGACAAAGAGCAAGTGAACAGCCAGCAGTATATATACTCAAGGACCTTTCCAGGACCTCCCTAATTGCTGGACCAATGAGAGTTGTGGAAAATGTCAGCTGACCAGCCTGGTCAGCTGACTCACTTCTGGCTGTTATTTAAACTCAGCCTCTGTGCTCGCGCGCGTGTAAGTCTGAATCTTGGTGGACTATCAGTCCCAGCCACACCAGTACTGTTCTGCAATGTATCTAGTGAACCAAGTGCGGGAGCTGCCTCCAATGCGGATTCCGCCGTTACCAATGTGGATTCCGCCGTTTCCAATGCAGATTCCGCCGCTCTGCCTATGCGGCATGCAGCGTTTTTTCCGCGTTGTGGCGCCCTGCTGGACGCGGAAACAGCCGCCTCACCTTGAGAGGCCGCGGCTTTTCCGCGTTTCATTACACCTGGTCTGCAAAGCACGGTCAGGGCAGCTACAGCATGGGTCTCAGCAGGCTCCCACTTCGGGCCGGAATCCAACCTTCATTCCCCGCCCATTACCCGTGGTGACAATGTCAGACTTGCCCGCCTCCATATGATTCTCGTGAAAGGAATGTGGTGTCATCTTTGCCCGCCATAACTGGTTCTCGTTAAAGGATTTAAAGTACATTCATTTGAAATACAGCAAGCCCTCGATAGTCCTCCTGTATTGTTATTTTTGGTCACTACCTCGGGGCGGGCATGCATGCCTGCCTGCTGCCCTCCTTGCCTGTGTAGTGGTAGCCGTTGCTCAGGCTCCACACCGGATTCCATCCCTCATTCCCCGGCCATTACCCGGGGTCACAAATGGCAGACTTGCCTGCCTCCATATGATTCTCGTGAAAGGAATGTGGTGTCATCTTTGCCCACCATAACTGGTTCTCGTTAAAGGATTTAAAGTACATTCATTTCAAATACAGCAAGCCCTCGATAGTCCTCCTGTATTGTTATTTTTGGTCACTACTTCGGGGCGGGCGTGCATGCCTGACTGCTGCCCTCCTTGGATGTGTAGTGGTAGCCGTTGCTCAGGCTCCACACCGGATTCCATCCCTCATTCCCCGGCCATTACCCGGGGTCACAATGCCAGACTTGCCCGCCTCCATAGGATTCTCATTGTAGCGGTACTGAACAAGTACCACTACAAGTAGAAAATGTAATTTAAAAACAAAATGTAACAATGCCATGGAAAGTTGAGAAGGCAGTCACACATTACCTGACATCACTGAGTGAGGAAGAGCAATCTCGGCATGTTGCGCAGTAGTCCAGCATGGCCGTCACTACACAAACAGCTGTTTGCGGTGCGTTACACAGTTAGTTTGGTGCGTCATTGTGAAGCAGTACTCTAATTACACTACCTGATTGATGTATACACATGCAAGATGTTTGAAAGCATGTTAGGCCTGCAATTTAGCATTCAATGTGATTTCTGCCCTTAAAAAGCTGTTTTGCGTCACATCCAGATTTTTCACCGGGACTTTTGGCATGTATCCCACTCCGCCATGCCCCCCTCCAGGTGTTAGACCCCTTGAAACATCTTTTCCATCACTTTTGGGGCCAGCATAATTTTTTCTATTTTTCAAAGTTCGCCTCCCCATTGAAGTCTATTGCGGTTCGCGAACTTTTCCGCGAACCGAACCTTCCGCCGAAGTTCGCGAACCCGGTTCGCGAACCTAAAATCGGAGGTTCGGCCCATCCTGACAACAATGCTGGGAGAGCTGCAAAAGATTGTGTAACAGGAGGATCAGTTGGTGGTCACTCAAGATTTCATCTCAATGTTTTCTTGTATAGACAATAGGAGGTGAACACTCTTGCTGCAAAACTCTAAAGACCAGACACCAGATTAGGGTGAAAATGTAATATTTTATTAAGATTAGTGCACTATTTACAAGTAAATATAAATGAACCCACAATTACCAGCAAGCCCCAGCAGAACAACCAAAGAACACCACAATCCTAGCTGAATAACAAACTACTAAGAACTACTTAGAATAAACATAAATACAGAATATATACCGCTCAGAAAAAGGGGAACACTTACACAACACAATGTAAGATATATATATATATCTGGTTTGTTTGGACTTTGCTACTGAACTGAACTGAAACCAAGAACTTTATGAGTTTTCCCAGAAGGACATATTTCCACAAACTAAGTATGTTCTCCCTTTTTATTTTCATACTGGCTATTACTGTTTCTATAATTGTTGATTTTAATAATTTTCTGTATATATTAATTATTTATATTGCATTTTAATAAAACAACGCTAATGTCATTTCGTTTATTCCGCCACCCTGCTATTCAGCCGCACAAACTGAACCTGGTCTCTGAAGAGTCGCTACTATTGTCGCTAGCTAGACAGAATAGAGTGTGTTTAACTGTTTTTATATGCAGGTCTACTCTGTCCCATGGTAACAGAGGTGGTGGCAGTTATACCCTGAAATAGTGTGTAATTTGTAATTACCATAACTCCCAGGCTCCCTTCTAGTCGGTCTGCTGCCAAAATTCCAGCAGTTTCTGTGCACCGATTGCGACCACAGCTTGTATGGTCTGCGTGCTGAAACCGATTGGAAGGCATTTTGTGGTCCGGCCACTAGGGGCCCTGTGATAGATTGTAAGCTTGCAAGGGCAGGGCTCTCACCCTTTTGTGTCATGGAATGTTATTAATTTCATTGCTTGCACTCTGTTAGACATTTATACATTGTAGTCATCCTGTTAAATCAAATTGTAATCAGCAGTGCTGTATCTTGTATCAGTGTTCATATTTGATGTATATCATTGTCTGTATCATTATGTATCCCTTGTTTGTTTTCTTACATTGTACAGCGCCACGGAATATGTTGGCGCTTTATAAATAAATGATTATATATATATATATATATATTAACCACTTCACCACTGAGGGGTTTTACCCCCTGACCACCAGAGCAATTTTCACCTTTCAGCGCTCCTTCCATTCATTCGTCTATAACTTTATCATTACTTATCACAATGAAATGAACTATATCTTGTTTTTTCCGCCACCAATTAGGCTTTCTTTAGGTGGGACATTATGCCAAGAATTATTTTTTTCTAAATGTGTTTTAATGGGAAAATAGGAAAAATGTGGGGAAAAAAATAATTATTTTTCAGTTTTCGGCCATTATAGTTTTTAAATAATGCATGCTACTGTAATTAAAACCCATGAAATGTATTTGCCCTGTTGTCCCGGTTATAAAACCATTTAAATTATGTCCCTATCACAATGTTTGGCGCCAATATTTTATTTGGAAATAAAGGTGCATTTTTTTCATTTTTGCGTCCATCCCTAATTACAAGCCCATAGTTTATAAAGTAACAGTGTTATACCCTCTTGACATAAATATTTAAAAAGTTCAGTCCCTAAGGTAACTATTTATGTATTTTTTTTAACTGTAAATTTTTTAATTTTTTTTTAATTAAAAAAAAAAATGGGGAGTGTGGGAGGTAATGAGTTAATTTTATGTGTAAAAGTCATTTATTTGTATGTGAAAAATGTGTAGGGTGTAGTTTACTATTTGGCCACAAGATGGCCACAGTAACTTTTTGTTTTAATGCGACCTCCAAGCTTCCTTCCGGAAGCTTGGAGGAAGTATAATGAGGCTGGACACGTGAGTTTTTTCTCACAATGATCGCGCTGCCCATAGGAGAGCAGCGGATCATTGCGGGGCTTAGATCAACGAACGGGAATGGATTTTCCCGTTCATTGATCTCTGGGCGAGCGGGCGGCGGCGTGTTTACTAGCGGCGGGCGGCGTGTTTACGAGCGGGAGCGCGGACAGCGTTGGGAACGCGGAAAGTACGTATTTCTCCGTCCCTGGCTGTTAAAGGATGGAAAAAGGGGCGGAGAAATACGTACGCGTGGGGGTAAAGTGGTTAATATATATGTAGACAGCGCTCCTCTTCTTACATCTCAACCTGCAGGATTAAACCTGGACATAGTGCATTACTGTTAAACTTAACACACTGACACCCCAGTTCTTTATAGTGCTCCACACGTGCTCCACACTTAGTGCAACGATCCACACAACCCCTACAGAAATGCAGGCTCACCAGATGTAATCCACCTCGTTTTTCAGGTGGGTCTCTCACATGAATCAATAAGCCAACGAACTAGCAGCTTCAGATCTCCAAAAGAGTTTAATCCAGATTCCTCTTAAAATCACAATAAAAAGAACAAGGCCAACATAGCGTAAAACCATAAAACAATAGCTGCCAATGCCCTGCGCTAAGGTGCACTCACGTCATAAGGATGAATAATGCGCATATCAGGCCTCACGTAAGCCTTGCGGTGTCACCTCCAGTGCGGTTTCGGCGTCCCGTCTCCGCTATGGCGCTTCCTCTCGTGTATAGGTTGTAGCCGGCTCGCGTTCCCCAACCTGCTCCCAGTGACGTCAGGCGCTCCAAGCTCCGCCTTACGCGTTTCGTCCGTCAAGGACTCATCAGAGGCTGACGTCACTGGAGCGTCCGACGTCCTTTATACCAATTTCCTCTTACGCTGACTCCAACGCGACCCGTTGGTCGCGTGCATGTACGTCATCTCGTTCTCATTGGCATGCGCTGGAGCGCATCGGCCATCCCGTCGTGCGCTTCAATTTAGTTTCCGTATCAGTGGGCCTTTGATCTTTGATACACCACATCACTGCTTCAATGGCGCCCTCTGCTGGACACCTACCTAACTATTTCTACTTCATATTTAATACACATACAATCTATAAAACAGAATTTAAATTTAAACTTAAGAATTTTTGTACATACTCTTTATGCTTCCTTCTCAACTGCTTGATCTATCTTCTATAGAATGGCTTATCTAATGATCAATGCCCCATCTGACTCTACATACATGGAGGTGACCCCCCTATTATTCACCTGCATTTCCCATTATTTGTGGGTTTCCACCTGAGTGTCTACTTTACTTATACACCCCTAGTTCATATATATACCCTTACTCATTAAGTGACCCTCTGATGTCAATGGCCTCCTATTCAAACAGCATACAATTACATGGATGTCCCAAAAGGGTCCCCATTTACAAGTGTGCCATATTTGCCAAATTTTCTATGGCCACCCATGGGGGAGAAACCTGTGGCCAGTGATTAATTACCCTGTGCCCCTATGGTTCCTCTGCCCCCTCAAAAATGCCCTCCTAGATAATAGAGGTGAAGGTGAAATGTGCCCCATGCTTCAATTTGTACTACGGCCACACATTTCTCACATCTTAATGTGCATCACCTACCCCACAAAACCCCTCCTCCAAAGCTATAGGGTACTCCTCTGAACTAATCTAAGACCCCCTACCCCTGCTTGTGAGTTTTTTAAATCTCCAGTTCTCACAGGTCATTTGTTATAAAGCAATTTAAATCAAATTCCACATTCATGCCCTGGGGCACCATGGTTTTTAGGTTATAGATCCATCGCCCCTCTGCCTGAGAGATGTCCCGGACCAAACTGGACCCCCTCCATTTCTTCACATGGGCCTCTATGCCCATGAATTTCATGCCTGCAGGGTTACTGTCATGAAAAATCCTAAAATAATTTGACACACTGTGTGTGGCCAGGCCCTTTCTAATGTTGGCCACGTGTTCACCAATCCTTTTATGCAATTTCCTAGTGGTACGGCCAACATATTCCATATTACAGGGACATTTAAGTAGATATATTACCCCTTTTGAATTACACGTGATGCATTGTCTTAATGTCACCACCTGTCCCGTATTATTTGATGTAAATGAACCCCCCCCTTTGCGGCAATGCTTCTCTGCACCCCCTGCAGCTCCGGCACGGGAAGAAGCCCTTTTGTCCCAACATGTCCCCAGCTCGTATAAGGGGTGGATTGATGAAACTTGGTACCAATTGTGATTTCAAATTCGGGGCCTTTTTATATATGAACCCCGGTCTGTCAGGCACCACCTTATTCAGGACCCCATCCAGCCGCAAAATGTTCCATTGTTTTTTGATTATATGTTCTATGTCCCTGTATTGGCCATTGTAATTCAATAATATGTCAAAGTCCCTGTTTTTTTGTGGTATTACATCATTCACTCATTTTTGAGGTATTACACACATTTTTGAGAAGGTCTCCTCTATCCATCGCTGTTATCTCTTCCACCAGTGTATTGAGGGTATTCTCCTTATATCTCTTCCACCAGTGTATTGAGGGTATTCTCCTTATATCCCTTTTCTATAAATCTTTGTGTAAGTATTTTACTCTGTTTTTTGAAAGTCTCCACCTCAGTACAGTTTCTCCTTATCCGCATCAGCTGTCCCTTGGGTATATTCTCAAGCCACCTCCTGTGGTGGCAACTTTCTAGTGGGATATACCCATTTTTATCCGTAGGTTTAAAAAAGGTCTCTGTATTCAATAAATTGTCTTTTTTCTTAATAACCAGGTCTAGGAACTCGACCTGGTCATATGACTGATTAAATGAGATTTTGATGGGGTTCCAATGATCGTTGGCCCTGTTACAGAAGACATCTAACGCCTCCTTAGGTCCCCTCCAAATGAAGAACAGGTCGTCAATGAACCTGTTCCAGGAGGTTATGTACTCTGCCCCCTCTGTTGTCAACAGCTCTTGCTCCCATTTGGCCATATAAATATTTGCCACCGACGGTGCAAATTTTCCCCCATGGCACAACCCGTGCGTTTGTACATAAAATTCCTTCTTGTACCAAAAATAATTGTGTTCTAATGCATATTTTAATAACTCCATGATGAAGTTTATCTGCTTGACCTTTAAATTGCCCAATTGTTTCAATGCTTCTTCCACAGCTTGCATTCCTTCCTGGTGGTGAATAACCGTATAAAGAGACGTGACATCCCCAGTAATCAGGACGTCACCTTCTTCCATCCCCATGTCACTTATTTTTTGTAATAGATGTTTGGTATCTTTTAATAAGTGTGGCAATTGACCCACAATATTTTGAAGGAATATATCAATATACTCACCCACTCTTTGAGTGAGCGAACCCACCCCGCTGACAATAGGTCTGCCTGGGGGGTTCTCAATATTCTTGTGAATCTTAGGATTACAGTATATTACTGGAATGTGTGGATTTGTGGGTAATAGATATCGAAATTCATTGGTGGAGATGATGGTCTTCTTCTCACCCCGCATCAGTATATCTTTTAACTTTAGTTTATATTCACATGTAGGGTATTTTCTTAGTTTCTTATATGTTTGCTCATCCTTAAGTAATCTACACATTTCATTCCTGTACTGTAGGGAGTTCATTATAACCAGCCCCCCCCCCCCCCCCCCCCCTTTATCTGCTGGCTTCAGAACTAAGTCATTGTTTTCAACCAGTTCAAGGATTTGTTGGTTTATCTGTTTGGAGTTCCTGAATTTCTTTACATCCAATTTCTCCACATCTTGGAGTATTGCACACTTAAATGTATCAATGGTATTTTCTTTAGAGGTATCTTGGGGGTTGAATAGGGATCTGTTTTTCAAGTTCGTGTGCACATATTCTTGTGGAATAGGATTGGCTCTATTAGTGGGGCCCTCACGATTCAGAAAATATTTTTTCTGTGTTAGTTTTCTAACATATTTATGGATGTCTACATACACCCCAAATTTATTGAGTTTACTAGGTGGTGCATAATTAAGTCCTTTGTCCAAGAGTCTCAGCTGTGGCTTAGTTAATTGAATACCACTTATATTGAATATGCCTCCCGTTTTTACTTTCTTCTTCTTTTGCTGCTCTCTCCTTCCCCCCCCCCCCCCCCCCTAGATCCTCTCCTGTTCTTTTTTCGCCCCCCTCCCATTCTTCTTCCTGATACATATATGGATGTCTCCATCTGGGTCCCCCGGTTCACCCCTAAAAAACGGTCATCATACTCGTTTAGTTTCTCATATCTATTTGATGTTGGAATTCCATCATACTCATATTCATATTGCCCATTCCCTTGGTGGGGGGTCTCATCTCCTTTCCGTTGTCTTAAATTATAAAATCGTTCACCAAATCTTCCTCGATTGTGGGGATATTTCGGAGGAATTAATTTTTTGGGACTTCTACGTATTTTGGGTCTGCCGTTCAAGGGTGGTCCTCCCCATGCCCCCTGTGGGGTACTACCTTCATATTCTTCCCACTCACTTTCCACCTCTTCCTCCTGTATATATTCCTTACCTAATTTTACACCAATTTGTCTGTCCCGATTATCTCGGGCTTCGTTTGTTTGAGTTTCGGGTGCAGTGTTAGCCCCCGTTTTTTCCGTAGGAGTAGCCCCTTCTAGTTGGTTTTTTGCTTTAGTATTTATGCCATTTTGCCACTTATAGGCCTTCTTTTGCTTATATTCCCCCCAATCATTAAGGAATCTTTTTTGTCTGATTTCTATAATTTCCTGTTCATTTTTTTGTCAATTTACCTGTCAATTCCTCCATGTGTCTCTTATAACCCTCATTTTCTCTAAAAGGCTCCATGGCTACTTTTAACTGGTCAATCTCCCCTTCCAATCTATCCAATCTCGCTTGCTTCCTTTTTGCAAGGATCTTCCTTTTTGCAATGGCTATATGACCAGCAGGGGGCACCAGCGTGCATCTTGGGGGTGGCAGCTCCAAGGGTTTGGCTGCGCTCACATATGGTGTTAGATGCTGGTTCTGGGGCTCCGGGCAGTGAGAGTTCCCGGGGCCCCAGGCTGGCTCATGCACCATTGTTTTTAATTTTATTGTAGTATCCCATGCAGTTTAGTTAGGAGGGGGGCAGATGAGAGGGAATATTCTGCACGCTGGTGCCCCCTGCTGGTCATATAGCCATTGTCTATATGCAACTGAAGCCCTCTCCAACTGACTGGCTGACTTGCTCAGCTTCTGTTTGATTAATCACTGCAAGCTAGGTGTAATATATGTGTGCACTTCTCATTGGCTTATAAGCAGCCTGCAGGCTTTATAAAGCAGCAGAGAACTGTTTGGGAGTGAGTTTCTCCATTTGTGTGTTTGGTAAGTTTTTGAGCAGTAGGAGACAGGCCTTGGGGGTGGCAGCTCCAAGGGTTTGGCTGCGCTGGTTCTGGGGCCCCGGGCAGTGAGAGTTCCCGGGACCCCAGGCTGACTCATGCACCATTGTTTTTAATTTCAGAATACATGGCAGGCTTTTGTTGAAGAAAAAGTAAATTTTTTTTTAGCTAAAAATGATTTTATGAAGACATAAAATGACAAAAGGATTGTAGTGCACTTTTGCATGGCTGTAAATATTTTCACTTTCATCTTTGTCATTTTATTACTTCATAAAAAACAAAAAAAACAACAACAAATAGACAAAAAACACTTGTTTTTAAAGAGACACTGAAGCGAGAATAAATCTCGCTTCAGTGCTTATATTCAGCAGGGCATGTGTGCCCCTGCTAAAACGCCGCTATCCCGCGGCTAAACAGGGGTTCCTTACCTCCCAAACCCACCCCTGCAAAATCTATGACCAACTTGGTCGAAGATTTTGCTGCTCTTGAGGCAGGGCTAACGGCTGCAGTCCTGCCTCTCAGCGTCGTCTATCAGCAGCGCATCGCCGCCTCTCAGAATCAGAATCAGAATCGGTTTATTTCGCCAAGTACAACAGGGGTTGTACCCGGAATTGGTTTTGGCACTTCAGGGTCGTACAGTAAACATACAATAATACAGTAAACACAGAGTACAGTGGAGCAGTAAAAACAGTGATGCAGTAAAACAGCACTTTAAGCAAACAGTAGATACAGAAGATTATGCAGGTTAGGCAAAGATAAAATATACGAGAATAAAGGCCAGGGAAAGGGGCCGAGGGGTTAATCCGCTGCCGTCTATGGCACTCAAACACTTTGCAGTGATACTTGAATCAGATGTCCCGCGGACTCTCCTTGGGTAAAGAGAGAGAGAGAGAGAGAAGAGTGTGTCTCCTTGGGTTGTGGTGGAATCAGGCCGATTAGTGTTCAGTTGGTGTTCTGGTTGGCTGGCTGATCTGGCCGAAAAAGTCCCATGTGAGCTGCCAATGGTGGCTGAGGAAACCATGGGGCCTTGGAGTCCAGGCAGATTGTTGTGGCAGTCCAGGCCACAGCACAGGCTGGCAGGGTCTGGCATGGAGCGAAGTGGCAGGGCTGGCATGGTCCAGCATGTAGGAGAGTGGAAGGGCATACTTGCCGTCCTGGAGCTGGTGAATTGAGCAGGGACAGCGTGCAGCTGTGCTCTTCTCTTCCTGGTTGGAGCTTGGGCTGCTCTTAGATGGTTGCTCCCGCTCAGCATGTGGACGGGGCCGAAGCTGCAGGAACAGCGGCAGCACGGGACCCTGACGACAGGCACAGAGGGCGACCCGTCTCCATAGCACGATGTGGCAGGCCCGTGGAAGCCAGTGGATACAGACATCCTGGGGGCAGCCTGGTTCACTCGCAGGCCAGCTGATCAAGCATGTGGCTCGATCAGCTGGCAGCCCGATCAGCTGGCTGCACAGTGGCACAGCGTCTGTGTGGCCTTTCTCCGAATCCAGATCCCCCGCAAGTGAGGAAGTGAGCAGCCGGCGTCCGGAGTCCTGGAGGGCTGCAACGCAGCCACATGGAGTGCAGATGCGCTCCGGGGCAAGCCATCACGTGGAGTCAGTCAGCTGGGATCTCCCACGTGGCGAGCCGGTCCTCAGAGCGAGCACTGGGGAGCCGGAGCCTGGGGAGGAAGCGCACCGCACTTCACAGCGATGGGGAGAGGATGCTGGAAGGAGCATCTGCGGTGAGCCATGGCCAGAGGGGGACCCAGGGAGCGGTGAAAAAGGAAGTCATTGCCGGAGCCCTGTGGCCGTGGCTTCCCATCCAGGCGCCATCTTAATAGATGTTCCTCCCCTGCCCCTCTCAGCGAAGGTAGACTAAGAGGGGCGGAGGAGAGGCGGAGATACGCGCTGACAGATGTGCATGAGGCAGGGCTGCGGCCATTAGCCCTGCCTCAATCAGGAAGTGATCCCCTGCTGCACGGAGGGGATTTGGGAGGTAAGGGACCCCCGTTTAACCGTGTTTTAGCAGGGGCACACATGCCCCTGCTGAATATGAGCTCTGAAGCGAGATTTATTCTCGCTTCAGACTCTTTAAGTTTTTTTTATCACTTATTAGTTGTTAGAGCCAAAGGCTGGGAGCCAAATTGAGATGAGAAGGTGTGTCTCACCTGCAGATACTGGAAGAAAAGTTTCTTTGCAAGTGGCCAATAATCTAAGTGGCTTCTCATTTCCTTTGGGCTTCCCTCTGTCATGCTGTTGTTGTTGTATCTCTCCCCACTGTGTCTCTCACAGGTATTTGGATTTGCTGCATGCTTGTTCGGGGGCTATGGCTAAAAGTATTAGAGGCAGAAGATCAGCAAGATAGCCAGGCAACTGGTATTGCTTAACCACTTGCCGACCGCCCCCAGCCGATGGGCGGCGGCAAAGACTGGGCCTAAACGACTGCAATACGCCCATCGGCGGGGGCGGCTGCGGCTGCGGGAGTGGCTATGCGGCGATCGCGTCATTCGTGACGCGATCAGCCGCCGGGGACTCGCTCCGCCCACCGCTCGTAGTAACCCGCCGGCCGTTCAGAAGCGCCGGCGGGTTACTAGCACCCGGATCGCCGCTGAACATATGTATAATAGGCTTTGTAATGTATACAAAGCCTATTATACTGGCTGCCTCCTGCCCTGGTGGTCCCAGTGTCCGAGGGACCACCAGGGCAGGCTGCAGCCACCCTAGTCTGCACCCAAGCACACTGATTTCCCCCCCTGCCCCCTGATCGCCCACAGCACCCCTCAGACCCCCCCCTGCCCACCCCCCAGACCACTGTTTGCACCCAGTCACCCCCCTAATCACCCATCAATCACTGCCTGTCACTATCTGTCAACGCTATTTTTTTTTATCCCCCCCCCCCTGCCCACTGCCCCCTCCTGATCACCCCCCCACCCCTCAGATTCTCCCCAGACCCCCCCCCCCGTGTACTGTATGCATCTATCCCCCCTGATCACCTGTCAATCACCCGTCAATCACCCGTCAATCACCCGTCAATCACCCCCTGTCACTGCTACCCATCAATCAGCCCCTAACCTGCCCCTTGCGGGCAATCTGATCACCCACCCACACCAATAGATCGCCCGCAGATCCGACATCAGATCACCTCCCAAGTGCAGTGTTTACATCTCTTCTCTCCTCTAAACACCCACTAATTACCCATCAATCACCCCCTATCACCACCTGTCACTGTTACCCATCAGATTAGACCCTAATCTACCCCTTGCGGGCACCCAATCACCCGCCCACACACTCAGATTGCCCTCAGACCCCCCCTTATCAATTCGCCAGTGCAATATTTACATCTGTTATTCCCTGTAATAACCCACTGATCACCTGTCAATCACCTATCAATCACCCCCTGTCACTGCCACCCATCAATCACCCCCTGTCACTGCCACCCATCAATCAGCCCCTAACGTGCCCCTTGCGGGCAATCTGATCACCCACCCACACCAATAGATCGCCCGCAGATCCGACATCAGATCACCTCCCAAGTGCAGTGTTTACATCTCTTCTCTTCTCTAAACACCCACTAATTACCCATCAATCACCCCCTATCACCACCTGTCACTGTTACCAATCAGATTAGACCCTAATCTGCCCCTTGCGGGCACCCAATCACCTGCCCACACCTCAGAACGTCCTCAGACCCCAGCCCTGATCACCTCGCTAGTGCATTGCTTGCATCTATTTCCACCCTCTAATCACACCTTGAGACACCCATCAATCACCTCCTGTCACCCCCTAGCACACCTACCCATCAGATCAGGCCCTAATTTGCCCCGTGTGGGCTCCTGATCACTCGGCCAAACCCTCAGATCCCCCTCAGACCCCCTTCCGATCACCTCCCCAGTGCATTGATTGCATCTATTTTCCCCTCTAACCGCCCCCTGAGACACCCATCAATCACCTCCTGTCACCCCCCTAGCACTCCTATCCATCAGATCAGGCCCAAAACATCCTGTCATCTAAGAGGCCACCCTGCTTATGACCGGTTCCACACAATTTGCCCCCTCATAGACCACCTGTCATCAAAATTTGCAGATGCTTATACCCCTGAACAGTCATTTTGAGAAATTTGGTTTCCAGACTACTCACAGTTTTGGGCCCGTAAAATGCCAGGGCAGTATAGGAACCCCACAAGTGACCCCATTTTAGAAAGAAGACACCCCAGGGTATTCTGTTAGGTGTATGATGAGTTCATAGAAGATTTTATTTTTTGTCAAAAGTTAGCGGAAATTGGATTTTTATTGTTTTTTTCACAAAGTGTCATTTTTCACTAACTTGTGACAAAAAATAAAATCTTCTATGAACTCACCATACCTCTAACGGAATACCTTGGGGTGTCTTCTTTCTAAAATGGGGTCACTTGTGGGGTAACAAAAAAAAAATCTTCTATGAACACACCATCCTCCTAACGGAATACCTTGGGGTGTCTTCTTTCTAAAATGGGGTAATTTGTGGGGTTCCTATACTGTCCTGGCATTTTAGGGGCCCTAAACCGTGAGGAGTAGTCTTGAAACGAAATTTTAATAATTTTCTGTATATATTAATTATTTATATTGCATTTTAATAAAACGACACTAATGTCATTTCGTTTATTCCGCCACCCTGCTATTCAGCCGCACAAACTGAACCTGGTCTCTGAAGAGTCGCTACTATTGTCGCTAGCTAGACAGAATAGAGTGTGTTTAACTGTTTTTATATGCAGGTCTACTCTGTCCCATGGTAACAGAGGTGGTGGCAGTTATACCCTGAAATAGTGTGTAATTTGTAATTACCATAACTCCCAGGCTCCCTTCTAGTCGGTCTGCTGCCAAAATTCCAGCAGTTTCTGTGCACCGATTGCGACCACAGCTTGTATGGTCTGCGTGCTGAAACCGATTGGAAGGCATTTTGTGGTCCGGCCACTAGGGGCCCTGTGATAGATTGTAAGCTTGCAAGGGCAGGGCTCTCACCCTTTTGTGTCATGGAATGTTATTAATTTCATTGCTTGCACTCTGTTAGACATTTATACATTGTAGTCATCCTGTTAAATCAAATTGTAATCAGCAGTGCTGTATCTTGTATCAGTGTTCATATTTGATGTATATCATTGTCTGTATCATTATGTATCCCTTGTTTGTTTTCTTACATTGTACAGCGCCACGGAATATGTTGGCGCTTTATAAATAAATGATTATATATATATATATATATTAACCACTTCACCACTGAGGGGTTTTACCCCCTGACCACCAGAGCAATTTTCACCTTTCAGCGCTCCTTCCATTCATTCGTCTATAACTTTATCATTACTTATCACAATGAAATGAACTATATCTTGTTTTTTCCGCCACCAATTAGGCTTTCTTTAGGTGGGACATTATGCCAAGAATTATTTTTTTCTAAATGTGTTTTAATGGGAAAATAGGAAAAATGTGGGGAAAAAAATAATTATTTTTCAGTTTTCGGCCATTATAGTTTTTAAATAATGCATGCTACTGTAATTAAAACCCATTAAATGTATTTGCCCTGTTGTCCCGGTTATAAAACCATTTAAATTATGTCCCTATCACAATGTTTGGCGCCAATATTTTATTTGGAAATAAAGGTGCATTTTTTTCATTTTTGCGTCCATCCCTAATTACAAGCCCATAGTTTATAAAGTAACAGTGTTATACCCTCTTGACATAAATATTTAAAAAGTTCAGTCCCTAAGGTAACTATTTATGTATTTTTTTTAACTGTAAATTTTTTAATTTTTTTTTTAATTAAAAAAAAAAATGGGGAGTGTGGGAGGTAATGAGTTAATTTTATGTGTAAAAGTCATTTATTTGTATGTGAAAAATGTGTAGGGTGTAGTTTACTATTTGACCACAAGATGGCCACAGTAACTTTTTGTTTTAATGCGACCTCCAAGCTTCCTTCCGGAAGCTTGGAGGAAGTATAATGAGGCTGGACACGTGAGTTTTTTCTCACAATGATCGCGCTGCCCATAGGAGAGCAGCGGATCATTGCGGGGCTTAGATCAACGAACGGGAATGGATTTTCCCGTTCATTGATCTCTGGGCGAGCGGGGCGGCGGCGTGTTTACTAGCGGCGGGCGGCGTGTTTACGAGCGGGAGCGCGGACAGCGTTGGGAACGCGGAAAGTACGTATTTCTCCGTCCCTGGCTGTTAAAGGATGGAAAAAGGGGCGGAGAAATACGTACGCGTGGGGGTAAAGTGGTTAATATATATGTAGACAGCGCTCCTCTTCTTACATCTCAACCTGCAGGATTAAACCTGGACATAGTGCATTACTGTTAAACTTAACACACTGACACCCCAGTTCTTTATAGTGCTCCACACGTGCTCCACACTTAGTGCAACGATCCACACAACCCCTACAGAAATGCAGGCTCACCAGATGTAATCCACCTCGTTTTTCAGGTGGGTCTCTCACATGAATCAATAAGCCAACGAACTAGCAGCTTCAGATCTCCAAAAGAGTTTAATCCAGATTCCTCTTAAAATCACAATAAAAAGAACAAGGCCAACATAGCGTAAAACCATAAAACAATAGCTGCCAATGCCCTGCGCTAAGGTGCACTCACGTCATAAGGATGAATAATGCGCATATCAGGCCTCACGTAAGCCTTGCGGTGTCACCTCCAGTGCGGTTTCGGCGTCCCGTCTCCGCTATGGCGCTTCCTCTCGTGTATAGGTTGTAGCCGGCTCGCGTTCCCCAACCTGCTCCCAGTGACGTCAGGCGCTCCAAGCTCCGCCTTACGCGTTTCGTCCGTCAAGGACTCATCAGAGGCTGACGTCACTGGAGCGTCCGACGTCCTTTATACCAATTTCCTCTTACGCTGACTCCAACGCGACCCGTTGGTCGCGTGCATGTACGTCATCTCGTTCTCATTGGCATGCGCTGGAGCGCATCGGCCATCCCGTCGTGCGCTTCAATTTAGTTTCCGTATCAGTGGGCCTTTGATCTTAGATACACCACATCACTGCTTCAATGGCGCCCTCTGCTGGACACCTACCTAACTATTTCTACTTCATATTTAATACACATACAATCTATAAAACAGAATTTAAATTTAAACTTAAGAATTTTTGTACATACTCTTTATGCTTCCTTCTCAACTGCTTGATCTATCTTCTATAGAATGGCTTATCTAATGATCAATGCCCCATCTGACTCTACATACATGGAGGTGACCCCCCTATTATTCACCTGCATTTCCCATTATTTGTGGGTTTCCACCTGAGTGTCTACTTTACTTATACACCCCTAGTTCATATATATACCCTTACTCATTAAGTGACCCTCTGATGTCAATGGCCTCCTATTCAAACAGCATACAATTACATGGATGTCCCAAAAGGGTCCCCATTTACAAGTGTGCCATATTTGCCAAATTTTCTATGGCCACCCATGGGGGAGAAACCTGTGGCCAGTGATTAATTACCCTGTGCCCCTATGGTTCCTCTGCCCCCTCAAAAATGCCCTCCTAGATAATAGAGGTGAAGGTGAAATGTGCCCCATGCTTCAATTTGTACTACGGCCACAAATTTCTCACATCTTAATGTGCATCACCTACCCCACAAAACCCCTCCTCCAAAGCTATAGGGTACTCCTCTGAACTAATCTAAGACCCCCTACCCCTGCTTGTGAGTTTTTTAAATCTCCAGTTCTCACAGGTCATTTGTTATAAAGCAATTTAAATCAAATTCCACATTCATGCCCTGGGGCACCATGGTTTTTAGGTTATAGATCCATCGCCCCTCTGCCTGAGAGATGTCCCGGACCAAACTGGACCACCTCCATTTCTTCACATGGGCCTCTATGCCCATGAATTTCATGCCTGCAGGGTTACTGTCATGAAAAATCCTAAAATAATTTGACACACTGTGTGTGGCCAGGCCCTTTCTAATGTTGGCCACGTGTTCACCAATCCTTTTATGCAATTTCCTAGTGGTACGGCCAACATATTCCATATTACAGGGACATTTAAGTAGATATATTACCCCTTTTGAATTACACGTGATGCATTGTCTTAATGTCACCACCTGTCCCGTATTATTTGATGTAAATGAACCCCCCCCTTTGCGGCAATGCTTCTCTGCACCCCCTGCAGCTCCGGCACGGGAAGAAGCCCTTTTGTCCCAACATGTCCCCAGCTCGTATAAGGGGTGGATTGATGAAACTTGGTACCAATTGTGATTTCAAATTCGGGGCCTTTTTATATATGAACCCCGGTCTGTCAGGCACCACCTTATTCAGGACCCCATCCAGCCGCAAAATGTTCCATTATTTTTTGATTATATGTTCTATGTCCCTGTATTGGCCATTGTAATTCAATAATATGTCAAAGTCCCTGTTTTTTTGTGGTATTACATCATTCACTCATTTTTGAGGTATTACACACATTTTTGAGAAGGTCTCCTCTATCCATCGCTGTTATCTCTTCCACCAGTGTATTGAGGGTATTCTCCTTATATCTCTTCCACCAGTGTATTGAGGGTATTCTCCTTATATCCCTTTTCTATAAATCTTTGTGTAAGTATTTTACTCTGTTTTTTGAAAGTCTCCACCTCAGTACAGTTTATCCTTATCCGCATCAGCTGTCCCTTGGGTATATTCTCAAGCCACCTCCTGTGGTGGCAACTTTCTAGTGGGATATACCCATTTTTATCCGTAGGTTTAAAAAAGGTCTCTGTATTCAATAAATTGTCTTTTTTCTTAATAACCAGGTCTAGGAACTCGACCTGGTCATATGACTGATTAAATGAGATTTTGATGGGGTTCCAATGATCGTTGGCCCTGTTACAGAAGACATCTAACGCCTCCTTAGGTCCCCTCCAAATGAAGAACAGGTCGTCAATGAACCTGTTCCAGGAGGTTATGTACTCTGCCCCCTCTGTTGTCAACAGCTCTTGCTCCCATTTGGCCATATAAATATTTGCCACCGACGGTGCAAATTTTGCCCCCATGGCACAACCCGTGCGTTGTACATAAAATTCCTTCTTGTACCAAAAATAATTGTGTTCTAATGCATATTTTAATAACTCCATGATGAAGTTTATCTGCTTGACCTTTAAATTGCCCAATTGTTTCAATGCTTCTTCCACAGCTTGCATTCCTTCCTGGTGGTGAATAACCGTATAAAGAGACGTGACATCCCCAGTAATCAGGACGTCACCTTCTTCCATCCCCATGTCACTTATTTTTTGTAATAGATGTTTGGTATCTTTTAATAAGTGTGGCAATTGACCCACAATATTTTGAAGGAATATATCAATATACTCACCCACTCTTTGAGTGAGCGAACCCACCCCGCTGACAATAGGTCTGCCTGGGGGGTTCTCAATATTCTTGTGAATCTTAGGATTACAGTATATTACTGGAATGTGTGGATTTGTGGGTAATAGATATCGAAATTCATTGGTGGAGATGATGGTCTTCTTCTCACCCCGCATCAGTATATCTTTTAACTTTAGTTTATATTCACATGTAGGGTATTTTCTTAGTTTCTTATATGTTTGCTCATCCTTAAGTAATCTACACATTTCATTCCTGTACTGTAGGGAGTTCATTATAACCAGCCCCCCCCCCCCCCTTTATCTGCTGGCTTCAGAACTAAGTCATTGTTTTCAACCAGTTCAAGGATTTGTTGGTTTATCTGTTTGGAGTTCCTGAATTTCTTTACATCCAATTTCTCCACATCTTGGAGTATTGCACACTTAAATGTATCAATGGTATTTTCTTTAGAGGTATCTTGGGGGTTGAATAGGGATCTGTTTTTCAAGTTCGTGTGCACATATTCTTGTGGAATAGGATTGGCTCTATTAGTGGGGCCCTCACGATTCAGAAAATATTTTTTCTGTGTCAGTTTTCTAACATATTTATGGATGTCTACATACACCCCAAATTTATTGAGTTTACTAGGTGGTGCATAATTAAGTCCTTTGTCCAAGAGTCTCAGCTGTGGCTTAGTTAATTGAATACCACTTATATTGAATATGCCCCCCGTTTTTACTTTCTTCTTCTTTTGCTGCTCTCTCCTCCCCCCCCCCCCCCCCTAGATCCTCTCCTGTTCTTTTTTCGCCCCCTCCCATTCTTCTTCCTGATACATATATGGATGTCTCCATCTGGGTCCCCGGTTCACCCCTAAAAAACGGTCATCATACTCGTTTAGTTTCTCATATCTATTTGATGTTGGAATTCCATCATACTCATATTCATATTGCCCATTCCCTTGGTGGGGGGTCTCATCTCCTTTCCGTTGTCTTAAATTATAAAATCGTTCACCAAATCTTCCTCGATTGTGGGGATATTTCGGAGGAATTAATTTTTTGGGACATCTACGTATTTTGGGTCTGCCGTTCAAGGGTGGTCCTCCCCATGCCCCCTGTGGGGTACCACCTTCATATTCTTCCCACTCACTTTCCACCTCTTCCTCCTGTATATATTCCTTACCTAATTTTACACCAATTTGTCTGTCCCGATTATCTCGGGCTTCGTTTGTTTGAGTTTCGGGTGCAGTGTTAGCCCCCGTTTTTTCCGTAGGAGTAGCCCCTTCTAGTTGGTTTTTTGCTTTAGTATTTATGCCATTTTGCCACTTATAGGCCTTCTTTTGCTTATATTCCCCCCAATCATTAAGGAATCTTTTTTGTCTGATTTCTATAATGTCCTGTTCATTGTTTGTCAATTTACCTGTCAATTCCTCCATGTGTCTCTTATAACCCTCATTTTCTCTAAAAGGCTCCATGGCTACTTTTAACTGGTCAATCTCCCCTTCCAATCTATTCAATCTCGCTTGCTTCCTTTTTGCAAGGATCTTCCTTTTTGCAATGGCTATATGACCAGCAGGGGGCACCAGCGTGCATCTTGGGGGTGGCAGCTCCAAGGGTTTGGCTGCGCTCACATATGGTGTTAGATGCTGGTTCTGGGGCCCCGGGCAGTGAGAGTTCCCGGGGCCCCAGGCTGGCTCATGCACCATTGTTTTTAATTTTATTGTAGTATCCCATGCAGTTTAGTTAGGAGGGGGGCAGATGAGAGGGAATATTCTGCACGCTGGTGCCCCCTGCTGGTCATATAGCCATTGTCTATATGCAACTGAAGCCCTCTCCAACTGACTGGCTGACTTGCTCAGCTTCTGTTTGATTAATCACTGCAAGCTAGGTGTAATATATGTGTGCACTTCTCATTGGCTTATAAGCAGCCTGCAGGCTTTATAAAGCAGCAGAGAACTGTTTGGGAGTGAGTTTCTCCATTTGTGTGTTTGGTAAGTTTTTGAGCAGTAGGAGACAGGCCTTGGGGGTGGCAGCTCCAAGGGTTTGGCTGCGCTCACATATGGTGTTAGATGCTGGTTCTGGGGCCCCGGGCAGTGAGAGTTCCCGGGACCCCAGGCTGACTCATGCACCATTGTTTTTAATTTCAGAATACATGGCAGGCTTTTGTTGAAGAAAAAGTAATCTTTTTTTTAGCTAAAAATGATTTTATGAAGACATAAAATGACAAAAGGATTGTAGTGCACTTTTGCATGGCTGTAAATATTTTCACCTTCATCTTTGTCATTTTATTACTTCATAAAAAACAAAAAAAAACAACAACAAATAGACAAAAAACACTTGTTTTTAAAGAGACACTGAAGCGAGAATAAATCTCGCTTCAGTGCTTATATTCAGCAGGGCATGTGTGCCCCTGCTAAAACGCCGCTATCCCGCGGCTAAACGGGGGTTCCTTACCTCCCAAACCCACCCCTGCAAAATCTATGACCAACTTGGTCGAAGATTTTGCTGCTCTTGAGGCAGGGCTAACGGCTGCAGTCCTGCCTCTCAGCGTCGTCTATCAGCAGCGCATCGCCGCCTCTCAGAATCAGAATCAGAATCGGTTTATTTCGCCAAGTACAACAGGGGTTGTACCCGGAATTGGTTTTGGCACTTCAGGGTCGTACAGTAAACATACAATAATACAGTAAACACAGAGTACAGTGGAGCAGTAAAAACAGTGATGCAGTAAAACAGCACTTTAAGCAAACAGTAGATACAGAAGATTATGCAGGTTAGGCAAAGATAAAATATACGAGAATAAAGGCCAGGGAAAGGGGCCGAGGGGTTAATCCGCTGCCGTCTATGGCACTCAAACACTTTGCAGTGATACTTGAATCAGATGTCCCGCGGACTCTCCTTGGGTAAAGAGAGAGAGAGAGAGAGAGAAGAGTGTGTCTCCTTGGGTTGTGGTGGAATCAGGCCGATTAGTGTTCAGTTGGTGTTCTGGTTGGCTGGCTGATCTGGCCGAAAAAGTCCCATGTGAGCTGCCAATGGTGGCTGAGGAAACCATGGGGCCTTGGAGTCCAGGCAGATTGTTGTGGCAGTCCAGGCCACAGCACAGGCTGGCAGGGTCTGGCATGGAGCGAAGTGGCAGGGCTGGCATGGTCCAGCATGTAGGAGAGTGGAAGGGCATACTTGCCGTCCTGGAGCTGGTGAATTGAGCAGGGACAGCATGCAGCTGTGCTCTTCTCTTCCTGGTTGGAGCTTGGGCTGCTCTTAGATGGTTGCTCCCGCTCAGCATGTGGACGGGGCCGAAGCTGCAGGAACAGCGGCAGCACGGGACCCTGACGACAGGCACAGAGGGCGACCCGTCTCCATAGCACGATGTGGCAGGCCCGCAGCGGTGGTGAAGCCAGTGGATACAGACATCCTGGGGGCAGCCTGGTTCACTCGCAGGCCAGCTGATCAAGCATGTGGCTCGATCAGCTGGCAGCCCGATCAGCTGGCTGCACAGTGGCACAGCGTCTGTGTGGCCTTTCTCCGAATCCAGATCCCCCGCAAGTGAGGAAGTGAGCAGCCGGCGTCCGGAGTCCTGGAGGGCTGCAACGCAGCCACATGGAGTGCAGATGCGCTCCGGGGCCAGCCATCACGTGGAGTCAGTCAGCTGGGATCTCCCACGTGGCGAGCCGGTCCTCAGAGCGAGCACTGGGGAGCCGGAGCCTGGGGAGGAAGCGCACCGCACTTCACAGCGATGGGGAGAGGATGCTGGAAGGAGCATCTGCGGTGAGCCATGGCCAGAGGGGGACCCAGGGAGCGGTGAAAAAGGAAGTCATTGCCGGAGCCCTGTGGCCGTGGCTTCCCATCCAGGCGCCATCTTAATAGATGTTCCTCCCCTGCCCCTCTCAGCGAAGGTAGACTAAGAGGGGCGGAGGAGAGGCGGAGATACGCGCTGACAGATGTGCATGAGGCAGGGCTGCGGCCATTAGCCCTGCCTCAATCAGGAAGTGATCCCCTGCTGCACGGAGGGGATTTGGGAGGTAAGGGACCCCCGTTTAACCGTGTTTTAGCAGGGGCACACATGCCCCTGCTGAATATGAGCTCTGAAGCGAGATTTATTCTCGCTTCAGACTCTTTAAGTTTTTTTTATCACTTATTAGTTGTTAGAGCCAAAGGCTGGGAGCCAAATTGAGATGAGAAGGTGTGTCTCACCTGCAGATACTGGAAGAAAAGTTTCTTTGCAAGTGGCCAATAATCTAAGTGGCTTCTCATTTCCTTTGGGCTTCCCTCTGTCATGCTGTTGTTGTTGTATCTCTCCCCACTGTGTCTCTCACAGGTATTTGGATTTGCTGCATGCTTGTTCGGGGGCTATGGCTAAAAGTATTAGAGGCAGAAGATCAGCAAGATAGCCAGGCAACTGGTATTGCTTAACCACTTGCCGACCGCCCCCAGCCGATGGGCGGCGGCAAAGACTGGGCCTAAACGACTGCAATACGCCCATCGGCGGGGGCGGCTGCGGCTGCGGGAGTGGCTATGCGGCGATCGCGTCATTCGTGACGCGATCAGCCGCCGGGGACTCGCTCCGCCCACCGCTCGTAGTAACCCGCCGGCCGTTCGGAAGCGCCGGCGGGTTACTAGCACCCGGATCGCCGCTGAACATATGTATAATAGGCTTTGTAATGTATACAAAGCCTATTATACTGGCTGCCTCCTGCCCTGGTGGTCCCAGTGTCCGAGGGACCACCAGGGCAGGCTGCAGCCACCCTAGTCTGCACCCAAGCACACTGATTTCCCCCCCCTGCCCCCTGATCGCCCACAGCACCCCTCAGACCCCCCCCTGCCCACCCCCCAGACCACTGTTTGCACCCAGTCACCCCCCTAATCACCCATCAATCACTGCCTGTCACTATCTGTCAACGCTATTTTTTTTTATCCCCCCCCCCTGCCCACTGCCCCCTCCTGATCACCCCCCCACCCCTCAGATTCTCCCCAGACCCCCCCCAGATCCCCCCCCCCGTGTACTGTATGCATCTATCCCCCCTGATCACCTGTCAATCACCCGTCAATCACCCGTCAATCACCCGTCAATCACCCGTCAATCACCCCCTGTCACTGCTACCCATCAATCAGCCCCTAACCTGCCCCTTGCGGGCAATCTGATCACCCACCCACACCAATAGATCGCCCGCAGATCCGACATCAGATCACCTCCCAAGTGCAGTGTTTACATCTCTTCTCTCCTCTAAACACCCACTAATTACCCATCAATCACCCCCTATCACCACCTGTCACTGTTACCCATCAGATTAGACCCTAATCTACCCCTTGCGGGCACCCAATCACCCGCCCACACACTCAGATTGCCCTCAGACCCCCCCTTATCAATTCGCCAGTGCAATATTTACATCTGTTATTCCCTGTAATAACCCACTGATCACCTGTCAATCACCTATCAATCACCCCCTGTCACTGCCACCCATCAATCACCCCCTGTCACTGCCACCCATCAATCAGCCCCTAACCTGCCCCTTGCGGGCAATCTGATCACCCACCCACACCAATAGATCGCCCGCAGATCCGACATCAGATCACCTCCCAAGTGCAGTGTTTACATCTCTTCTCTCCTCTAAACACCCACTAATTACCCATCAATCACCCCCTATCACCACCTGTCACTGTTACCAATCAGATTAGACCCTAATCTGCCCCTTGCGGGCACCCAATCACCTGCCCACACCTCAGAACGTCCTCAGACCCCAGCCCTGATCACCTCGCTAGTGCATTGCTTGCATCTATTTCCCCCCTCTAATCACACCTTGAGACACCCATCAATCACCTCCTGTCACCCCCTAGAACACCTACCCATCAGATCAGGCCCTAATTTACCCCGTGTGGGCTCCTGATCACTCGGCCAAACCCTCAGATCCCCCTCAGACCCCCTTCCGATCACCTCCCCAGTGCATTGATTGCATCTATTTTCCCCTCTAACCGCCCCCTGAGACACCCATCAATCACCTCCTGTCACCCCCCTAGCACTCCTATCCATCAGATCAGGCCCAAAACATCCTGTCATCTAAGAGGCCACCCTGCTTATGACCGGTTCCACAAAATTTGCCCCCTCATAGACCACCTGTCATCAAACTGGACGAGCTGCTCCTCCTACTTGGTAGTAAACCCCAGATCGGCAAGAACACCCCGGTTCTCTGTTTCACCGAGACCTGGCTGAGTGACAGCATCCCCGAAGACTCTGTACATGTACCAGGCTACAACCTCCTAAGAGCAGACCGCGATGTAGCCCTCTCTGGGAAAACGAGAGGTGGGGGCATCTGCTTTTACATCAACACCTCCTGGTGCTCCAACATCATCACCCTCAACAAGACCTGTACCCCAGATGTGGAGTTTCTGGCTATAAACTGCAGGCCTAAATACTCCCCCAGAGAGTTCCCTTCCCTCGTCCTTGTTGGGGTCTACATCCCCCCCGACGCATGCTCCAGGACCGCACTGCAAGTCCTCAGTGACAATATCTCGCGGTGGGAAACATCCCTCCCTGAGGCTCTGATCATCATCCTGGGCGACTTTAACAAGGCGAACCTACGCTCTGAGATGCCCCGCTACAAGCAGCACATAACCTGTCCTACCAGAAACGGTAACATCCTGGACCACTGCTACACGATCCATAAGAACGCATACAAGGCCACCCAAGGAGCCCCTCTGGGAAACTCTGATCATAACACAATCCATCTGATCCCCACTTACAGGCGGCTCCTAGAGACCTCCAAGCCCACTGTCATAACCATCAAAAAATGGACAGCAGAAGCAAAACTGGAACTCCAAGCCTGTTTTGACACCACCGACTGGACGACCCTGGAGGCACCCTCCCTTGATGAATGGGCCGAGAACGTTACCTCCTACATTAGCTTCTGCGAGGAAGCATGTATCCCATCCAAGACCTTCAGGACTTACCCCAACAACAAGCCCTGGTTTAATGACAAGCTCCGCCGACTTCGGAAATGCAAGGAGGAAGCGCACAAGTCTGGCTCCCCGGAGAAATACAGAGAGGCCAGGTACGCCCTGAAAAGAGAACTGCGTTTAGCAAAGAGGGCCTATTCCGATAAGCTGGAGCTCTGCCTCCAATCAAACAATACACGGGAGGTATGGAAGGGTTTGAGAGCAGCCACGAACTTCAAACCCGCACCTCAGCCTGCGACCCCGAGCCTTCGGCTGGCGGAGGAGCTCAACGAGTTCTACTGCAGGTTCGAGCAACACCCAAACCCGCACGGGTACCAACCAGCCTCTGCTACGATGGCCCCCCCCTCAGGGGAACTCGGCACCCTGGCTCCTGTTGCTGTCCATGAACTAGAGGTACTCCGGCAGCTCCGTAAGCTAAATCCCAGGAAGTCTTCTGGCCCAGATGGAGTGTCGTCGATCTGCCTGAGAACCTGTGCTGATCAGTTAGCCCCTGTGCTCACGTCCTTATTCGAACGATCACTATCAGACGGCACAGTCCCTTCCTGTTTCAAGCGGTCCGCAATTGTACCAGTCCCCAAAAAACCTGGCAGCACTGAGCACAACAACTTCCGACCAGTGGCCCTAACTTCAAACATCATGAAGCTCCTTGAGCGGCTGGTCCTTGCCCATCTGAAGAGGTACACGGACGCTCACCTCGACCAGCTCCAATTTGCTTATAGGGCAAACAGATCCGTGGAGGACGCCATCAATGCCAGCCTGGCATACATCACGGAGCACCTAGACAATCCTGCCTCCTACGCTAGGATCCTGTTTCTGGATTTTAGCTCGGCGTTCAACACGATCTGCCCAGACATCCTGCTCACCAATCTGGTGCAGCTCGGAGTAGACCCCACCCTTCGAGCGTGGATCAAGGACTTCCTGACAAACAGAACGCAACAGGTGAAGCTCGGCAACTGCTACTCCAGCGTCAGAACCACCAATACTGGGGCTCCACAAGGCTGTGTACTGTCACCACTTTTGTTCTCCCTCTATACCAATAATTGCATATCATCCGCCGACTCTGTAAAAGTCATCAAATTTGCAGACGACACCACTATCATTGGCCTAATCAGCAGCAACGGAGAGCATGAATACCGCAGCGAAGTCGAGCGAATCTGTAGCTGGTGCAGGGACAATAACCTAGTACTCAACGCTGCAAAGACTGTTGAACTAGTCGTAGACTTCAGGAGGAACCCTACCCCCCTCCCACCTGTCTTCATTGGGGGTACCGAAGTCTCTAGGGTTACATCCGTGCGGTTCCTCGGCACGACCCTCACTAACAACCTGAAGTGGGGGCTGAACACCTCCAAAATTCAGAAGAAATCGCAGCAGAGGTTGTTCTTCCTGCGCCAACTGAAGAGATTCGGCATGCCCGGAGAACTGCTGACCAGCTTCTATACTGCAACTATAGAATCCATCCTCTGCTCCTCAGTCATTGTCTGGTATGCGGGGGCAACGGCCAGCGAAAAACATAAACTGCAGAGAGTCATATCTGACGCAGAGAGAATCATCGGGGCTCCTCTCCCACCACTTGATCTCCTCCACTCCGCTAGGATGATAAAGAGGGCCACTGTGATCTCCCGTGACCCCTCCCACCCAGGCAGTTGCTACTTCAAGCTCCTCCCATTGGGCCGCCGCTACAGGTCTATACCATGCAAAACCACCAGACGTAAGAACACCTTCTTCCCCCAAGCGGTCCGGATGCTGAACTCCAACCTCCCCCCGTCAGGCCCGCCTACGGGCATGCCCTAGCGGGGTCTCTCAGTTCTCGCCGCTGCCTGCCCTCGTTCACACTGCCTAAGGTCTGTACGGGGGCCACCACCACCACCATCATCTTCATCAGCAGTACTATTAGTATTATCATCATTATTATTAGTGCATGGGACTGCTACCGCCCGGCAGGAAGGAACACTAATCTGTCATATATACCATTGCTGCAGTTCTAATTTGTCCATGCTGTGTGTCTTGTCTTTCTATTGTATGTCTATGCCATGTGTACCACAAATAATTCCGACTATAGCTCATGCTGTATTTGGCGAAATAAATTTTTCTGATTCTGATTCTGATTCTGAATTTGCAGATGCTTATACCCCTGAACAGTCATTTTGAGAAATTTGGTTTCCAGACTACTCACAGTTTTGGGCCCGTAAAATGCCAGGGCAGTATAGGAACCCCACAAGTGACCCCATTTTAGAAAGAAGACACCCCAGGGTATTCTGTTAGGTGTATGATGAGTTCATAGAAGATTTTATTTTTTGTCAAAAGTTAGCGGAAATTGGATTTTTATTGTTTTTTTCACAAAGTGTCATTTTTCACTAACTTGTGACAAAAAATAAAATCTTCTATGAACTCACCATACCCCTAACGGAATACCTTGGGGTGTCTTCTTTCTAAAATGGGGTCACTTGTGGGGTAACAAAAAAAAAATCTTCTATGAACACACCATCCTCCTAACGGAATACCTTGGGGTGTCTTCTTTCTAAAATGGGGTAATTTGTGGGGTTCCTATACTGTCCTGGCATTTTAGGGGCCCTAAACCGTGAGGAGTAGTCTTGAAACGAAATTTCTCAAAATGACCTGTGAAATCCTAAAGGTACTCATTGAACTTTGGGCCCCTTAGCGCAGTTAGGGTGCAAAAAAGTGCCACACATGTGGTATCACCGTACTCAGGAGAAGTAGTATAATGTGTTTTGGGGTGTATTTTTCCACATACCCATGCTGAGTGGGAGAAATATCTCTATAAATAGACAATTGTGTGTAAAAAAAATAAAACAATTGTCATTTACGGAGATATTTCTCCCACCCAGCATGGGTATGTGTAAAAATACACCCCAAAACACATTATACTACTTCTCCTGAGTACGGCAATACCACATGTTTGGCACTTTTTTGCAGCCTAACTGCGCTAAGGGGCCAAAAGTCCAATGAGCATCTTTAGGCTTTACAGGGGTGCTTACAATTAGGCACCCCCCAAAATGCCAGGACAGTGAACACACCCCACAAATGACCCCATTTTGGAAAGTAGACACTTCAAGGTATTCATAGAGGAGCATAGTGAGTCCGTGGCAGATTTCATTTTTTTTTGTCGCAAGTTAAAAGAAATGGAAACTTTTTTTTTTCTTTTTTTTTGTCAGAAAGTGTCATTTTCCGCTAACTTGTGACAAAAAATAAAATCTTCTATGAACTCACCATGCCTCTCACTGAATACTTTGGGATGTCTTCTTTCCAAAATGGGGTCATTTGGGGGGTATTTGTACTATCCTGGAATGTTAGCCCCTCATGAAACCTGACAGGTGCGCAGAAAAGTCAGAGATTCTTGAAAATGGGAAAATTCACTTTTGGCACCATAGTTTGTAAACGCTATAACTTTTACCCAATCCAATAAATATACACTGAATGGTTTTTTTTTTATCAAAGACATGTAGCAGAATAACTTTCGCGCTCAAATGTATAGGAAATTTTACTTTATTTGAAAAATGTCAGCACAGCAAGTTAAAAAAGTCATTTTTTTGCCAAAATTCATGTCTTTTTTGATGAATATAATAAAAACTAAAACTCGCAGCAGCAATCAAATAGCAGCAAAAGAAAGCTGTATTAGTGACAAGAAAAGGAGGTAAAATTCCTTTAGGTGGTAGGTTGTATGACCGAGCAATAAACCTGAGAGCTGCAGTGGTCTGAATGGAGAAAAAGGCTCTGGGGGCGAAAAGACTGTGGTCCTCAAGTGGTTAAAAGGAAATAAATATGGCAGCCTCCATATCACTCTCACCTCGGGTTCACTCTAAGGCCATTCTGAAGGCAGAAGTAGTCCAACTCAGTACTAATAAAGTGGCTAGCAAAATAAGATACAGTAGAATATTGTCATAGTAAACCTCTGGATATAGTAAACTCAGTCCTCAGGTCCCAGAAAATGCATCTGTACAAATAAACAATGTATGACCAATTCTGATATAACACACTACTTTTCCTGGTCCCTTAGAGTTTACTGTAAATGTATTCTACTTTATATAAATTTTTCTGTCATTTTGTTTCTTTTTTTTTTTTAAAGATATTTTATTGGATTTTGCTTTTTGTTAACAAACTTATTTGAACTTTTGTAACAATCAACCTTGATAACACATATAATGAATTGCGGTAACATATGTATGTTGAGAGTACCTATCTCTGGCCATTTATTGAGACCTATAAAGAGCATTACCTTTGAACGTTCCCTCCCCTCTACTATCCTCCCCCCAAAGTAAAACTGTTCCCTAGCCCCCCCCCCCCCCTTCCCCCTTTCCCACCCTTATCCTGTTTTCCACTGTTCCTTTTAGTTCATCCTATTAATTTTAACGGTCCCAGTTCCCCTAATAAATCTAGCGTGGCATACCATGTCGAGTATCTAAATGGTCTGACAATAGTTTGAATGTCTTCCCGAGAGAAATATAGTTCTATAAATTTTTTCCATTTCCTGAAAAACGACTTTGCCTTTTTTTCCGTATTTGCCCAAGCATCCAGTTTGTCTATAGTGAATAAGTGTAGGAGTTCTTGTTTCACATCCCAGACCGTGGGATGGGAAGGGTAGATCCATTTATTATATACTAGCTGGTCGCCCGGCGTTGCCCAGGTATGTAGTGTTGTAGTGTAGTGTTAGCTCTACCCACTTTTTCTAATCCTAACACACAATTACTCAAGGATGACCTAGTGTGTGAGCTTTGTGGTCTTTGGCATCAATAATTGGCATTGAAATGAAATAAATCTAATTGGCTGTGGCTCCACTCCTTTGAAAATCAATAGGTGAATTTTGATTAGCTTTTGTAGGCTCCACCCACTCTTCTGATATTTAATCCCAGTCACCCAGTGACCAACTGTGCAAAATTTAAGAAATCTGCCACTGACAGAGTAAGAAAAACAAAAGTTTGCTTTCTTAAAACAGAAAGAATTTGCGATAATTCAGGTTGGAGTGAGCTTAAAATGTCGTCCAGTACATCACTGTTGAATATATTCAAATTAACCATTGTTACCCTTAAAAGCTAAACACATCTCTAGAACTGCTGGAATGCAATGATGTGTCATCTTGTTAATTTGTACAAAGCCATAATAATCCAACATGCATACAGCCTGTTTTGGATTGTTTGCTCCTCATCAGTGCATAGCATGGATTAATTTGGCACTATGCAGTAGGGCTTGTAACACTGAGAGGTACAGACTAACCAGCAAGCTCATGGTGACCCAGAACTCATTGGAGTGTGTAAGGGACTACAAAGGTCCTAAAAGCCCCCTTACTACGATGTTAAGAAAAACAAAAGTTTGCTTTCTTAAAACAGAAAGAATTTGCGATAATTCAGGTTGGAGTGAGCTTGAGATGTCTCCCAGGGCATCACTGCTGAATATATGCAAATTAACCATTGTGCCCTTAGAAGCTAAACACACCTCCAGTGTTATACAGTGTAAGAATGGCTGCAGTTTACCAGTGAAATTTGTATTTGTCTCTGCCCCCTTTTTAGTTATGGGAATAAAAAGTATCCTATACTTTATTCCAGGTAATGTACTATGTGTGTGCCAAATTTCAGTTTACATTCTAGCAGTGAAATTTGTATTTTTCTCCACCCACTGATGTCCTAATGTTTCCCGGGTATGTATTTGGCTGCTGTTGGCTGTGGCCACTTTTTCTAAACCTAACACACAATTGTCAATACTCAATGACCAAGTTTGTGAGATTTGTGGTCTTTGGCATGAATAATTTTCATTGTAATGAAACACATCTGATTTGCTGTTTGTGGCCCCACCCCTTTTATAAATATTTAACCCCAGTCACCCAATGATCAACTGTACCAGGTTTGGGGCTTGTGCCATTAACAGTGCAAAAATGGCAGCAATTAAATATTTGCCTTCAAAATCAATAGGTGAATTGTTATTGTTTTTTGTAGGCTCCACCCACTTTTCTGAATATTAATCCCAGTCACCCAGTGACCAACTGTGCAAAGTTTTAGAACCCTACTATTTATAGTGTAAGAATGGCTGCAGTTTACATTTTCCCAGTGAAATTTGTGTTTGTCTCCGCCCACTGATGACTTGGCATTGCCCAGGTATGTATTTGGCTGGTGTTGGCTCCGCCCACTTTCCCTAACCCTAACACAAAATTACTTAATGACCAAGTTTGTGAGCTTTGCGGTCTTTGGCATCAATAATTTGCATTGAAATAAAATAAATCTGATTGGCTGTGGCCCCACCCCTTTTCTGAATTTAAACCTCAATCACCCAATGGCCAACTGTACCAGGTACAGGTGATAAACAGTGCAAGAGGCTTGTGCCATTAACACTGCAAGAATGGCATCAATTAAATATTCACCTTAAAGATTAATAGGTGAATTTTGATTGGCTTTTGTAGGCTCCACCCACTTTTCTGAATATTAATCTCAATCACTGTGACCAACTGTGCAAAGTTTGAGAACCCTACCATTAATAGTGTAAGAATTGCTGCAGTTTACATTTTCTCAGTGAAATTTGTATTTGTCTCCACCTACTGATAACCCGGCATTACCCGATTATGTATTTGGCTGGTGTTGGCTGCGCCCACTTTTCCTAGCCCTAACACACAATTACTCAATTACTCAATGACCAGGTTTGTGAGCTTTGCGGTCTTTTGCATCAATTACCTGCATTAAAATGAAACAAATCAGATTGGCTGTTTGGGGCTCCACCCCCTTATATAAATTTAAACCCCAGTCACGCAATGATCAACTGTACCAGGTTTGAGTCTTGTGCCATTAACAGTGCAAGAATGGCAGCAATGAAATATTCCCCTGAAAAATCAATAAGTAATTTTTGATTGTTTTTGTAGGCTCCACCCACTTTTCTGAATATTAATCCCAGTCACCCAGTAACCAACTGTGCAAAGTTTGAGAACCCTACCATTAACAGTGTAAGAATGGCTGCTGTTTACATTTTCCCAGTAAAATTTGTATTTTCCTCTGCCCACTTATGACCCTGCGTTGCCCGCTTATGTATTTGGCTGGTGTTGGCTGTGCCCACTTTCCTTACTAAGATGTTAAGAAAAACAAACGTTTGCTTTCTTACAACAGAAAGAATTTGCGATAATTCAGGTTGGAGTGAGCTTGAGATGTCTCCCAGTGCATCATTCCTGAATATAAGCAAATTAACCATTCTACCCTTAGAAGCTAAACACACCTCCAGAGTAACAGTGTAAGAATGTCTGCAGTTTACATTTTCCAGTGAAATTTGTATTTGTCTCTTTTTGGTTATGGAAATAAAAAGTATCCTATACTTTATTCCAGGTAATGTACTATGTTTGTGCCAAATTTCATTCAAATCCGTTCAGCCGTTTTTGCGTGATCGAGTAACAAACATCCAAACATCCAAACATCCAAACATCCGAACTTTCCCATTTATTATATTAGTAGGATTGTTTTCTTTGCTGCTGCGAGTATTATATGTCCCAGTACCGGTAATCTGTTTTGTGTGTTCTCTGCGTTGTCTTCCTGTTGTCTCTTTGAATCTTCGAAGTGGAACAGACATAATTGAGGTGTAATTGATATATCCACTTTGCAGATTTGTTTTATAAAAGCATTTATTTCTTTCCAAAAGGTCTTGATTACATTACATTCCCAGATACAGTGGAACAAGTTCGCTTGTGGATACTGACATTTCGGGCAGTTGAGGGAATAGTTAGCTGGCGGTGATGTATACTTGATATTAAAGGCGTATTTTGCCCTGTGTATGAGCTTGTAGTGGGACTCCCTCCAGGTCTCATCTTTGAAGAGTTGACGAAACAAGAGATTTCCCTCGATTATCTTCATCATGATCTCTTGGTCATTAATGTCTTTTAGCCATGCTTTTAGATTTTTAATGGCGTGACTTTCCAGCTGTACTTTGATGAAATTTTGTTGTATGTTGGCCAGAGAGAGCTTGATATGTCCCGGTGAAAGAAAGGCATCAAAGTCATTAAAGTTCTGTTCTTTGGATAATTCCCTCAGTAAACTGGAGATATATGACTTGATCTGCGCCTAATACAGAAAATGATGTTTGGGAAGGTTAAATTCTGTTCTAAGTTCCCTAAATGTTTTCCATTTTCCTTCGCTTAAATGGAAGAGATGCCCTAGTGTTGTTATTCCCTTGTCCTCCCATGTTGCAAAACCTTGGTGTGACAAACTTGCATGGAAGCCTCGGTGTCCCCATAGGGGCATGTATTTAGAGACTTGGGAGTGTAAATTAAATCGTTTCCTGATTTCCTTCCAGGTTGCCCATGTGTCTCTAATGATCCCACTGCGTTTGGCTTTAATTGGCAGCTTTGGGTAGCTTGTGTGTAGGAGTGCCGCCAGCGACCATGGTTCTACGAATGATCTCTCTAATTCTATATTTGAGAAGGTCTCGGTGCCGCAGATCCAATCCCTTACATGTCTAAAGAGACAAGCTAAATTATAATTCCGGATGTGTGGCACCCCAAGTCCCGCCCACATTTTGGGTAATTGTAGTTTATATAAGGCTATTCTATGTTTCTTTCCTGCCCATAAAAAGCGTGCAATTGCTCTGTCTAGTTCCCTTATGTCGAGATGTTTCAATAACAACGGAATGGTTTGAAGTGGAAATAAAAGTCTACCAAAAGTTATTGATTTCACTAAGGCAACCCTTCCCATCAAATTAATGGGCAATTTCTCCCAGTGTTGGAGTTGTTGTTTAAGCTTAGTTATCAAGGGGGGGGGGGGGGGGGGGGGTAGTTGAGTGTGTATATTGAGTTTGGATCCCTAGATATCTGGATGCCCAAATATCTTACGGTGGAGCAAAGTTTGATATTCAACTTCTTGAATTGTGATATGGTGTCCGTTCCGGCTGACAGTAAGAGAAGCTCGCTTTTAGATTCGTTTACTTTGAATCCACTGAACTGTCCTATTTCTTGGATCAACTTAAAGACTAGCGGGATTTGAGACAATGGCCTAGACATAAAGAGCAGAATATCGTCCGCGAATAATATTTGTGTCAGGGTGGTCGCCCCTATTTCAATCCCTTGGATTTTGCGCTCTAACAGTCGTGCCATGGGTTCCAAAGCCAAGTTAAACAGGAGGGGTGAAAGTGGACACCCCTGCCGTGTTCCCTTTTGTAGTTCTATAAATGGAGATAAAAAGCCAGGTGTGTAAACCTGTGCAGTTGGAGAAGTGTGGAGGGCTTTAACTAGTGACATGAAGGCTCCTGAAAATTTCATGAACTCTAGCACTTTTTGTAACCAGTGCCAGCTGACATTATCAAAGGCTTTCTCCGCGTCTAATAATAAAATTGCATGTTCTCGACTTGTTTTGGGATAAAGTTTAGCATAATCTAGGACCGTTAATACTTTTCTTATATTGGAGATTGCTGATCTGCCCCTTACAAAGCCAGCCTGGTGTGGTTTTACTAAAGCGGGTAGTAGCGTAGCCAATCTATCCGCCATAATTTTTGTTAGTATCTTCAAGTCCTGGTTTATTAATGAGATCGGTCTATATGACTCGGGCATCGATGGGTTCTTCCCTTGTTTGGGTAAGACTTTGATATACGCATTATTTGCCGTATGGGGCAGTGTCCGCGTCTTTAATATTGTGTTGAACATTTTTTGTAAGTGAGGAACTACTTCTGTCTGTAATATCTTATAATATTCAGTGCTTAGGCCATCTGGACCTGGAGCTTTTCCATTGGACATATTTTTGATAGTAAATAATATTTCTTCTTGTGTTATATCTGAATTTAAAATTTCTAGGCCTGTGTCATTTAGTCTACGGATATTTGCCTCCTGAAGGATAGATGCTATTTTTGCCTCGTCAATTACAGGCTTTGGGTCTGTGTAAAGGTTAGCGTAAAATTGTTGGAAGATCGCATTGATGCCCTTTGGGTCATGTGTTAATGCACCTTTTTTGTTTTGTAGTGTTGCTATTACCGTTGTGCCTCTAGCGCCCCTTGCCAGTGTGCTTAGGAGTTTTCCCATCTTGTTCCCATATTTGTAATAATATAGTGTGGTGTAGGTGGAGCTTATCTTTTCCCTATGTCTAAGCCATTTATCTACTTCTGCCTTGCTCTGTATCCACTTTTTCCTATTCTCCTCTGTGGGATTGCGTTGGTGAAGTCGACCCGCTTGTCTAACTTTGTCTACTGCTTTTATGTATTCCTGATGAGCTTGCCTTTTTTTATGTGCCATATGTGCTATTATTTTTCCCCTGATCACAGCTTTCGCTGTCTCCCAAAATAAAAAGTGAGAGGCTTCATGTTCTTTGTTATCTAGAGAATACTCCATCCACCATTGTTTCAGCAATCCCCGAAATTCCTCGTCTTCATACATTTGCGTAGTGAAACGCCAAATAATGTCTGTTCCCCTAGGTATTACATCTGCTATTTCCAACATTATAGGCGAGTGGTCAGATATAATGAGATCATGAATTTGGGATTGTTGAACTCTGACCATAAGGGGATCAGAAATCAACAAATAGTCTATTCGCGACCATATATCGTGTGGGGGGGGGGGGGGAGTAGAATGAGAACTGCCGTTCATATGGATGGAGCATTCTCCAGGTGTCGATAAGATTTACATTTTCTTTAAAGGACTGGAACTGTGAAGCTTTCTTTGCATATAGTCTATTAATTGGGCCTTTGGAGGTCCTATCTTCTCCCAAATCTAAGACAGTGTTGAAGTCTCCCCCTATCACTCTCTGGGCCATAGTTTGAGTGGTAACTTTTGTGGACAAGGCCTGTAGGTAGGACAAATTGTCTTCATTTGGTGCATATACATTAAATATATCGATACAATCTGACCCCTGCTTTAACCTGACTCTTACCAGACGCCCACTCAGGTCACTTTCGTGATCTATGACTCGATGTAAAATACGTTTGTGAATTAACGTGATTGTTCCAGCTTTCCTATTGGTAGCCGGGGAACAGTAGACCTCCCCCACCCACCGTTTTTTAAGAAATTTAGAGTGGAGTTCCGACAAGTGCGTCTCCTGTAATAATGCCACATCTGCGCGTAATTTCCGCAAATGCCGCAATACTTGAGAGCGTTTCTCGGGAGTCCTGAGACCCTTAACATTCCATGAAATTATTGTAATACTCATTGGACATGGGTGTCTGGGTAAAAGAGTCGGTTTAGCCACCTCTTGGTGTAATCATTCAATACCTTGGTGTTTAAGGAACAGCGGAAAATTCCCCTTTTAACATAACCCCTTCCCCCTACCGAGCTTAGTTTCCCATCTATATACCTTACTATTGGTATCATAAATTTAACTGTGCTTAGTGGAAACATAACCAACATAAAAAATGTATAACCTAATCTGCATTGTGACTTCACTTCTTCCCTGTGGGTTGACGGCATATCTTCTCATAAGCCATCTCCTCTGACCGCCCGAACTCTTCTTATACATTAACAGTATAAATTATCTAATAGACATTTTAACATTATAATAATAATAATAAAATAGCTCCTTTTAGCATTACATATTTACCAGTCTGCTGTGCAGTACCCCCGTTTGTTTGTTAATATATGACGCAAGTCGGGTTATTGCGGATTTTCAATCCGCGCTGTCTTCCGCTCTCTCTGGCATGTCCTGTGTGTTTTGAAAGTCGCCGGGTTGTAGTTTGTCCAGGAACTTTTCTGCTTCGTCTGGTCGCTTGAACAGGTGTTGTTTCCCTTTCTGGTCTGTTATTCTCAAGGTTGCCGGATACATGAGCGCGAATTTCAGTTTGCAATCCACGCATTTTGAACATGCCTTCGTGAACTTTTGGCGTTGTTTGGACACTTCTAGGGAATAGTCATTAAATAGTCGCAGCACCGCACCTTGATATTTCAGAGGTTGTTGTAGTTGGCGGTACGTTCTGATGATAAGCTCCTTTTCTGAGTAGTCCAAGTATTTCACCATTACTACACGTGGCGGTAGATTTTTCTTGGGGTCCCGAGGCGGTCCTACCCTGTGAGCTCTCTCTACTTTATAAGATTGCATGAGGCCCAAAAGTTGTGGAAGATCTGTGGATGTAAAGCTCATCAGTGCGGGGGCTGCGTGTTCTTCCGGTAGGCCTATTATACGGATGTTGCTCCGGCGGGAACGGTTTTCTAAATCTTGCATTTTGTCATACATTTCTAGATTCTCCTGTTCTAATCTTCGTATTTTGACGGTATGCACTGCTTTTTCATCCTCCAGGCTAGAGATTCTTTGTTCCGCCATCTTAATGTGGGTAGCATGTACTTGAATGTCTTTCTGAATCTTTTTTAGTGACTGCGTCATGGCCTGGTGAATCATGTGCTGTAGTTCTGGTGTCAGTTTCTGAACTACTGCTGTTGCTAAACTCTCCAGGTGCTTTCCGTCCATGCCCCCGTCTGCTTCGCTTTGTGTCTCCTCACCTTCACTCTCCCATTCGTGTGCCGCCTGGCCTTCTTGCTCCCATTGCGGGGAAGTGCCTGATTTCTCTGTGCCCTCGCCTCCTCCGGCGGCCATCTTGGTTTTCCGGGCCGTTCCTTGCCTCTTCTGCGAGCGGGTCAGGTATTTATCCATTTTGTTAATTTTCCCCTCCGATGTGTGTCTTGCTGTCTCCTACTCAAGCGGAGCTTTTTGTTTCTTTTGGTTCACATATTAGCATACCATTTAGTATTTACGACCCCCCAAAATGCCAAATGCTGCAAAAATAACCCCAAAATATTGAATGTAATTATTTTGACCGTCAAATAATAAATGCAGCAAACTTATCTTCCAAAACATGAAATGCAGGCAACTGTTACTACTGACAACTGACATATGAAAGCAGACCTTATCACCAAAACATATGAAATATGACAAAAGTTACCTCAGGCAAATGTTAACTCTGAGAAATGTGTTGAGGCAAATGATACCTTCCACATAGCAAACACATCACACACACAGTGCAGACACATCGCCTACACATAGTGCAGACACATCACGCACACAGTGCAAATATGACACACACACACACACACACACACTGTGCAGACACAACACACACAGTGCAGACATGACAAAAACACATTGTGCACACTGTGACACAACACGCAAACTGCAGACACACAGACACAACACACACACGCACGCACGCACGCACGCACGCACACACACACACACACACACACACACACACACACACTGCAGACACAACACACACACACACACACACGCACGCACGCACGCACGCACACACACACACACACACTGCAGACACAACACACACACGCACGCACGCACGCACGCACACGCACGCACACACACGCACACACACGCACACACACACACACACACACACACACACACACTGCAGACACAACACACACACATCAGACAGACACACACACACAACACTCACTGCAGTGTGGGTCCTCTGAAACTGGTGGGTGGCAGAGAGAGAGAGAGCAAAGACCCAGGCTGAGGACGCCCTGCGGTGGACAGTGGGCGGACAAATTACATCTGACCGAATCCACAGGTGCAGGGGGAGCTACTATCCATGCTCTCTCCAACCCCCTGCCTTTTGAATACAATTACACTCCCCCCACCATGTGCTTGTGATTGGGCAGGGGACGGTGTTGCTGACAGGTCAGCCTCAGCCCATAGCAGCAGGCAGAGCTAGGCTTGGGATTACGAGTGGCGCCCACAAGATGGCAGCCGCCACATTGAGCATCTGGTGGCCATGCTTGGGAAACATTTGAGGCATTCCTGCTGAGCACCCCAGAGAGGACAAATGGGGCACCCGAAAAGCATATCCGTGGCATGAGCCACGGATATATAACACTAACAACATGGCTGATGCCAGTTGGAAGTCAGTTATGCAATGACTATTTTCTTCATCCGAAAGACCCCTATTGGGGCCCTCTGCCTGTTCTCTGTATGGACTGCTATGTCACTGTTGGAACAAAGCTGTTTAAATTGCTAATTTTTTGACCAGGGGATGCAAAACATAACACAAAAGATTTGAGAAAAAAGTCCCCCCAAAGATGATTGAAGTATTTAGTATTTTTAATATTATGTTACTTCATGTTGCTGTTCTCATACTTTACAGACAGCTTGACTACTTTTTATTGAATATCTATATTAGTGCAACACTTTGGCATAGCAAGACAGTCTAATGCGTAACACAAGGATGTCAACATATATTTAAAAATACAGAATATAATTACATTTCTAAATCCTGTTACCTGAACAAAAAGCAGGTGTCTGCGTCCACCTCTGTCCAGGGCCGGCCTTAGGTTTCACAGCGCCCTGGGCGAAACCTGATTTTTGTGCCCCCCCTTCACGCATGCGCACACACACACGCACTCACACACACAGGCCCATATGCAATTCACCTTTTCTCCTGAGATATCTCCTAGGACAGTGGTTAGCAACCTTTTTGACGTTGTGACACATCATGCCAAATGCTCAGATCTCTGTGACACTTCACATATGTATAACAGGAAAAATACTATTAACCACCAATGGATGGAAAGTGTGAATTATCCTGAATATACTGAGCAATGAAGGCTAGAACCTTTCAGGAATATTAATAAAAACAATCAGTGGGACATTTAGCCCCGCCCTCATTTACAATGATAGCACAGCACCAACAATTTGCACCACACGTTATAGCCGCAGTGCACCCCCTTCCACCCCCCCCCCAAAAAAAAATGCCCCCCGATCTCATGTGTAGGTGCCCTCAATATAGGTTGCCAAGCATAGGTGCCCCCAGTATAGTCAGTTGAAGGTCTCCATCACCCCCATAGGTAGCCAGGCGTAGGTGCCTCCAGTATAGGTAGCCATATGTTGGTGCCCTCAGTAAAGGTAGCCAGCTATAGGATCCCCCAGTATAGGAAATCAGGTGTAGGTGCCCTCAGTATAGGAAATCAGGTGTAGGTGCCCTCAGTATAGGTAACCAGCTATTAGGCGCCCCCTTGGAAGCTGGCGCCCTGTGCGACCGCTCTGGTCGCTCAGGTCAAAGGCCGGCTATGCCTCTGTCCATAGGTGCTGCTCAGAGCCATAGTGCGCATGTGCAGGGCATGTGCAGGGCATGTGCGCGGGGCGGGGCACAACAGTGCACATGTGTGAGGCACTTGCATACATGAGGCTGTGGATGCATGTGCAGTGCGGCCGGGGGCTGTAACCACAACAGGGCCTTTGGACCAAAAGGGTCCACTAAAGATCCTCACTTAACTGCAGTATTACTTCTTTAAATTAATGGTGCTATGCTGGGCATTACCTTCTTTATATGCTTTGAATTGTGGTAATCCATAGCAATCTGTTCTCCTCCTCTGCTTATAGCTCTCATACTGTGTGGGTGCCCTTGGGCCAATGGCGTACCTAAGGTATTTGACACCCGGTGCTGATTATCCACAGACAACCCCCCCTCGTGACCTCCTCTGAGGACAGTCAGTGACATGACTACATATCCTGTAAAGTGCTGCAGAAGATGTCAGTGCTATATAAATACATAATTATTATAATAATAATAATAACAATATGGTAGGACATTAGACTATGACTATGGTAGGATTAGAGTGTGAACTCCTCTGAGGACAGTCAGTGACATGACTATGTACTATGTAAAGTGATGCAGAAGATATCAGCACTAAGGATTAGATTAGATTGTGCGTTCCTCTGAGGCAAAGTCTGTGTGGCCATGGCAACCCCCCAGTATAGGTGGCCAGATGTCCCATAAGTAAGGTGTCCCCAGTAAAGGTAGTAAGGTGCAGCCAGTATAGGTGGTAAGGTGTCCCCAGTATAGTTGGTAAGGATTCTCCAGTATAAGTAGTAAGGTGTCCCCAGTATAGATCATAAGGTGTCCCCAGTATAGGTGGGAAGGAGTTGTCTCCCCCCCAGTATAGGTGGTAAGTGTCGACAGCATGGGTAGTAAGGTGATCCCCAGTATAGGTGGTAAGGTGTCCCCAGTATAGGTAGTAAGGTGCCCCCACTACAGATAGGTAGGGTGTCCCCAGGCAGTATATGGGTGGGTAGGTAGCAGTGTGTGGTTTTAGGTAGGTAGGTAGCAGTGTGTGGGTTTAGGTAGGTAGATAGTGTATGAGCGGTTAGGTAGGTAGATAGCAGTGTGTGGGTGGTTAGGTAGGCAGCAGTGTGTGGGTGGCTAGGTAGGTAGCAGTGTATGGGTGGCTAGGTAGGTAGCAGTGTATGGGTGGCTAGGTAGGTAGGTAGCAGTGGGTGGGTGGTTAGGTAGGTAGTAGTGGGTGGTTAGGTAGGTATGGTTTAGCTAAGTAGTAGTGAGTGGGTGGTTAGGTAGGCTTTAGGTAGGTATGTAGAAGAGTAGCAGTGGGGGTTTTGCTAGGTAGCGGTAGGTAGGTAGGATGTCTCTCTCTCTCCTCCCCCTCCCTCCCGTCAGACCTGCAGATCAGCGCGGCGAGCAGGGACAGACCTCCGATCAGCGTGGGACCCGGCTGACAGAGCGGCGCACAGCAGCCGCGCAAGTCACTTCATATGCAGGAGATGACGAGTGACGTCACCTCCGCATATGAAGTAGTCGGGGATACTTTGCGCCGCTCTGTCAGCCGGGTCCCACGCTGATTGGAGGTCTGTCCCTGCTCGCCGCGCTGATCTGAAGGTCTGACGGGAGGGAGGGAAACACAGGGGGGCAGCCCATCTCAAGGCCCATGCAGGGGGTGAGACCCCAGGCCACACTGCAAGTAAAGCACAGGGGCGGCTGCACTGGGCTCCGGGTGTCACCCCCAACCTTGAAGACACCCGGGGCGGGCCGCTCCTGCCGCTCGACGCTAGGGACGCCACTGCCTTGGGCATACCTATTACTCAGTTGCTGGGAGATTTGGGCGCGGGGTAAAACCTGGCGGCGTTAATTACTATTCCCCCTCCAGGCCGCCAAGATAGTGGGGGAAAGATGTAATTCAGCTGCCAGTTATTGCTGGAACCGTAATTCCTATTACGGCCTATGGTGGCACCTGCCAAATCTCTGGCACTGTTTTTACAGGGTTTGGTCCTTGGCAGGTTTTGTTGTACCATATGAAGAATGCTTTGGGGGCTCAATTTAAAACTTGCACCGGGGCCCAAAGCTCCTTATCTCTGCCTCTGCTCTGTGTAAATGATATAAAAACATAAAAAATACTCTAGGAGGGATAATTTGTGACTTCCATCTAGCTGCTTCTATTTTAACATAAATGTGAAAAAATTGAATAATATATATATATTCCCCATACACATTTTTGATTTTTGAAAACCTACATAAATACATTTCTGAAAACTATTTAACAATTGCTTTTTAAAGCGGAATATAACCCTGCATTTCAACTTTGCTCTAAAACATTATTTACAGCATATTATATGCAAAAAGCATTTTTTTTTACTAGACCAGCATTGGAAGGGTTAAACACAGAGGTTTTAAGTTCCGTGCAGACATTCAGATAGTTACATTCTATTTAGTTAGTGTGTAACTGTTTATCAATAGATACATCTCTTTGGCTGTCCTCCAAGCTCCTTCTCAGCGAGAGAGATGAGTCACAATAAACACATATTTGTAAACAAAAAGTATCTAACTCAAGTTCGGATTCGTCTGCAGAAATCTCTAGGGACTTTAAAGCCCTGTGTAACCCTTCCAATGCTGGTCTAGTAAAAAAAAAAAAATGCTGGTTGCATATAATATACTGTAAATAATGTTTTAGAGCAAAGTTGAAATGCAGGGTTATATTCCGCTTTAAATAAAGGAGGTCCACTGCCGGAGCTGTGGTCATGGAATATGTGTCACAGTTTGCATGAAAACAGTAACCAGAGAGCTGAAACCTGGCACCAAAGTTTTAGACTGGAGGCACACTCCTAAGGCCTTCTTTTCCTCTGCTTTGAGGCCCGTATAAAATCTGACATCCTTTGACCGTCCCATAAAATGTCCTTGCCAGCAGCATATAAAAAATTCCTTCCTGTTTGTCAGTTTCTTTATTTTCTTTTTGCCTTGTATAGTGCTGTGCAGACCTGTGGAAATCTTGACATACATTTTTCCCCCTTTTTTAGGCTGCAAAAGCTCTACACAGTCCCAAAAACTAATCTGAATCCTCCCATTGACTTTAATGGCGTTCAATTTTTAGTAATTCGACCGGCGTACGTTAAAAAGGGGCGCTGGGAAAAAAGGGCGCGGGGTTTTAAACGATAAGCAGGGATAACGTTTAAAAATGAATTGTACTGTATTTCGTTTAAAATTAATCCTACTAATATAATAAATGGGAAAGTTCGGATGTTTGGATGTTTGGATGTTTGGATATTTGGATGTTTGGATGTTTGTTATTCGATCACGCAAAAACGGCTGAACGGATTTGAATGAAATTTGGCACACACATAGTACATTACCTGGAATAAAGTATAGGATAATTTTTATTCTCATAACCAAAAAGAGACAAATACAAATTTCAGTGGAAAATGTAAACTGCAGCCACTCTTACACTGTTACACTGGAGGTGTGTTTAGCCTCTAAGGGTAGAATGGCTAATTTGCATATATTCAGCAGTAATGCACTGGGAGACATCTCAAGCTCACTCCAACCTGAATTATCACAAATTCTTTCTGTTTTAAGAAAGCAAACTTTTGTTTTTCTGAACATCTTAGTAAGGGGGCTTTTAAGACCATTGTAGTCCCTTACACACTCCAATGAGTTCTGGGTCACCATGAGCTGGCTGGTTAGTCTGTACCTCTTGGTGTTACAAGCCCTACTGCATAGAGCCAAATTAATCCATGCCATGCACTGATGAGGATCAAGCTATCCAAAACAGTCTGTATGCATGTTGGATTATTATGGCTCTGTACAAATGAACAAGCGGACACATCATTGCATTCTAGCAGTTCTGGAGGTGTGTTTAGCTTTTAAGGGTAGCAATGGTTAATTTGCATATATTCAACAGTGATGCACTGGGAGACATTTTAAGCTCACTCCAACCTGAATTATTGCAAATTCTTTCTGTTTTAAGAAAGCAAACTTTTGTTTTTCTTACACTGTTAATGGTAGGGTTCTCAAATTTTGCACAGTTGGTTGATTTTCAAGGGGAATATTTCTGCCATTCTTGCACTGTTAATGGCACAAGCCTCAAACCTGCCATTCTTGCACTGTTAAGGGCACAAGCCTCAAACCTGGTATAGTTGATCATTGGGTGACTGGGGTTCAATTTCAGAAAGGGGGTGGAGCCACAAATAGCCAATCAGATTTGTTTCATTCCAATGCAAATTATTGTTGCCAAACACCGCAAAGCTCACAAACTTGGTAATTGATTAATTGTGTGTTAGGGTTAGGAAAGTGGGCACAGCCAACACCAGCCAAATACCTAAGCGGGCAACGCAGGGTCATAAGTGGGCGGAGACAAATACAAATTTTACTGGGAAAATGTAAACAGCAGCCATTCTTACACTATTAATGGTAGGGTTCTCAAACTTTGCACAGTTGGTCACTGGGTGACTGGGATTAATATTCAGAAAAGTGGGTGGAGCCTACAAAAGCCAATCAAAATCCACCTATTAATCTTTAAGGGGAATGTTTAATTGATGCCATTCTTGCACTGTTAATGGCACAAGCCTCTTGCACTGTTAATCACCTGTACCTGGTACAGTTGGCCATTGGGTGATTGGGGTTTAAATTCAGAAAAGGGGTGGAGCCACAGCCAATCAGATTTATTTTATTTCAATGCAAATTATTGATGCCAAGACCGCAAAGCTCACAAACTTAATCATTAAGTAATTTGGTGTTAGGGTTAGAAAAAGTGGGCAGAGCCAACATCAGCCAAATACATACCTGGGCAATGCCAAAGTCATCAGTGGGTGGAGACAAACACAAATTTCACTGGGAAAATGTAAACTGCAGCCATTCTTACACTATTAATTGTAGGGTTCTAAAACTTTGCACAGTTGGTCACTGGGTGACTGGGATTAATATTCAGAAAAGTGGGTGGAGCCTACAAAAAACCAATCACAATTCACCTATTGATTTTCAAGGCAAATATTTAATTGCTGCCATTTTTGCACTGTTAATGGCACAAGCCTCAAACCCGGTACGGTTGATCATTGGGTGACTGGGGTTAAATATTTAGAAAAGGGGTGGGGCCACAAACAGCGAATCAGATGTGTTTCATTTCAATGAAAAGTATTCATGCCAAAGACCACAAATCTCACAAACTTGGTCATTGACTATTGACAATTGTGTGTTAGGGTTAGAAAAAGTGGCCACAGCCAACAGCAGCCAAATACATACCCCGGAAACATTAGGACATCAGTGGGTGGAGAAAAATACAAATTTCACTGCTAGAATGTAAACTGAAATTTGGCACACACATTGGCTATCATTCATGAACAGGCTGTCGGTAAAGAGAATCAGTGCGGGAAAACACCGCTGGCGGATTTTTAGACTTCTGGGTGGGCATTCATAAAGATGTATCCGTGTGCGGAAGCAGTGCGGAGATTCCCCGAGCTAAGCTGGCGGTAGGCAGGCAGTAGGCTTGCAGAGACACGGAAGCTGCCGAGTTGATACATTTCTCCGTGTTCCGCTCTGCTGCAGCTGCCTGGGAGGTCTGTGTGTCTCCATTCATTTACATTGATATCGCCACATCAGAGGGAGCGGAACTTCCCGACCTCACACCGCTTGCGGTGATCTTTATAAATGAACATTTTGCTACATTTGTACCGATAATCACTGCACAAGGCGGTGATTTATCACTCTGCTCGGTAGTGTCATTTTTCCATGCGGAAAGAGGCTTTATGAATGCTGACTTTGCCGAGTGGTCGGTAAAGTCAGCTGTTTTAAGCATTTCCGCATGCGGAAATGCTTTATGAATGATAGCCATAGTACATTACCTAGAATAAAGTATAGGATACTTTTTATTCCCATAACCAAAAAGGGGGCGGAGACAAATACAAATTTCACTGGAAAATGTAAACTGCAGCCATTCTTACACTGTTACTCTGGAGGTGTGTTTAGCTTCTAAGTGCACAATGGTTAATTTGCATATATTCAGCAGTGATGCACTGGGAGACATCTCAAGCTCACTCCAACCTGAATTATCGCAAATTCTTTCTGTTTTAAGAAAGCAAACTTTTGTTTTTCTTAACATCTTAGTAAGGGGGCTTTTAGGACCATTGTAGTCCCTTACACACTCCAATGAGTTCTGTGTCACCATGAGCTTGCTGGTTAGTCTGTACCTCTCGGTGTTACAAGCCCTACTGCATAGAGCCAAATTAATCCATGCAATGCACTGATGAGGATCAAACAATCCAAAACAGTCTGTATGTATGTTGGATTATTATGGCTCTGTACAAATGAACAAACTGACACATCATTTCATTCCAGCAGTTCTGGAGGTGTGTTTAGCTTTTAAGGGTAACAATGATTAATTTGCATATATTCAACAGTGATGCACTGGGAGACATTTTAAGCTCACTCCAACCTGAATTATTGCAAATTCTTTCTGGTTTAAGAAAGCAAACTTTTGTTTTTCTTACACTGTCAATGGCAGGGTTCTTAAACTTTGCACAGTTGGTCACTGGGTGACTGAGATTAATATTCAGAAAAGTGGGTGGAGCCTACAAAAGCTAATCAAAATTCACCTATTGATTTTCAAAGGAGTGGAGCCACAGCCAATTAGATTTATTTCATTTCAAAGCCAAAGACCGCAAAGCTCACAAACAAGGTCATCCTTGAGTAATTGGCCTCGATTCATAAAGCATTTCCGCATGAGGAAATGCTGAAAACGGCTCACTTTACCGACCACACAGCCAAATCTGTATTCATAAAGGCTTTTTCCGCATGAAAAGCCGACATCCACGAGCAGAGTGATCAATCACCGCCTTGCGCGGTGATTATCACAGCAAAAGTAACAAATGTCAATTCATAAAGATTAGAGGTAGCGGTATGCGGACGGGTATTACCGCTACCTCTGATGTGGCGAGAAGCGTGCGGAATCCGTTGCAGTGAATGGGACAGACCTCCCAAGCAGCTGCAGAGAGAACACCGCACGGAGGGATTCCGCCTGCTTCTCCTGTTTCTGCATGTCTCCCGACAGCCTAACGCCTGCCTACAGCGGAGTATCTCCGCACGCCTGTCACAACTAGCTAAATTTTTATGAATTACCACCCTGAAGGCGGAAATACCGACAGCGGTGTTTCCCCGCTCGACTTTCCCCGCTTGCAGGCACTTTTATGAATCGAGGCCTTTGTGTGTTAGGATTAGAAAAAGTGGGCACAGGTAATACTAGCCAATTACATACCCGGGCAACGCCGGGCGACCAGCTAGTGCTTTATAAAGTTATAAATCATTAAATAATGTGCATGAAATCGGCAATTGTAA